>NC_044553.1:153790716-154161966 GCF_007565055.1 Rhinopithecus roxellana | reverse complement strand
ACAAAGTTCAAAAGGGCATGGAGAAAGGCTCTTGGGTGGGAGGGACCCTAGGCTCAGTGAGTACAGCACAGACCCATGTCGGACGGCTGAGCATGTTGTTCTGGAGAGTCGTGGGCTCTATTTACCTGCTAATTAGTACCAGGAATTTCATCCATCTGCAAAGGCATCTCTTACACTCACAAGATGAATTTTGTATTTCACAAATAATGCAGTATCTCTTAAATCAGCACTTTTCTTCTCTAAGAATACTCCCAGCTACACAGAAAAATTAAAAATATTCCCAGAGAAAGGGGTTTATAAAAACACTTCAAAATCTGAAGAAATGGAGATAGCTGTAGAAAAAGGTCTCAGAAACTGCCACCACCATTGCAGACAAGGTGACTCAAGGCTGGTGTGGATGGGGATGGGGTCCTGGTCCTGGGGTCCATATCAGATGGGGATATGGTCCTGCCTTGCAAGACTGTGGCTAGGGCATCACAGAGATAACCACCGACAGGAATGGGCAGCTGCCCCCCAGACTCCCCCTCCCTGTCCCTCCTTTCCTTGGCCCTGGCTGACAGCACAGCAGCCTAAAGTGGCCTGAATATTGGGGTTTGAAAGGCTCCAGAAATGCTCCCAGGAAAGTGAGCCCCACACAAGCCCAGACAACAGGTTTACAAGGCTTTAGATGTCTTCTGTGCCTTACTGCACCGCAACTCTCAGCTCTCAAGGCCATCACCCCACGCTGACTCTTCCTTAACTTTTGACCCTCAGTTCAGCTCCTCAGCAGTTACTAGATTGTGCTGTTCAGGAGGAAGAATTGTTTGAGTCACAGCCCTCCTCCTGTCCCCAGCTCTCCTACATCTGCTTTTAAGCCAGGAAGTCTGACATCCCCATTCCAAATGAGCCTCTTGCCCCTGGAAGGAGAGTTCAGCTATGTGACCTTGGATAAATCACCTACCCGCTCTGTGAGCTTGAATGCCATCATGGGGTGCTTGGGCTTGCTCTGAAGGACATCAGAATTGACAGAAAAATTATAAGCAAGTCATTTGCATTATACTGATTTGCATTTTTAAAAAGTTCCTTCTGATGGCTTTTTGAGGGCAAAAACCACATAAATGGAAAGAAGTCTTGCATTAGAGTCAGACAGACACATCATAGTGCTGCCCTACTCAGTGAGGTGACCCTGGGGAGTCCTTTAGTGTGGCCACCTTGGGGGTCTTGTTAAAATGCAGATCTGATTCTGCAGGGAGGAGGGAGGCCTGAGAGTCTGCATTTCTCCCAAGTCCCGGGGTGATACTTCTGCAATAAGACCCAATTCCCTGGGCATCTGCAGGCCACCAGTGACACCCACGTTTCCCTGCACACAGAGCCTCAGTTTCCTCATCTGTAAAAATGGTATCAAGAAAACTCCAGGTGTATGGGGTGCATGGGGTGTGAGCCAGATCTCACACGTGGCTAGGCTTTTGCTGAGGGCCCCCTGCCCCCAGCTCCCTTTCTCCCCATTACTGCCATGCTGCAGGATGATTAGTGTCTGCTCTAGGCTCAGCACTGACGCCTTCATTTCCGCTCCTCCCTCCTTGTATAGTTGGCGTACTCTGGAACTTTGCTTGGCACTGGACTTGCCTTTCAAATGCCCTAGAAATCTTCTTTTGGCTCTTCCCTCTTCTCAAATTCAAAATCCACAATGCTTGCCCAAGGTTTCTACAGTCCCAGCGCCATTATAAGATTAGAATTTTGCAACACCTGCCTCTGCTGCTCCCAAGGTCCGACTTTTCATGCCAAGCAAGGCACAAGACACATTGGCCACATTCTCCTTCCAAGTGAGGGAGCAACCTGTGAGGATGGGCTTTCTAATAATAAGGCCTTAGGTTTGCAGCTTACCTGGTTCACTTCCCAGGCCCTGCAGAGTGCTGGGGTTGGGGAGGGCTTGCAGAAATCCAATGAAGTAGGGAGGGTGGGAAGCTCTGTGTATAGGCCACTGGCCCAGAAGTTTCAGGGCCTGGGAGCTTATCCTGGCTCTGCTGCTCACTCCCTCTATGACTCTGGACAGGTCATAACCCACTCAGGCCTCAGTTTATCCATCTCTAAAAAAGACATGGAACTAAGTGTCCTCTAGGAACCCTTGCAGCCCCCCATCCTCTTGTGGTCTCTAGTTTGTAAGAGAGAAGACTCAGGGTTTCTGACTATGGGCCAGGGCTCTTTCTACCCATGATATACATGGTAGTCACGCTTTACAGCCATGATACATGATACATACATCATATACATCCAAGGTAAACATGGAGTCACTTCCTTCCATTTTGAAAATGAGCCACTCGACCCTACACTTCGTTCCCACTGTGGCCCCATTTCTTTGTTCTTTTTTATTGCAAAACTCCCTGATAGAGTTCTTGGGGAGGTTTTTAATTATGTCTGCCAATTCTTTCACACTGCTCCCAGGGAGAGATGAGGTCCATGTCTCCCACTTGAAATGGGGTAGGCTTTTGAGAGTATTTGACTAACAAGGTAGGGTAAAAGGCCACACACACAGCTCTGCCTTGTTCACACAAATTCTCCTTCTTAAGCAGTTTCAATACCCTGAAGCCGCCATGCTGCAAGGAAGCCCAAATGAGCTCCCATCCAGCAACATCAGGGAGAGACCCTGAAAATTCATGAAAAGCGAGACAGAGATCTGCCTGATCAGCACCCAGCAAGCTCCGGCTCCAGCCACTGAGGGCCTGCATGACACTGCCTGGCAGGTCCCAAGTCAGAACTGCCCAGCCAAGCCCTTATTCTCAGAAACCATGACAGATAATGAAATGATTGCCATTGCTCTGTGCCACTAAGATGTGAGTGCCAAGACAGCACTCAACACTGGAACAATTGTCTATTTGTGCTCCTGCAAATCCCTTCACCACCCCACTGCTCCTCCCAAACTGCTTTCATGACTCATGACCATCACTGTGCCAAATCCAACAGTTTTCACCCTTCATCCTACTCAACCTGTCAGCACCATTTGACCTGAAGTCATGTCTTATTACGTCGTGTTCTGCTCAAAACTCCCCAGTGGTTTCCCATCTAACTTAGACTAAAATCCAAAGTCAAGACAATAGCCAACGGAGCCCTACCTGATCTGCCGCCCATCCCCCTTACCCTTCTCACTCAATTCCCATTACTCTTCCTTCTGCTCCCTCTGCTCTGTCCACTGTGGCCTCCTGGCAATGCCTCAAACATGTTTCCACCTCAGGGTCTTTGCACTTGCTGCTCCCTTGGCCTGGAACTCCTAGATAATTGCATGGCTCTTACCCTCACCTCCCTCAAGTGCCACTCATCTAAAAAGCTTTCCCTAATGGTTCTTATTATTTTCTTAAAAATTTATTATTATTACTATTATTATTATTATTATTATTATTATTATTGAGACAGCGTTTTGCTCTGTCGCCCAGGTTGGAGTGCAGTGGCGCAATCTCGGCTCACTGCAACCTCCACCTCCCGGGTTCAAGGGATTCTCTTCCCTCAGTCTCCCAAGTAGCTGGGATTACAGGCACCAGCTACCAAGCCCAGCTAATTTTCATATTTTTAGTAGAGACGAGGTTTCACCGTGTTAGCCAGGATGGTCTCAATCTCCTGACCTCATGATCCACCCGCCTCAGCCTCCCAAAGTGCTGGGACTATAGACATGAGCCACTGCGTCCAGCCCCTTATTTAAAATAGACACCCACCTGCTGGGCGCAGTGGTTCACACCTGCAATTCCAGCACTTTGGGAGCCGAGGAGGGCGGATCATGAGGTCAGGAGATTGAGACCATCCTGGCTAACATGGTGAAACCCTGTCTCTACTAAAAATACAAAAAATTAGCTGGGCGTGGTGGCGGGCGACTGTAGTCCCAGCTACTCAGGAGGCTGAGGCAGGAGAACCCAGGAGGCGGAGCTTGCAGTGAGCCGAGATCACACCACTGCACTCCAGACTGGGCGACAGAGTAAGACTCCATCTCAAAAAAAAAAAAAAAAGGACACCCACTAACACCCTCACACACACAGTACACCACTACTGGACCCTTTCTTGTCCCTGTTTATTTTCCTATAACACGCCTCACGCTCTGGCATACCTTATATTCATTTGTTCTATCTGTCTCCCTCCACTCAATTTTAAGTTCCATGAAGGTGGGAATTTTAGGCTGTTTCATTCACTGCTGTTTTCCCAGCATCTGAACAGTGTCTGGCACATAGAAAGTACTCAATAAGTGTTTGAATGAATGAATGAATGAATGAATGAATGAATGAATGAATTATATATGATTATGGCTCCCAATTGCTGCCATCAGAGTGATACCAGACACAAATCATTACCCGCACCCTTCAATAGCTCCCTATCATCTTGAGGATAAACCCAACGTCCTTAACCCTACCTTTAAGGCCCTTTATGACCTGGCTCCTGCAGACTTCTGTAGCCGCCACTTCTTACTGCTTCCTGCTTTGCACTTCACACTCCAGCAACACCTAACTGCTTGAGTTTTTCTACATGTCCCCATGATATGTCCCATGTTCTTGTCTTTGCTCTACTGTCCCCTCTTGCCTGGAATGCCCTCCCTGCCTTCTTCTCCCTGAAACATTACCTCTCTTTCTTCAGTGTGCAGCTCAAATTTCCCTTCCCCAAGGAACCTTCTTTGCCTTTCCTAGGCTGATCAGCTTCTTCTTCATGCTCCTAAAGCAGCATGGATTGATCTCCATCACTGTAGCTACCACTTGATGGTTCACTTACCTGTTTTCCCCACTCCCCACTAGTTGTAGAGAATACCAATGACTAAAGACATGAGCATGTCAATTTAATGAAGGGCAAGATCCAGGGTCAATGCTGGAAATGATATGCTACAGGACGACCTCAGATGAAAGGAAGAGGAACGTCGAGTCAAATCTTCTTGGTCCTTCTTTTGGAGAAACTTGGATGTGAACTGGATATCAGGAGATGCTTTGGAATTATTGTGGATTTCCTTGGGTATATCTGTAAAATGAGGATAATAGTATGCCTGTCTCCATTGGTTGCTGTAGGCTTTAAATCTAGCATTAAGTTAGGCACATCTTCAAGAGGTACTGAACACAGAACAGTGCTCAGTCAGTGATACTGACGAACAAACATGATGCTTCCATCTGGTCCAGGGCTGGGCGTGTGGTAGACACTCCCAGAATGTCTTTGAATTGGAAAAAGAAATGGAGGCATGAGCATGTGGGGATTTCATGCAGCATCACCCGGAGCGTGTTTTGATGGTGCAAGGAAGAGAGGAGAGTAGAGCCCCTGCTCAGGATCCTGCAGGGATGGGGCTGAGCCTGAGCAGATGGTGAGGTGACAGGTCCCTGCTCTTCTTCCCTCTACCTTCAGCAGGCAATTAATTACCTGCATGCTTCTCTCATTTCTACAACAATGATGCCCCTCCTGGGCCCAGGGTGCAGAGGAAGGGGAGCTGCTTCCCTTACAGTTCCAGAAAGACCCAGGCTGAGGCTGACAGGGGTAGGAAGATTTTGCCAATCTCTGCTGGGAGACTCAGAATTACTAACAGCAATGGCCAACAAATCCACCCACCCAGTGGCAAAATTGTGAGCATGATCATCAGGATTAACATGAACTGCTTACTGAGAATATGACTTGGCCTAGGTCCACTTTTTATTGGTTATTTTATTTGAACTTCATATGTCAATTCCATGAAATAGGAATATTACCACCATTTTGTAGATGAAGAAACTGAGGGTCAGAGGTGGGTGGAGCATCTCCTAGATTCACATGGAGTCAGGATTTAAACAATTGCAGAGCTCTTCTCTGCTATACAAGTTCACAAATTCCGGAGAAAAAGCCCAAACGATGAGGTCAGGAATAACACCACCACCCCTCCCAACACGCTTCACACACACCACACATACACACATACACCAAGAACCCGGTTTGGTGATAAATAAAGATGCAGAGAGCCACACTCCTGTGTCCTGGGCCATTTCCTCCCAGGACCTCTGCTCCTGACATCCAGCATGCCTACTCTTTCCGCTCTGCTTAGTGAAGCTGCCCTGTCCCACCCAGCCCCACTCTCACACACTCCCAGGCTGGAACCTTCCAATACTGTCGGGGTCTCCAGCCTCCCCTCCAGCACCTCCCCGGAACATTGGTAGCTGCAGGACAAACCTTACCTACTGGTTAAAGCACCCAGAAGTCAGGGCACACCCCTGGCCTTGGATGAAGACAGAGATGAAATACACACCCAGGGATTCAGGGAGAAGCCTCTGCCTTGGACAGGAGTGGCTAATTTCAGAAAAGAACAGAGACTCCACAAAAGGGCATGAAGGGTCCTCCCTGCACTCAGACTGACTCTTGTCTAGCAACTGAGGGATCTTTAGATGTTGTCTGTTTCAAAACAACTTTTGTGCCCATTGGCCAATATGATGAAAGAAATAGACTCTTAACAAGGACATGCTTTCTCTATCTGTCTATAACTGCATTCATTCATTAACACAGTTTTTATTGAGCCCTACCTATGAATTAAGTCCTGTTCTAGGTGCTGGAGATACAGCAGTGAAGTAAACAGACAAGAACTCCTGACCCTGTGGAGCTGACATTCTGGTAGATGGATAAGCCCCACATACAGAGGTAAACAGGTAAACATACCATGTGTCAGATGGCAACAGGAGCTGTGGAGACAAGCAAAAAAATGGGAGGGGAGTGGCTGCAATTTTAGATCAGAGGTCAGGGAAGCCTCACTAGGTCAGTTTCATTTGAGCAAAGGCCCAAAGGAGCAGAAGGAGGTAGCCAGGCAGATATCTGGGAAGGAAGCATTCCAGGCAAAGGGAACTGCATGTACAAAAGCCCTGAGGCAGGAGGGACTTTACTTGGTCAAGGAACAGCAAGAGGCCAGCATGAGCCAGAGGAAGGCAATAGGAAAGGAGGAGAGGTGGGGACGAGGCCAAGTTGTATAAGGCCTTGTGCACCACAAAAAGCTCTTTGGCTTTTCCTTTCAGCATGGCTGGAAGGGACTGGAAGCTTCTGAGCAGTGCTGGAATGTGATCTGACTTGAATTTTAAAAGAGGACTGTCTACTATGTGAAGAATAGATGGCTGGGGACAAGGTGGATACAGAGTCAATGAAGGAGCTCTTGCAATAATTCAGCCAGGATGACAGAGGCCTGGTCCACTAGGAGCCTGGAAAGATGGAGAAGGGGTTAGGCTCACACAATGGTGTATTAATGGCTTATATATGTCTTTTCCCAGAGGCAACCCAGCAGGGAGTTAAGAGTGGGACTTCTGGAGTCCAGCAAGCTTCTGTTTTAATCCTGGTCACTCTTTCTCAGCTGGTTATCTTTGGGAAAATTGACTTAATCCTCCTAAAGTTCCAATGTTCCCTCATTGGAGAAACTACCTCTGCTACCTCTTAGTCATCCAATGTAGCAATGCCTGTGTATTAGTCCATTCATACATTGCTATAAAGACATACCTGAGACTGGGTAATCTGTAAAGAAAAAAGGTTTAATTGACTTACAGTTCTGCAGGTTGTACAGGAATCATGGCTTGGGCAGCCTTAGGAAACTTACAATCAAGGCAGAAGGTGAAGGGGAGCAGGCACATCTTCACATGGCTGGCAGGAGAGCAAGCAAGCGAAGGGGAAAGTGCTACATACTTTCAAACAACCAGATCTCATAAGAACTCTATTATGAGAACAGCAAGAGGGAAGTCCACCCCCATGATTCAGTCACCTCCCAGCAGGCCCCTCCTCCAACGATATCAGCCTGTAACACCCCCTCCCTGACCACCACCCAGCACAGCCTCTGACACACAGAAAGCACTCAGTCATGATCAGACTTGTGGTGGCTCTTTGATTCATGACTCTGTTACCAAAACCCACTAGGACAGAGGCCACAACAAGCTCTGTCTGCTGTACTCCAAAATGCCCACTCTTATATCTGCTCCAAATTAAACTCCAGGTTCTGTCTGGGAATTTAGGACACTCTGACCCTATCAGTCTGACCAGTGACCATGCTGGCCTTCCCCTTGTAACCTCAGGGATGGCTTATCCCATGTTTATATATAGGAGCTTTGGAATCAAAATTATGATAATAGTGACTTTTGGTAAGAAACTATTTTTGGTATGAAATCCATTGAACTAATGTAAGCTCTCAAAATAGTTTTCCACATATTATGAGCTGTGTCTTGCTTTCCCTATGTCCATTAGTCATTTTAGAAATTGTTTTCATAGGATTGGACTCAGGCACAGAGCTGCTGCCTCTTACAACTTCAGGAAGTGCTGGCTGGGGGCAGCCCCTGGCATGCACGGGGCAGCTAGCTATGGGTCTGGGCATGGCTTATCTTGTCCACGTGGTCATACAACAAAGCTTGGATTCACTGAGCAATTGTTGGACCCACCTTGGCTTCTGCCAGGTGGTTTTGCTTAGCATCATTATTTCTTTCAAGTTCACCAGTGAGGTTGCTGCACAATGAGGTCAAAGTAGCAGGGTCATGACATCCTCTGGGCCAAAACATCCTCTGGGCCAAAACAGCAGGATTTTGCCCCAGTACCTGGTGATGCTTCTGGCACCTCAGACACCCCTGGGCTGTGTGGCTCTCATTCCCTTGGCAATCCTGTGATCCCTCCCAGTGGGGAATGCTTAACCCCCATCTCAGACCTCTGCCCACCTGGGGTCCACCACAGCCTGACCTCTTGGGCACTACTGCCAATGTCAAGGTAAGTTATTTATCAGTGTCACCCCAAGGATTAAAAGGAAAGAAGATACCCCAGCAATGGCCCTCCCTGTTCCCGGCCATTCCCTCTAGCAGTGCCATCCAGCACATGCAATGCAGAGGTCCTAGTCTAATCCCCATCCCCCAACACACACACACACACACACACACACACACACACACACACACACACACACACACACAGAGTGAGGAGATTTCTGGAGACAAACTTTGCCCTGGGGAACTCTGCCAAGGTCTCCTGGCTCTGCACTGCAGTAACTGAGCCAGCACCAGCAGTCTCATCACCCTCGCCTGGACTGCAGCCTCCCTGCCTCCCATGGCTTCCTCTGCATTGAATTGTGCCCCAGGAAGCTTTCAAAGTCTATCCAGACCCTATCCCGCCATACCCCGACCCAGAGGACGAAGCCACCTCCTTGCTTCATCTGCAAGTTCTTTCATCATATGGTCATCACTCGCCTCCCAGGCTCCTTGCCCACCAATGTCCAGTCCTCCTCTGCACAGTTCCCACCCGATGTCCCCAAAGACTTGCAGGACCCATGTCTTCTCTACTTTTCCAGCCTCCACAATTTGCCACAGTTGTTTTCTCAGCCTGGACATCCCTTCTGCCCTCTGCTCTACAGCCCCAACGCACAGGGAGTCTCTTCCGCCAGCTCCTCCCTCTCTCCTCCCAGAGGAGATGCTGTAGGGCATCACCCAGATCCTCCTTCAGGACTGAGTTCCCCTCCCCAGCTGTGGGGGTGTTGGAGGCTGGGAGCTCCTCACTGGATCCCTTCCCAGGAACTGCCCTCTCCCAAGAGAACTGCCTCTCCCAAGGCCATGCCATCCTTCCAGCCTGATCACTGTCGATGCGGGCAGTGGGGCCCAGGGCAGAGAGGCAGCTGCTGGCCTCCACTCAGTGCAACTCTGAAGAACCATCTAGAGCTTCCTATGCTGCAACCATGCCACATGGCAGCTTCTGCCTCTGCCCAGCCCTGCTCCCTGCTCTGCACCCCTGCAGGTGTCGCTGACAGCAGCCCCCATATGCCTCCTGCATGCAACCTCCCTTTCAGAGTCCCCTGGCTGGGAATCGAATCTGTGATGGCCACCGACCCACAGCAGGTGGGTGCCTGTGGTGACCCTGTGTTAATGCCTGCTGGAGCACCAGTCTCACTCCATGGGGACTCTTCATAGCCTTGTCTCTCTGACCAGACCACCATCCTCTTGGCATCTTTATCCATTCTTTCCAGAAACACTGACTAAGGAGCCCTAACTTATTCATTCATTCCGCAAATTGTTAATGGGCCTGTACCAGGCGATGAGTGCCAGGGATGAGCAATCAGACATGGGGCTTAAAATATGCGTTCCGCCTGTAATCCCAGCACCTTGGGAGGCGGAAGCAGGCAGATCACCTGAGGTCAGAAGTTCAAGACCATCCTAGCCAACATGGAGAAACCCCATCTCTACTAAAAATACAAAATTAGCCAGGTGTGGTGGCACATGCCTGTAATCCCTCAGGAGGCTGAGGCAGAAGAATTGCTTGAACCCGGGAGGCAGATGTTGTAGTGAGCCAAGATCGCACCATTGCACTCCAGAATGGGCAACAAGAACGAAACTCCATCTCAAAAAAAAATGCCTTCCCCTCTGTATGACTTACCCATGGCTACTATTACAAATCACCACATATTTAGTAGCTTAAAATAACACACATTTATTATCTTACAATGCTGTAGGTTCAAAATCCAACACAAGTCTGCCTGGGCTAATATCTGCATGCCGTTGGGCTATGTTTCTTCTGGAGGCTGAGAGAGAATCCACTTCTCACCTTTTCGGCTTCTAGAGCCGCCCACATTCCTTGACTCATGGCCCCTTCCTCCATGGTCAGAGTCAGCAAGTGCAGGCTGGATTCCTCTCACACTTGGACCTTTCTCCTAGTGTCTTCTCCTTCTCTGACTCTAACTCTGCCTCCTTCTTCCACTCGTAGAGACCCTGTGGTTACATCAAGCCCACCCAGATAATCCAGGAAAAATCTCCTTATATAAAGTCAGCTGATTAGCAGCCTTAATTTAATTTGCATTCTTAATTTTCCCCTTTGCCATGCGAGCTAATATATTTACAGATTCCTGGGAGTAGAACATGGACATCTCTGGGGAGGGGGTGCATTATTCTGCGGATCCCACTCTCCTGCCTAGCTTGGACATGACACAACAGTAAATGCTCAGTAAATATTACAACAAAAGACAGAACGTATGAAAAGCCCTAAACAGTTGATCCCAAGCATGACTGCCTTTCCTCTCCTTCTACCCTCTCTCCTTGGCTCAGCTGCACTGGTTCTAGCTTGTGGCACATGTTCTCACCCTTCCTTGGGGTGTCACTAACCCCTCTGTTCAGCCTGAGCCCCAGCAAATACTCTTCCATTTTCCTCACTGGGTAATGTATGTCTCGTATGTGTATCTATCTCACTCTAAGATGTCTGTCCTGTCTCTGTCCTTTTCCTGCATCTGTGAGTCTTACATCACCTCCCCCAGTGCTCCAGTCTGTCAACTGGAATCATTCTGATATCCTCCTCTGCCCCCAATCCTCAGGTCCCCCCTCTAATCCCAGTACAGTTTTTCTGCATTCTACTTCTGTCTTCTCTCACCTCCTTTCTTCCTCTAAGGGCCCTACCTATACATTGTACATTTTCTTTTTTCTTTTGAGATAGCGTCTCTCTCTGTCACTCGGTCTGGAGTGCAGTGACATGATCTCAGCTCACTGCAACCTCTGCCTCCTGGGCTCAACTGATCCTTCCACCTCAGCCTCCTGAGTAGCTGGGACTACAGACACGCCACCACACCTGGCTAATTTTTTGTTTTTTTAGTAGAGATGGGGTTTTGCCATGTTGCCCAGCTGGTCTGGAACTCCTAGGTTCAAGTCATTCACTTGCCTTGGCCTCACAAAATGCTGGGATTATAGGCATGAGCCACCACACCCAGCCCACACTGTACATTTTCAATAAGCAAGTCATTCCCATTGATGGTGCCACATTTTAAAAAAGTACTTAAGATGGCACATTTATTTTTTCATGCAGACAAATCCATGCCCACACTCTCACTCCACTTCTGACATATCTCTCCTAAATTTACAACCACTTTTTTGGGGATGGAGGAACCATTTTTAAAATAATGACATTTAATATTCCAAACATTTTCACTCCTGGTAATGTATTAATATCTTAAATTGTCAAGCCTCAGAGGAAGCCAAAAGATCATAGCAATCACCCTGAGAAGCTGTGGCTGGTGCACGATTGATGAGAACTCCTACGTAACAAAGAGCCAAAGCAGCTGCTCCTCCATCCCTCCTTCACCTGGTCAAACCCACATATCACCTCCAAACCTTTAAGAATTACACACAGTGGTGTGTGTGACATGCTTACCTCATTGTTTGGAAGGTGAATATTCTAAGTGTAGTCCATCTGTCTATCAGTGGTTTTTCATTGCTGTGCCCTGGAGCTTATAAGAGTTCCAGCAGTGCCTCAAGGGTAACACCAATCAGAATTTCTGTGGAGAAGTGGTTGAAGGGAGGTGGTCTGGTTGGTAATTGGCCTTGGATATTTGTCTTGATGCTGAATTTGCATGACAAACTCATTGCTAAAGATTGGAGTTTCCGCCACTGCTGGGGGCTGCCCTTATTTTCTGCCACTGCTGGGGTGCCCTTTAGAAAACAAAAACGGAGGCTAAGAAAAAAGAAATTTAGCATTTATGGAACATCTGCTCTATGCCAGGTATTTTCCAAACACTGACCTACTTAACCATTACAACAGTTCTGCAAGGTAGGAACCATCCCCATTTTATAAATGAAAGAGGCTGAAAGAGGCTAATTAACTTGCCTGTATTTGGTATCTTTTGCAGCATAACAAATTACTCCAAAACCCAGCGGCTTAAAACAACAAACATGCATTATCTCACAGTGCCTGTGGGTCAGAAACCAGGGAGAAGCATAGCTGGGTAGTTCTGGCTCAGTTTCTCATGAGGTTTTCAATCAGGACATTGGCAGGGGTCCCAGTCATCCAAAGCCTTGATGGATAGCTGGAGGATCCGCTTCTGTGTCAGGCAGAATAATGGCCCCACAAAGATGTCCATATCCTAATTCCTGAAACCTGTGAGTATTGTATGGCAAAAAGAAATGAATGTTGCAGACAGAATGAAGGCTGCCAACTAGTATATAGGGACATTATCCTAGAGTATCCAATGTAATTACAGGGTCCTAAAAATTGAAAAGGGAAGCAGAAGAGATTGTCAGAGAAAGATTGGCAACAGAAGCGGTATCGGAAAGATGCAGTGTTGTTGGTTTCAAGACAGAGGAAGGGGCAACAAGCCAAGGAATGCAGGCTACTGCTAAAGTTGGAAAAGACAAGGAAGTAGATTCTCCCCTAGAGACTCCATAAAGAAATAGCCCTGCGGATACCTTGATTTTAGCCCAGGGAGACTCTGCTGGACTTCTAACCTACAGACTTCAAGATAAATGTGTGATGTTTTAAGCTGCTAGGCTTGTGGTCATTTGTTACAGCAGCAATAGAAAACTAATACAAGTTTCCAAGGTGGTTCACTCACATGGCTGCTGGCAGAAGACCTCAGTTCCTCACCATGAGGGTGACTCCTATAGTCTGCTTTAGTGTCCTTACAACAGAGCAACCATCTTCCTCCAGAGCAAGTGCTCTCAGAGAAAGAACAAGGAAGAAGCTGCAATGCCTTCCGTGCTCTAGTGCTAAAAGTCTAACATCAGCTTTCCCACCACATTCTAGTTGCATAGTCACCAAGTATGTACAGTCCTCACATAAGTGGAAGGGACCTGGGTGTTTACGGCCACACACCCTGAACGTGCCCAAACTCATCTGAGGTTTCAAATAATTTGTGGACTTTTTTCCACATTGCCAAGGTCACACCAGATTAATCAGTAGACTTGAAATAAAATTAAAAACTCAGGCTTCTGTCCCCAAAGTCTACACTCTTTCCATTTCACAGAATTACAGAGCTGGTTCTAAGACTCAGGTACTGCAGTCTTGCCATATTGCCAGCGGTACTGAGGCTAGGTTCCCCAGGAATAGTAATGGAGATCTGAGAACTATTTTCAATATTTTTAAATTGCAAAGGGAACATCACATTCCCAACCAAGATGAGGTCGCACCAGCTCTTGCATGAAATGACATCAACTCAATTTGCTTATACTGTGATCAGAAGCTTTAGTTGGAAGCTATGGATGTCTTTAATAAAACATGGAGAACCTAATGTTATTAAATAAGCTCTATTTGACAGATAACATCTTTCAAAATATAGCCTTCCAAGGACAAAAACCAAAGAGCATCTTGGTGGGGAGGGGGTTGGGAATCCCTGGTCTACAGCAGCTGTTTTACAAATGGAGAAACTGAGGCCCAGAGAGGGTGGGGTCTCACCCAGGTCACCCTGAGAGTTAAATAAGGCCAGGATTTAATCAGGACATCCTCATTCCCAAGTCAGTGCTCACAGCCTCCAAGGAAAAGGTTTTCCTTAAATGAGAGAGGGGTGAGCAGAGAAGTAACAAATAATTTTCTAACTGTTTCTCCTTGGCAGGCTTTGGCCCTTTTTTTTTTTTTTTTTTTTGAGACAGGCTCTTTCTGTTGACCAGGCTGGAGTGCATGACGCGATCTCGGCTCACTGTAAGCTCCGCCTCCCGGGTGCATGCCATTCTTCTGCCTCAGCCTCCTGAGTAGCTGGGACTACAGGCGTATGCTGCCACACCCAGCTAATTTTTTGTATTTTTAGTAGAGACGGGGTTTCACCATGTTAACCAGGATGGTCTCGATCTCCTGACCTCGTGATCCACCTGCCTCGGCCTCCCAAAGTGCTGGGATTACAGGCGTGAGCCCCCGTGCCTGGCCGGCTTTGGCCATTTTTAAGGTGCATTGCTTATGGGGAAGGGCCATTAATGTGTTCCCATGTGAGCTAATGAGAGGGAGGTGATGACTAATCTTGGAAGGGGGTTTTGGAGGAGGAAGAGGTGAAGTCTCTGTACAAATGACTATATGGATCCTGGAACAGTCCAACAGGCAAGAAATGACACTGAGCCATGAGTTTGTTCTCTACCCTGGATGTCAATCCCTGAAAGAGGAGGACTCAGATGACCCTTCATCTGAGTTCCTTGAATAATCTGGTTTCTTGAATAATTCCTAGGACCTTGCCCTGAACCTGCCCCAGCCAGGCTCAGACCTACTTAGAGCCCCAGGAAGAATCCCATCTCTGCAAAATGGCACAGCTGTGGAAAACAATATGATGTTCCTCAAAAAATTAAAAATAGATTTACCATGTGATACAGCAACTCCACTTTGGGATATATGCCCCAAAGAACTGAAAGCAGGGACTAGAACAGATATTTGCACACCCACATGCACAGCAGCACTGTTCACAATAGCCGACACATGGAAGCCTCCAAGAGTCCATCGACAGATGAGCGGTCTCTGCACACGGGGGAAATTACTTAGCCTTAAAAAGGAATGAAATACCGGCACATGCGACAACATGGATGAAATCTGAAGACATTCTGCTAAGTGAAATAAGTCGGTCACAAAAAACAAACACTCTATGATTTCACTTATATGAGGTACCTAGAACAGTCAAATTCACAGAGACAGAATGTAGAATGGTGCTGCCAGAGGCTGGGAGCGAGGAAAGAACAGTAGTGTTTAACGGGTATAGAGTTTTGGTCTGGAAGATGAAGCTGTTCTGGAGATGGATTTAAAAATGGTTAAGGTGGTGCTTTTTATGCTATGTATAATTTACCACAATTTTAAAAAAGATTTTAAAAAGACATCAGAGAGGTAACACTCTTGGGGAGGGCTAGAAAACCAGGCTTGGAAGCTACACATCCAGGACTGACACCCCAAACTATCCTGAAGACCCCACTGGGTGGAGACGTGGCTGCTGAGCTGCGGGCACAGATGCATCACCAGTGTTGGACTCCAGACCCTGCCACTGTTAACCTGGAAATCTAGTGGAGCTGCTGCCTTGCTACCAGCCCTGCCAGGATATCTCTACTTCTTCACAAACTTCTGACTCAAGGAGCAGAAGCCCAGGTCATGTGCGCACAGCCTGGATGCAAAGGGACCTGGGAAATCAGGTGCCTATAATTTGTACTAACTTCCATTGCAGGAAATGGGTTCTAGCTCACAGAGAGGGAGATTTCTCCCAAATATTTTAGAGAAAAAATGGCCCTGATATGGTTTGGCTGTGTCCCCACCCAAATCTCATCTTGAATTGTAGCTCCCATAATTCCCACGTGTTGTGGGAGGGACCCAGTGGGAGATAACTGAATCATGGGAGCAGTTTCCCCCATACTGTTCTCGTGGTAGTGGAAAAATCTCACAAGAGCTGATGGTTTTATAAGGGGTTTCCCCTTTTGCTTGGCTCTCATTTCTCTCTTGACTGCCACCATGTAAGATGTGCCTCTTGCCTTCCACCGTGATTGTGAGGCCTCCACAGCCACGTGGAACTGTGAGTCCATTAAACCTCTTTTTCTTTATAAATTACCGTCTTGTAATCAGCAGCAAGAAAACATACCAATACAGGCACTTGCTCTCCATCCAAACCACCCTCCTTCCAGATCAGGAGTACCGTGTCTCAGCCCAACACTCCTAACTTCCTCCTTGCTGACCTCTCTCTCTAGAGCTACCCCTTCCTATCCAATCTGCAGCCTCTGTGTTCCCAGGGGTCGTCCCTCTCTTCCTTACACTCACATCCACTGTGTCACCAAGGCCAGCCAGCTCTGCCTCCCCAGCATGCTTGTCTACCTTCTCCTTGCCACTCCTTTCCTCTCTCCTTTTAGAACCTTCATGCAGGCTCCCATTACACCCTTCCAGTCCCCAAGTCCAGGGAATGCTCTTGACCACTCTCAGCTTCCCCCCATGATGCTTCTAGATGGTAAACCAGATCAAAGCACTACCCCAGTCAAAATTCACCTATCACTGGCTCCTCTGTGCCTTGAAGATAAAATGCCAAGGCCTTAGCCTGGTATCTGTGCATCCTTCACCCTCAGCCTCCCCTAGGATCACAACCAAAGCATGTCCCAGCTGCAGGCACCATGCTCTCTCTTGAGCCCCCAAATATTGCGTTTCCAAATGAAACATCTTTCCCACCCTTTTGGCCAAGTAAAATACTCAGAAGCCTTGCTTGACCTCCAAGGCTAGGTTGAGGGTCCTCTCTGTGTCCGCTGAAACATGCATCCTGCCCATCTGCACCTCACTCAGCTCCAGAACAGTACTTATTGTTCTGAATTGGAACAAACTATTCACTTATTGACACCTATGACCTCAAATAGCCTGGAAGCTCCTTCAAGTATGGGACAATGTTTTGTCTCAGCACTTAGCACAGCAAACAGTAGACACTCAATAAATGTTCAACAAATGAACAAGGCAAATGAACTTTCATCCCCAAAAGACCACCACCCTGTCTCTGGGGAGTCAGTCCTTGCATAACAGACTGGGCTCTGTAAGACTCAGCAGGTTTTGCTCTGGGGTGATGCTAGCATATCTCATTGCCTCCTGGCCATGAGGCCTCTTCCCTCAAAACCACCAGCAGGAGACCAACCACTGGCCTTTCTCTAGAACTTCCTGTCCCACCAAACTTAGCCTAGAACAACTCAGAACCCAGCCTCTTATCTACTGAGCAGTCCTGCCTGCTCTGTCCAGGCTGTACCATGTCCTCAATGCAACAACAGCCTTGCTCAAGCATCCAGCCACACTGAGGCAAGATGAGCCTGCTAAGCGCAGCACGACAGGCCTGGCCTGGCCTAAGTTTCAGCCTAGCTAAGGCACAGGTCTCCATGGTCCCACCCCATAACTTCCTGGATGCCCAGCTGTCCTGCATTTCATCACCTGCCTTTCTGCTTAGAGTTCTCCCCCAGCCTTTCCCTCCTTCCTTCTCTCCTTCCTTCCTTCCTTACCTCCCTCCCTCCCTCCCTCCCTCCCTCCCTCCCTCCCTCCCTCCCTCCTTCCTTCCTTCCTTCCTTCCTTCCTTCCTTCCTTCCTTCCCACTCCCCTGTCTTCCCTCTCCTTTCCCTCCTGCTGTGGTCTGAATGTTTGTGTCTATTCCATATTCTAATCCTAATCCTAACCCCCAACATGATGGTATTAGGAGGTGGGGTCTTTAGAAAGTGATTAGATCATGAGGGTGAAGCCCACATCAGTGAGATTAGTGCCTTTAAAAAAGAGGCCCAAGAGAGACCCCTTGCCCTTTCTGCCATGTGAGGACACAGGAAAAGGACAGCTATCTGTAAAACAGAAAGCAGACCCTCATCAGACACTGAATCTGCTGGTGCCTTCATCTTGGGCTTTCCAGCCTCCAGAATTGTGAGCAATAAATTGTTACAGCAGCCCAAATGGACTATGCCACTTCTCTCTTCCATCCACATACATTTCCATGAATGCCTTTAGCCTGTCAAACAGGTGGGAAATCAATGAATCAACACATCTTGGTGTGCCCTTTCTTGCAGCTGCTGTGCTAGGCACCTAATACGGAGCATTTCACCACCTCCAGCCCACAATCTCTGACGCTGACATTATGACACTCAGTTTACATAGGAGGAAGTTTAGCTCAGACAGGTCCGATCATTTGCCTTACTCATTAAGTCACCTAGCTGGAGTTCAAACTCTGGCTGCAAAGGACACACCCTTCTCCCTGCACCATCTGCTTTTTCTGCTCTGACAATGTCTTCTGCAAGAAGAAGACAGCCTGCTCCTTCTGCCCTTGAAGAATTTTCAGCACCACAGTAGGGAGAGCATTCCCTGCCTGTCAAGAAATTTAGACAAAAGGTGGGGGAGGCCCAGTAAAATTGGACATTCACTTTCTGTTGGGGAGATGTTTGAATTCTGTTTTCAAGAATAGATCAGGCTTAGGCTGTGTGGAAGTTCAAGGATAGAACAGGCAGGAAGGATGGGGTATGCTACAAGAAACATGTCAGGCTCCCCGGAACTCTGAGAGGCTCGTGCGTCACTGAGAAGTGAGGCCCATCCTTGCAAACCACAGAGGAAACAGAAATACTGGGCAATGGTAAAAATAGCTCCATGGTGACGATGTATTTTTTGGAACCACCTGGACAGTGAGATATTGCTGACGCTCCACTGGTGAGGCTGTTCAGATTGATCTATGCTCTTTTCGGGGGTAGGGAGGTGGGGGGAGACAAGCAAATGAACTCATCACTTCAGGTAGAGAAAAAATAAAAGGTCACCTTTGGTACCAAGATATTTTTCCAAGTCACAGAGCCTAGCAATACCTAAACCCCATCCTTACATAACTGAGGGTTTTGCAGCCCGGGGGCTTGTTGTCTGCAGTGAGGATCTTTTAAGAAAACAAATGGTCATTGTTTACATGATAGTAACAGAAAAAAAAAAAAAAATGAAAACCAGGCAAGGGGCCCCTGGAGATGATTTTGACAGGTAATTAAAAGGCATACTAGAAGTTCCAGGACTACATCTGCCCCACCCCGGGGCCTGCCTCCCTGGTGGGGTCTGGGGGTGGGGTCTGGGGAAGTAGGTACCACAGTTCTCCAATTTGCTGGAGGTTTGGTTTTGTTTCAGAGGTTTTCTTATCAAAGTTCATTCTTTGTGGTTATAAGAGAGAAACTGAGACCTAGATTAACATGCTAATTACTCCTTGGCAATTAAATGAACTTTAATTGTCAGAAAACAAAAGTTATCTCCCTGAAATGCATTTCCCTTGTTGCTTTAGCTGATAGCTTAAAAGCAAATCAGCATCTATTCAAACAACATCTATCTGAGAGTCCTGGTAAAAGCTCCATGATCCTCTTCGTTTAGAAAAATGGTAAGAATTGCCAAAAAAAAAAAAAAGAAAGAAAAACAAAGAAAAAAGAAAAATACTACTACTAAGAATTGTACGACATGCTCAGCTGGCATTGCTCTTCTTCTTCTTTCTTTCTTTTTTTTTTTTTGAGACAGAGTTTCATTCTTGTCACCCAGGCTGGAGTGCAATGGTGCAATCTCAGCCTCCCAAGTAGCTGGGATTACAGGCTCCTGCCACCACGCCCAGCTAATTTTTGTATTTTTAGTAGAGATGGAATTTCACCATGTTGGCCAGGCTGGTCTCAAACTCCTGACCTCAGGAGATCCACCTGCCTCAGCCTCCCAAAGTGCTGGGATTACAGGCTTGAGCCACTCACCTGGCCAGCTTCTTATATTCATTACCTCTCATTTAATCCTCAAATAATGCTGTAGAGTAGGTACTTCTGTTATGTTCATTTAATTAATAAGGATATGGAGGCACAGAGAAGTTAAGGACCTTGCCAAAGTCACACAGTTCATTTGTGGCTAAGCTGGGACTCCAAGTCAGGTCTTCAGTGCCCAGTTCTTAACCATCACGTCATCTGTCTATTGGGAGGTCTCTAGTCCCATGTATTGTTAAATGTCTTATTTTGTACCATCCATTAGACCAGGGGCTGGAAAACTATGGCTACATGCCAAATTTAGCTGTCTGCCTGTTTTTGTAAATAAAGTTTTATTGGAACACAGTCACATTCATTTACGTATTGCCTATGTCTGATTTCATGCCACAACAACAAAGTCGAGTAGTTGTGCCAGACTGGCTGGCCTGCAAAGCCTAAAACAGTCACTATCTGGCCCTGTTCAGAAAAAGGTTGTCAATGTCTGCCTTAGATCACTAGTTCTCAAGTTTGTCTGTATTCTGGAGTCACTTAGGAAATTTAAAAAATACCTATGCGTGGGCTGTGCCTCAAGTGATTCTGATTAAACTGGTATGGAGTGCAGCCTGGGCGCTGGAATTATTAAAAACTCCCCAGGGACCAGGGGATTCCAATGACAGCCAAGTTTAAGAACCGCTGCCTTGGAGTTTAAGGGACTTAACCACCCTTGCAGTAATTACAGAAGTTCAGTTTACACATAGGAACACTTTATATGGCACTTAAGCATAACTCTGCCATCCACAGAGGACCTCCTGACTTTCAAAATCATATTACATCTAGCCCACAGCCCAATTCCAGATTACTATGAAGGTCCAGCGCCTCCCCGCCATTTCAGAGTCCACTTGATTGGTGCCCAGACTTCTCCCTCCCCATCCTCTCCCCAGCTACTTGACTTCCTGCTTCCTCTCTCAGAACCCAGCCCCAGGTCCAATTTCCACAAAACTCCACTCTTTCAAGCACTTCCAGAAGTTACCGGAGTGTGATGCTGCTGATGGGGAGCGGATGCCGTGGGGGGTCACGCGACAAAACCTTGGCTGTATGCTTCTCGCTGGCTCCATCTCCTCTCCGCGCTCCCGCTTCCGCCCACTCACTTCCTGAGCATCAAAGAAACCCTTCCCCTCCTTCCTATCCCCTGAGCTGCCCTGGAGACCCAGCACCTTTTTGTGCCGTAGTTGGCTTATATGTGCCCCTCCACAAAGGCCAGTCATCCCTACAAAACACGCCCATGCTAACTGCTGTGAAAATAAACATTTCTCAGCATTGTTCGTAGAGCAAAGTGCTTGATGACACAAGATAGGAACCAACAGATACTGTTTGCCCCATTTTTCAGGTGAGGAAATGGCAACCTGGAAATTTTCAGAGACTTGCCCAAAGTCAGTCCTAGCCGTCTAGGTTAGGCAGCTGGCCACACATGCTGCCCGGGGAAGCACGAAGATCCCAACCTTAGGCTGTTTCGGTCTCCAGGCTTGGCCAGCCAGCCACATTCCATCTCTGTCAACCCACTCTCCCTCGCTCCTGCTTCCCAGGTTCTGTGAATGTGTGGCTCTCAGTAGTCTCCTGTGTCCTCCTGGGATGTGACACATTAGCACATCTCTACCTGCCCCAGTCAAGCCTTCCCTTTGAAATCCTCCCACCCTTAACTCCATTCAGCAGCATTTCCTTTTCTTTTTGGAGAGACAGGGTCTCATTCTGTCACCCAGGCTGGAGTGCAGTGGTGAGCGCACCACCTCACTAGGCCACAGTTAACAGCGTTTTCAAGTAAAGATGTTCTGACCACACCCTTATCCCTACAAGACTGACAAGGGTCAACCAGGCCTCTTCTGGGAGAGGGAGGTGGGCGTCATTTACATAACAATTACGTATTGAGTCCCTGTTGCACCACTTAGAGACTTCCATGAGGAGCACATCAAACACAGCTTCTGCTGTCATGGAAAGAGAGGCTGTGTATTATTTAAGATGAAAGACTACACGTTCAGATCCCAGCTCTACTTACCAGCTGTGACTACTCTGTGCCTTCATTTCCCCATCAGTAAAATGGGGATAATGAAGGTACGTATAGTACCCTCATAGGGTTGATGTGAGTAGTCAATGCACATGAAGTGCTTAGACAGTGCCTGGCACAGAGGAAAGTGCTATGTAAATATTAGCTATCATTCTGGAGCTCAC
This sequence comes from Rhinopithecus roxellana, assembly GCF_007565055.1. Classification (NCBI taxonomy): domain Eukaryota; kingdom Metazoa; phylum Chordata; class Mammalia; order Primates; family Cercopithecidae; genus Rhinopithecus; species Rhinopithecus roxellana. The sequence continues at coordinate 154,139,908 of NC_044553.1, read as the reverse complement.
AGCCCTGTTGGGGAAGCAAACCTGAAACAAGTCGTTAAGGTTTGCAAATCTGGCCATGTATTAGAATTCCTCGTGGAGTTGTTACAAACAGACTGTTGGACACCTCCCCAGACTTCATAACTCAGACTCTCTAGGATAACACCCAGGAATCTGTATTTGTGAAATGCTCCCTGGGGCCATTCTGATTAGGCTGGTGTAAATGAAAGCTGCTCTTCTAATGCAAATGGTCCTCCCTATAGAACTGAGAAGACAGAAAGTCTTACCCAGCTCAGCAGAGCTAAATCAGTGGGTGCTGGCTGGATGCTGGAAGCTGAGCTAGGAGTTAGCTACAACTCCCCTTCCTTCAGCATCAGCCAAAGGCAGTCCACATAGTCTGGATAGGTGGAATCTGTCTCGTTTAAGAATGAATCAATAGAGGGGGGAAAACATCCTAGGACTCCTGAAAAGTGCTACAGCCGCAGAGACATGGAACACTACAAGAAAGCCTCAGGAGAAACGACTTGCTCTGAAAATTATTTTCCCCATTAAGCAGAAGGAAACTGTTAGGAATCATAGATAGGGTATCTCAGAAGATGTGGCCTCTGTGGAATAGGATCCAGGTGCTTCAGCTGACAATCTCAGACTCCAGGACAGCAGGCTGAGATGAAAAGGGTAGGCTGAGACAAAAGCCTGCAGGAAAGCTGGAATGCAGTTGCAAAGATGAAATCCACCTCTGAGGCACTAAAGACAGAGCTGACCAAGCAGCAAATCAAATTACAGTGGGTGTGGTGAATTGAATAGTGTCTCCCGCCCCCCTACCAAAATTTTTGTCCACTAGAACCTCGGGATGTGATCATATTTGAAAATAGGATCTTTGCAGATTTAATTTGTTAAACTAAGATGAGGCCATACTGAATGAGATGAGTCCTAAGCCTAAAGATTGGTGTCCTTTTAGGAAGAGACACACACAGAGAGGAGAAACGATGTGGCAATGGAGGCAGAGATTGGAGTGATGCAGCTGCAAGTCAAGGAACACCAAGGACTTTCAGGAGACACCAGGAGCTGGCAGAAGCAAAAATGATGCTCCCCAGAGGCTTCAGAGAGGCCATGGCCCTGCCAGCACCTTGAGTTCAGACTTCTGACCAGCTGAACTAAATTTCTGTTGTTTGAAGCCACCCAGTCTGTAGTAATTTGTTACAGCAGCCCTAGGAAGCTAATGAAGACTTCTAGGTCACAGTTCCAGTTAAAAAGGAAGAAAAACATGGAATAAAAATGTTAAATTAATAGCCACAGAGGAGAGAGAGAAAAGATCTAAATGATTAGGCTGTCTGATCAAGCAGACAGGCCCCAAGTGGGTTTGCCAAGAGATGAGAGAAAGGATTAAAAACAAGTCCCCTGTTAGGCCTTTTGTGTCTGTAAATGAAGGATTGTTACAACAAAATGTAAAAGAAATGAAGGGGCAGCCAGGCGTGGTGGCTCACGCCTGTAATCCCAGCACTCTGGGAGGCTGAGGTGGGCGGATCATCTGAGGTTGGGAGTTTGAGACCAGCCTGACCAACATGGAGAAACCCCGTCTCTACTAAAAATACAAAATTAGCTGGGCATGGTGGTGCATGCCTGTAATCCCAGCTACTCAGGAAGGCTGAGGCAGGAGAATCGCTTGAACCTGGGAGGTGGAGGTTGTGCTGAGCCAAGATCATGCCACTGCACTCCAGCCTGGGCAACAAGAGAGAAACTCAGTCTCAAAAAAAAAAAAATAAAATAAAATAAAATAAAGAAATGAAGGGGCAAAATATTAACCTATTACTACACAGTTTTACAAAGAAAGCACAAATCATACAGGACCGATAGTCCACACTTTAATAGAAGAAAACTTCCCAGACCTCCGAAGTTATACTTTCCTGCATTAAACCAAATTAGGACACCGCTGAAGCCTGCCCAGGTACCCAGTTACAAGGATGGCGCCTCAGGCTGCCACTTCTGCCACAGGCTCACCACATTCCTGCTCACATTCTAGGCTTCAGCTACAGTGAATTACTCCAAGCGACCCAACCATGTTCCTCCATGCTCTTTCACTTATATCCTTCCCCAGAACTGGAATCGCTTCCCCATCTCCCCTCTGTCCTGCTACAACCCCTGCTCACCCCCTCACCATCCTGAGGCCACCCACTCACCATCCAGGTCATAGTCGAGCACCTTGGCCTCCACAAAGCCTTCACCAAGGCTGCCCCTTCCTTTTCTTGTGCCCACTACACCCTGGACACATTCCTATGATCCCATTTCTCACACTGCGTTGTCATTTATATTTTTACATCTCCATTTGGCCTTCTAAACTGGAAGTTTCCAGAAGACAAGACTGCTGCCTTTTCCTGTCCTTGTTTCCGCTGCTTCCTGCATAGTACTCAGCCCTATTTTACCCTTTAGGGATAAATTAGTGCTGTACTAATTAGGTCAGTTAAATTTGCAAGTATCAAACAAAAATATCCAGGACGTGAAAAAAATAATAGCTCCAACTACAGAAAAAAGAGAGCAAATTTAAAATTAATGTTTGTCCATTAACCGTAACATCAAATCATTTTCATTAGTTATTCACTTTAGTGTTTGTGAGAATGTCATTACAATTGAAAACAAATTGTAGGGTAGGTTTTCTTTCTTTGCAAGAATCCCTCATATGCATAATGATTGATGAAAAATCATAGATAATCACAATAAATTACTTAAATACAAATCATTTTAAAAGTAAAATGAGGGGGCAATGAGGAGATGTTGGTCAAAGGACATAAATTAGACAGTACAGGAAAGTAAGTTCAAGAGATCTATTGTGCAGTATGGTGATTATAGTTAATAACAATGTATTATGTACTTGAAAATTGCTAGAAGAGTAGATTTTTAATGTTCTCACCACAAAAAATGGTAAGTGTGTGAGGTAATGCATATGTTAATTAGCTTGATTTAGCCATTCCACAGTGCATTCGTATTTCAAAGCATCACTTTGTACACCATAAATATGTGTCATTTTCATTTGTTGTTTTGTGAAAGGTCATATATACAAAGTGATCCCAAAATGCGAAAGAAGCTGAGAAACCAAAGAGCAAGGCAGACAAATCAGTTTGCCTTTAGAGGATGATTTACTGGGGAACTTACGGACAGAAGTGTGGTCTTGGACGGCCGTAAGACAGATAGATCTCTCCACTGTTATTCCCGGAGACCCAGGGCTTATATACCACAGCGAAAAGACACATGTGATCTATAAGAAATGCACAGGACAATTAAAGTTGACCTTCTAGGAAAGGACAAAAAATGCTGTATACATCATAGCCTTGAATTTTTGTGATAATATCAAGGCCATCTTGACCTAAAGGCAGCATTTATGGTAAGCACATGCTCTTACACAGGGACAGGAGATAAAGTGGGAATCAGAGGCATTCCCAGACCTGGGGTTAATCGGAAGTCAACATGGCAGACTAGCATCTAAGATGGAGTTACTTTAGCCTCCATTTGTCAATTGAAAAGAAAATTAAATTTAAAATAAATAAAGGTAAAACCATCTTAAAGGCTTTCCAAATTTCCAAAAGAGAATGTCTAATGTGTGATGGTGGGGTGTCTTTCAATGGGTTTGATATAGTGAGTGCTGGGAGGTCCTAAGGCAGGAGAGCCTATGGCCTGAGGATCTTAAAGGGTTCTGACAGTCCTGGCACCTAATAGAGATTCAATAGATGGACATTGAGCGAATAAACACAGCCTTTGTTCCCTTCAGGACAAAGCAGCAGCCCCTGGGGTACCATCCATACAAGGAGAGTGTATGCCTAGCCCAGTGGGCTGTGGAAGACCAAGTGCCCCTCGTGGTGTCTGGAAAGAACCTTCTCTCTGCTGTCCATGTTTCCATTTCTAGGACCATCAATTGGGGTCATGCTCTGGGCCTCCTACCAACCCTTTGTTCACTCTGAATTCTGATGAAGGAAAGGGGAAGTGGGCGTTCCCAGTTCAGCCCCTCCTTTCTTTCTTCTTAGAGACCCAGATTCCTATATGAAGTATGCATTTGGAGCTGCTTTTCCTTAGGTGTTAAGTTTACAGGGGCAGGCCTTCATGTGGGGAAGCCAACAGTGGTCTAGCTGTGCCCATGAATAGTGGGAGGGACTTTCTGATGAAGGACTCAATGCCTCCTTTGTTTCCAAGTTCCACGCTTGGAGCGTGTGATTTCCTTACTGGTTCGTTGTGTGTAACGCTGCCCCTCAGATGATCAGCTTAGCTAAGTGATTTGCCTCAGCTTATGAAATATGAAAAAGTATCAGTTCCAGGCTGAGACTAAGAGGCATCACACATTTCTGCTTACCCTTCAAGCACTTCTGCCAGAGTCAATGGGAGTAGCATGCGCATGTATCCCCTGATCCCAGAATCAGAGACATGCAGGGCAGAGGGGAACCCTACCTGCAGCCTGAAGCTGAGCTGCACTAGTGCATACAGACCAATGAGTAAGAAAAATATTTTTGCGTGTGTCATAAGACACTAAGATTTGGGGGTTATGTGTTATGCAACAAAAAAGCCTAACCAAAACATCATCCAACCTAATGCTTAGAGGTAATATTTGTTCTCCATCTGCTGAACTCAAGCGAGGAAAGAGAAGGGTTATTTAGTAAGCCGCTCAAGTACTAACAACTTGTAACATCTCTGTAGAAAGGTCTGTGCTTGGGAGACTCTTTGCACTAGATCATCCTCACACCATTTGTATACATCTTAGGGAGATCCTACGTCTGTAACGGGGAGCTTCCATATAGTGGGTGGAAATAAGATGATTCAGGAACATAATACTGTTTTCCAGATGGGGATTGGGGAAGGAATTCAAACCATCCTGCTACCTTGTTGCGCCATTTGGAAAAAAATGGGTCAGAACCAGAGATATTGGAGAGCACTTTCAAAGCTTCTAATTTTCTAAAGTTTTTCTTTCTCACCTTGGAATGTCTTCAGATGCTTGGATGGAGCTGTACTAAAAGTATCCTCTTACGTATCTGTTTTTCCTTCTGTGCTGGGAATTCATTGAGGGTAGGGACTTTGTACCTTCCTCATCTGCGTAACCTTGCTCTGAGCTGGATCGGTAAATAATGGGAAGGCTCTCTGACTCTGGAGCGTGATGTGGGTACACATTTCTGGTTTTGTAAGAGATGCCTCCCTGACCTTAACTTTCCCAGACTGTTGAAACCGCCTTTGCAGAATTATGACAGGAAGAGAAATCTGATATCGTTGACTTCATCTTGCTTCTGACCTCCAAGTTGTCCTTGGGCATTCCTGGGCAAAGGCCAAACTAACTTTGGGAGGAATTTAGTTTATAGTTTAAGGATGTAAGCAAGGATGGATAATAGCCCTTCCCCAAACTAAACTGCTTTGTAAAACTAATGTAAGGCTACAAGGTTAGGATAATGAGAGTGGCCTGAATTCTGCTAAGATGTAGATGTAGTTAAATACCCAGTCATGGTTTCAGTGGTCACAAGATTTGTAACTTCCCCGATTACTCCTGTAGATAACATCACGACTGTAGGACCTAAGATTGGCTTTCTGAGATGTCTTTTCAGACTTTTGCATTTCTGAGGACCAGATGACTCCAGCTGGACTTGTGATCATGACTCACCTGGTTTTAGGACCCCACCCAGAGGTGGACTCAGTGCACAAGGACCATTTTCCACATCCATATGATGTGTTACCAACCAGTAAGCAGCACCCATTCCATATTCTTCAGCCCACCACACTATCCTTGAAAAGTCCTAACCTCTGAGACTTTGGGGAGACTGATTTTAGTAACGACTTCCATTCTCCCATATGAGCTGACCTCATATCAACTAAACTCTTTCTTCACTGCAATGTCATGGTCTCAGTGAATTGGTTTTGTCTGTGCAGTGGGCAGGAAGAACCTGTGTGGTGATTACACTGTCACCATCAAATGAGAAGGCTGACAAGAGCACAGATCCCCAGCTTCCTGCATCTGCTAACTCCAGAGGAACTTTCTAGCTAAACAGATCAAGCTGAGCCTCTGAGGACCATGTCGACGTTTCCCCAAAATGGTGAGGCATAGTGTTGTGAAATGAATTGTTCTCCATGGGAGACACCCTGTTGGTGGTCACTGAAGAAGTGTTTCCACAGCTGGGATATGCACTTTTTCAAGGGCAAAAGAGGCATCAGGGCAAGTGACTATCTTCTTGGGAATTTTATCTGTATCCTCACTAGCCCTGTGACTTTGGAAATAAAACATAATCTCTTGGAGCCCCCATTTTCTCATTTCTTCCCTCGTTTTCTCATTTATTAAGTGGCCATTGTGCAGCTGGCCTCAGGATACTTAAATACACATAATACAAAATATGTAGCCTGTAGTAGACCCTCTTTAGAACCAAGGATCTTTGAAAAAAAATGTTTTGGCGACAGCCGGACTTTTAGCTGAACGGGCTTTTTATAATGTCTCTGGCCCATAAGCGTCAAAGGTGGTACTGTTTTGTTTCGGTACATCTTGGATTTGCCTCGTTTGAGGAAATGCGAAACAGAGAAATGCTAATATCTGTCTATTTTAAGGACTTTTCAGAGCAAGGCACATCTTTCAGTCACATATGTGTTAGCTTGGCAAACTGGAAATGAAGTGTTAGCTTTGAACCTGAGTCCCAACTGGTGCTGACCCCATTCTTGCCCTTCCAGCCTTCTCGACCACTAGGGTGCTTCCCAAGTGGCCTGGGCCCTGGCCACAGTTCTTTCCCTGATGGATCCCCTCTCTGGGCTGCCAGGTCACCCTTCTCTTCATCACAAATAACAAATCCTACACCTACCCTGTCTTCAAAGTGGTGCAAATATCACCTCCTACAGGAAGTCTTCTTTTTTAGCCCCAGCACATTTGTTCTTTCTCCCATTCCTGCTGCAGCACAGGCAGCTTTGCAGTTAGCACTGGGTTTACAGTGTGGACTCACCTCTTCCCAGCTCTGTGACCTGAAGCAAATGGCCTCACCTCTCTGTGCAGACATTTCCTCATGTAAAATAGAATAATCACTTAATAATCACTTAATTTGTAGGGCCGTTGTGAAGACTATATGACACAGATCCCTTATAGCAAGGGAAATATTCAATAAACTTTTTTTCTCTCTTCCTTCTTTTTTTTTTTTTTTTGAGACAGAGTCTCACTCTTTCGCCTAGGCTGGAGTGAGATGGTGTGATCTTGGCTCACGGCAACCTCCGCCTCCCGGGTTCAAGTGATTCTCCTGTCTCAGTCTCTTAAGTACCCAGGACTGCGGGTACACACACCATGCCCGACTAGTTTTTGTATTTTTTAGTAGAAACTTGGTTTTGCCATGTTGGCCAGGCTGTTGAACTCCTGACTTCAGGTGATCCATCCACCTCAGCCTCCCAAAGTACTGGGATTATAGGCATGAGGCACCATGCCTGGCCTTCTTTCTTCTTCCTTCCATTGGCCAGTATCACTACATTCTCTGTCTTAGCTTGAATGCTCAGGTCTTTTGCAACAAGCTTGTAGCTTCTCATTCTTTCATGAATTCATTCATTAATTCTTTCAAAAAATATTCATTGACTATTTTTTTTTTTTTTTTTTTTTTTTTGAGACGGAGTCTCGCTCTGTCACCCAGGCTGGAGTGCAGTGGCCGGATCTCAGCTCACTGCAAGCTCTGCCTCCCGGGTTCACGCCATTCTCCTGCCTCAGCCTCCGGAGTAGCTGGGACTACAGGCGCCCGCCACCTCGCCCGGCTAGTTTTTTGTATTTTTTAGTAGAGACGGGGTTTCACCGTGTTAGCCAGGATGGTCTCGATCTCCTGACCTCGTGATCCGCCCGTCTCGGCCTCCCAAAGTGCTGGGATTACAGGCTTGAGCCACCGCGCCCGGTCGACTATTTTTCAGTGTTTGCCAGGCACTGTCCCAGGCATCTGGATACACATGTGAATGAAGTAGTCAGAGACCCCTGCCCTCACTTCAAGCTGGGAAGACAGCAAATAAACAATAAAGATAAGAAATTGCATTATATTTTGGCCGGGCGCGGTGGCTCAAGCCTGTAATCCCAGCACGTTGGGAGGCCGAGACGGGCGGATCACAAGGTCAGGAGATCGAGACCATCCTGGCGAACACAGTGAAACCCCATCTCTACTAAAAATACAAAAAACTAGCCAGGCGAGGTGGCGGGCGCCTGTAGTCCCAGCTACTTGGGAGGCTGAGGCAGGAGAATGGCGGGAACCCGGGAGGCGGAGCTTGCAGTGAGCTGAGATCCGGCCACTGCACTCCAGCCTGGGCGACAGAGCAAGACTCCGCCTCAAAAAAAAAAAAAAAAAAAAGAAATTGCATTATTTTTTGTGTTAGAAGATATTAAGGGCTATGAGAAAAGGGGGAGGAGGAGAGCGGAGATTAGAAGTGTTGGGGGAAAACCAGGCTGCAGCAGTAACAGGGGGCCAGGGAAACCTCATGCAGAAGGTGAGATTTAAGCTCAAACTTGAAGGAAATGAGTACAATTCATCCATTTGTTGAATAAATAAATGAATGAAGCAAGAAATAACTATATTTTATTTATTTCTAAGGTAAAATAGCTCAACAGCAAGAACTGGAAACTAAAATTTCAGGCCAGCCATGGCGGATCACGCCTGTAATCCCAGGACTTTGGGAGGCCAAGGCGGGCAGATCACTTGAGGTCAGGAGTTCAAGACCAGCCTGGCTAACATGGTGAAACCCCATCTCTACTGAAAACACAAAAATTAGCTGGGCATCATAGTGCATACCTGTATCCCCAGCTCCTTGGGAGGCGGAGGCATGAGAATTGCTTGAACCGGAGAGGTAAAGGTTGCAGTAAGCCTAGATCGTACCACTACACTCCAGCCTGGGTGACAGAGTGAGAGTCTATCTCAAAAAAATAAAGGAACTGTAAGATTTCTACCAAAACCAGATCATATCCCATTAATAGAGGCAAGGAAAATTCTGAAAGTAATTGGTCCCAAAAATCGCATACCTTTTATAAAGTGTGACATCTGCCAAGGGGGAAGGGGAGGGCTGAATCAACAGGGGAAGTTTTAATTGACTTCTTCATGTAAATAATATTTATAAATTGCATCTGACAAGAGAAGTCTGTTTGTACAGTGAGTAATTCCTCCTGCCAGTTCTCAAATGAGTTTGCCGGCTCTGACCTGCATTGTGTGGGCGGCACTCGGGAAGACTCAGAACTGAGAGGCTGGCTGGGATTTTAAAAGTGCTCCGCCTTAAATGGGCACTGGATGGCAGATAAAGAGGCTTTACTTATGTGGTGGCTGTGTCCCAGGTGACCTGCCCAATGGCCACCTGCATGACTGTAGAAAGAACCATTGACACAGCAGAAAGAACTCAGGTCAATCTTCACATGGTCTTCCAGCAACTCTAGGAGGTGAGAGAGGTGAAGTCTTCACTCTCACTTCACAGAGGAAGCAGTGGAAGCTCAGAGAGGGCCAGTGATGTTCCAAAGTCACACAGCTACTGACCAGCAGTACTCAGCCTCAGACTCAGGTCGTCCAATGCCCGTTCAGGTCCTGGTCCACTCCAGGAAAGTGGACTGCAGCCCAGGAAGGAAGACGAGATACAGAGAAGGACCTACCAGTTCATTCTGCTTCCCAAGCAGGGCAGTGGGTGTTCACGGACTGCCACAGAACATCTCCGCCTTGTTCAGCTCCAAAGTGCTGTATGGAGTGTGGCCACTGGAGTCCCCATGAAAACCAGCCCATCTCACATGCCAAATGTGCAAAAAGGGGCAGGGAGTGTCTTGAGCTGTCAACCTTGCAGCATAAAGTTTTCTAGCAGGAGAAGCAACACTTCTTAACCAGTTCAGCTCTAGAAATCCGGAGGGGCCAGACATTGATGCAGATAAAATCGTACAGCATTCATTCTTTCCTCAGTCTCAACCTCACCTGGAGAACTGGAGAATGTCCCCTGGACATTACTAAAGCCTCTTGACCTGAAAGGATATCCATCCTTCCTTCCTTCCTTCCTTCCTTCCTTCCTTCCTTCCTTCCTTCCTTCCTTCCTTCCTTCCTTCCTTCCTTCCTGTCTTCCTGCCTTCCTGCCTTCCTGCCTTCCTGCCTTCCTTCCTTCTTCTTTTTCTTCCTTCCTTCCTTCCTTTTCTCTATCTCTCTTTCTTTCTTTCTGACAAGGTCTTGCTCTCTCATCCAGGGTAGATAGAGTTCAGTGACATGATCATGGCTTACTGTAGCCTTCCAGGCTCAAGCCATCCTACCATCTCAGCCTCCTGAGTAGCTGAGACCATAGATAGGCACACAACACCATACCTGGCTAATCGGTTTTTATTTTTTAAAATTTTTTGTAAAGATGGGGTCTTCCTATGTTACGCAGATTGGTCTCAAACTCCTGGCCTCAAGCCATTCTTCCACCATGGCCTCTCAAAGTGTTGGGATTACAAGCATTAGCCACCATGCCCAGCCTCTCACTCCTTTCTTGATGGGATTTTGTGTTTAATTTGTTTCTTCATTCATTCATAAGTAGATAACTGGATAACTAGACCCTGGTCCTGCCCTCAGGAACCATGGCAATGTTTGTGGTACTAGGAGGGGGTAAACACTGAGAATTAAAGGAGCCAGAAGAGGAGTACCTGACTGTGTTTGGGGTTAAGTAGGAGGTGAAAGAAGGCTTCCTGGAAGAGGTGGGGACTGGGCTGAGCCTTGAAGGATAGGGGAAGTTATCTGGGTAAGACATGGAGGGGACAAGGGTAAAAGTGAGAGCAGGTTGGCCGGGCGTGGTGGCTCACGCCTGTAATCCCAGCACTTTGGGAGGCTAAGGTGGGTGGATCACCTAAGGTCAGGAGTTCAAGACCAGCCTGACCAACATGGTGAAACCCCGTCTCAACTAAAAATACAAAAAAATTAGCTGGACGTGGTGGCAGGCACCTGTAATCCCAGTTACTTCGGGAGGCTGAGGCAGGAGAATCACTTGAACCTGGGAGGCAGACGTTGCAGTGAGCCGAGATGGTGCCATTGCACTCCAGCCTGGGTGACAAGATTGAAATTCTGTCAAAAAAAAAAAAAAAAAGAGGGAGAGCAGGTCATCCGAGGCCTACAGACCAGAGAACGCCATGGAAGACCTGGGAGCATGGTTTTATACTGGTGGAACAGGAGGTTCTGAGCCATCCCGGATGGATGGAGCCAAGAGATAAAAGCAGAGAGAGAGACAGGACCTTGGAAACCAGACTGAAGGAGCTTGGACTTGATCTCTAAGAACAGCAGAGACAGCCAGTGGAGAGCATTAAGTAGGGAAGTGACGGGGTCAGATTCGTGTGTTAGGAAGACCAGTCTGGCATCCACAGGGAGAAAAGACTGGAATCCAGAGAGGTAGGCAGGGAGGACTGGCAGGATTTTACTCTCTCCCAGCTCAGCCTCACAAGGTTGGTTTCCACCAACCCTTCCATGCCAAGGAGCCCTGGTGCCCTCAGTGAGATCTGGAGCCCAGACATCTCAGGATTCTGGGCTGCAAGACCCATATGGAATCTTTACCAGAGCAGCTCTCTGCTGCCCCCAGCTGTCTCCAGGAGGGTCTCTGGACTTTGCAGGCTTTTTCTAAACCTCTTAGATTCTAGCATAGGAGTAGCAAACTTTTTCTATAAAAGATGAAGTAGTGCAATATTAGACTTTGCAGAACATACGATCCCTGTTGCAACTACCCTACATTGCAGCACGAAGGCAGCCACAGACAAAATAGAAACAAATGAGTGTGGCTGTGTCCCAATAAAACTTTATTTACGGACATTAAAATTTGAATTGCACATAATTTTCACAAGTCACAAAACACTCTTTTTCTTTTGTTGTTTTTTTAAACATTTAAAATGTAAAAATGTCAGAAACAACAAAAAACAAATAACTCAATTTAAAAATGGGCTAAGGACTTGAAGAGACGTTTCTCCAAAGATGATCTACAAATGGCAAACACCCCCTCTCATCATGAGAGACATCAAAACCAAAGCCACGGTGAGATGTCATCTCACACCTATTGTAAAGGCAACTGTCGAAACACAAAGTAATGCATATGGACAAGGATATGGAGAAACTGGAACCCTTATGCGCTGTTGGTGGGGATGTAAAATGGTGCAGCTGCTATGGAAAACAGTTTGGCAGTTCATCAAAAAAATCAAAATAGAATTACCATAGATCCAGTAATTCTACTTCTGAATATATACCCCCAAAATTGCAAACTAGATCTCAAAGAGATCTTTGTCAACCCATGTTTTAGCTGTATTATTCACAGTAGCCAAGAGGTAGAAGTGACCCAGATGTCCATCAATGGATGAGTGGATCAACAGAGTGTGCTATGTACATACAGTGGTATTCAGTCTTAACTGAAAGAACACATTCCTCAACACATCACAGCCTTGAGCAATGCCTCCACTTCCTGGGCCCGACACAAACACATCATAGCCTTGAGTACAACCGTTTGTGAAAGCGCAGGAACCAATAAGAAGGCTGCTAAAAGCATAACTTAACATTAACATGTAAACCAGTTGTAATGCTGTAGCCTAGAGAAATGCCTTGTTCCTCTGTAACCTGACAAGTCCTGTTTCCCCCGAGCTATAAAAAGCGAGCGCGCGCATTGTTCCGGGCCCTCTTGTATGTTGTGGAACGGAGGGACCAAGTTCGAACTTGCATTAAAGATCCTTGCCGCTTGGCTTTGACTCTGGACTCTGGTGGTCTTCTTCGGGGAACAAACGGTCTGGGCATAACAGCCGGATCTCAGCTCACTGCAAGCTCTGCCTCCCGGGTTTATGCCATTCTCCTGCCTCAGCCTCCTGAGTAGCTGGGACTACAGGCGGCCGCCACCTCGCCCGGCTAGTTTTTTGTGTTTTTTAGTAGAGACAGGGTTTCACCATGTTAGCCAGGATGGTCTCGATCTCCTGACCTCGTGATCCACCCGTCTTGGCCTCCCAAAGTGCTGGGATTACAGGCTTGAGCCACTGCGCCCAGCCGAACCCATTTATTTTACTCATATTTTCTTTTTTATATATGCAAAAGCACAATAAACAACCAAAGTCTATGTCTAACTAAATTTAAAAGAGCTCTTTATAATGAGTTTACAACAAAAATTCTAAATGCGAAGGAAATACTATAGTTTAATAGCTAGCTCTTTTTCTTCTTTGTGGTACATAGAATAGTGATGCATCCTTGAATTATAAAAACAACAAAAAAGTACATGAATATTTTTAACTCTAACTTTGCCACTGATTAAAATGTGTGACCTTGGGCAAGTCCTGTGAACAGGTTTTCCTCATTAGTAAGACTGGATGACAATATCTCCTGTGCAGAGCTGTTGGTGTTATCAAACCCCAAATTTTAGGTTCATGTACCTGATACACAGCAAACCAAACACTGACACATCAGCACTTAGAAGCAGAGAAAAGTTTATTTGATTTGGCTAAAACAAGAAGGCAGGAGAAGCAGTCTCTCAAATCTAATCTGCCTTTTAACATAACTGGGGGCTTTTATGAGCAAAGCATGTATGCAGAAGATGGGTTCCCCCAGTAATCAAAGCTGTTTGAGTTCCTCTGCCGAAACAAACTCCTAGATGCTATCAAGGAGGTCTGCATGACCTAAGGGTCCTTGTTCTTTGAAAGAAAAACAGTTCGTCAATCTTGCAGGCAGCGCTGGGGGTTAGGATAGGAAGTCAATCAATTACTAGTGACTTCTCTTGTGCAATCAAGCATGCATGGAGGAAGAAAAGGACAAGGAAATAAGCAAAGTGAACATCTTATGATCTTTATAATAAAGGCTCAATCACATTGGGAGGATTAAAACATCATTGTAACAATAATACCAGTACCAATGACATTTAAGCCATTGTGTCTACTTGTCAGGCACCGCACTGTCAAATACCAGCAGCGAGTCTGGCACAAAACAGATGCTCAGTAAACGGTAGCTATTGAATCAGGGCCACACATTTAATTGATATTATGATCAAGATGTTCAAGAAAAAAATACTATTATTTAATGTGGAATAAGTCTAGTCTTTCTCTTGAGCTCCCACCTGCTGGTTAGGAGGCAAAAATGTTACTTGGATCCTGTTTAGAATATTCTCAGATTTGATCCCTCAAATTGTATCAGTCTTACTTATGCACCTGTCCTGTTGGCCGTCCTTGTGCTGCCCCTGACACCGGCCTGCTCCCTAAGGCAATGTGGGGAGAGGAACATATACATTCCAACGTGCTGTAAGGATAGAGATCCTGGCCCGTCCCTGTGAAGCAGGAGAATAGGACCTGGAGGCCAGGAACATAAGGCTGATCCACGCTGACTTCCTAGAACAAAATCAAATGGAATATGAATGGCTTTGTAACCGCACTTCATCCCTTCCAGTTACACCATTTACACTTTGTAATTTCATATTTATCCTCTCCATTTACATCAACTGCACACCTGGTGATATCCTCTCCATTTACATAGACCACACATACCAAGTGACATCCTCTCCATTTACACTTGGTAACTTCACATCCGTCCTCTCCATTTACATAAACCGCATACACCAAATAACATCCTCTCCATTTACATAGGGCACATTCCGAGTAAATGACTTGTAACTTCTCTTCATTGTCTTCATTGACACAGAACATATAACAAGTAACCAGTGGAAAATGTCTAGAGAGTATTGAAACCCCAGAAGATTTCGTAACCGGGGCTCATGAGCCCCTATGCGCCGGCCTACTCCCGCACTATGGAGTGTACTTTCGTTTTCAGTAAACCTGTGTTTTTGCTTTCCTCACCTTGTGCATTCTGTCCAATTCTTTGTTCAAGACGCCAAGAACCTGGACACCTTCCACCAGTAACATATGGATGTGCCGCTGGCATGCATGGGTCCCCACAGTCACCTCTCCCCCTGGAGCCCCTGGGGGCCAGGGTAACTCTCAGTCTGATCTTGGAGCTTGTTAGGGGTGCAGGATCCCTCCTGGATTGCCATTGCTGTCACCTCCAGCCAGCCCATTGGCCTGAGTGTCACCTTCCCTTGCCCAGGGCAGGCCCTTGGGCAGTTCATTCAGTCTCTGTACCACTCAGGAGAAAGCGAAAACTTAAGGTTCCTCAGCTGACTCTCCTGGCACCTTTCTGAAGGTGGGCTCCAGGACCAGAGGCAACAGCTCCCTCCTTGCCATGAATATCCTTATGGTTCCAACACCCTATCTTCCAGCCTTGGGTCCAGGAAGAAGAATCAGAAGACAAGCTTCTGCCTCATTGGCCTTCCAACCTCTAACACCTCCTCCTTTCTCTCCCATGACTCTCCAGGTTCCCATGGGGCTGGCTTCTCTCCCAGAGCCTCCCTGACTCCACTCCCAGTGGTGGCCTGGCCTTCCCCAAGCAGACCGCGGGGATCCCTAAGATCCTCTAGGCTTTGCCCTTTATGTGCTAATGGGGGAGACAAAGGAATCCCAGCACTTCTCTTCTCAAAGCTTTCAAAACCAGGTCTCACACAGCCTCTCCTGCCTTGGGGCAATAAGCCTTCTGGCTCCCCTGGAGGGAGCAGCTGCAAGAAAACCTAATTCAAAGCAAGAAGTGAAAATGCAGTGGTTTAAATTTACAGAAAGATTCTCTCTCGTTTGTACATTATTATAATTATGGCCCTGGGAATTGGGTGAGGTCTCCAGAGCTTCAGTACACGCTTCAGGCAGAGCATTTGCAAATTCATGGTCTTAAATCCCTAGGACAGCAAGACATGAAGGAAAGTCAGGGAAGCAGAAGTCCTTAGCAGACCTGGGTCCTGAACTCTCCAGAGCTCATGGATCTTCTTGGATAATGAAATTCAGGGGTTGGAAGAGGCTATTTCTAAGGGAGGGCTTTCAACTCCGAGAGTCTCTGGCCAAAGGTTCTAATTCCATGTACTTCCAATTTTTGATTAAAGCTGCCAAATACAATCACGATTTTAAAATTCAGGGTACTTAAGGAGTTTAGGATCCTAGGTTCTGCCAGAGTAACCCTCTGCAGGGATGTGGAATGGCTGCATCCATCTGCCCAGGAGAAAGAGGGATGGGTACTGGGGAGGGTTCGTTAGCAGGAAACTCTCCAGGGCAGATGAACGCGAGGACAGAGCCCAGCTGAAGGGAACCAACGGGGAGCAGGAAAATCCAGAGCAAGATGGCAGACGTGAGGAACTGAGTGGGGTCAGCCAGGGAGTCTCACCAGCAAGTACAGAACCAGCTTTTGTCCCTTGCCATGCTCAGCAAGCCAGGAGCACATCGATCTGCTACAATAGCTGCCTAGGGATTTTCTGCCTCCATTCCTGGCCACTCCAATCACTTCCCCACCCTACAGCCAGAGAACTCACCACCTTTTGGGATCTTCCCATTGATCAGGATAAAGACCATGGTTGACAAGGCCTTGCAGGGTCAATGCCCAGCTGTTATCAACCCTGACTGCATATAGGAATCATGCTGGTCCAATCCCAAGGATTCTGATTCAGTTAGTCTGGGATGAGGTCCCAGCATCAGTATATATGTGTGTATATATACCAGTATATATAATATACTAATACATATTTACATATACTGATATAGATACACACATATATACTGATATATTTTATCAGTATATAGTTTTATAATATATAGTTATATTAATATATAACTATATATTAATAAAAATATATAAACATATCCATATATTATGTATATGTGTATGTTTATATATACTGATATATTAAATATATAATATTTATACTGATATATATTTATATCAGTATAAACATATTAAATATATTATATATCAATATATACAAACTATATGTTTTTATATATATTTAATCTCCAGGTGATTCTAACTTGCCTTAAGGATTGAGAGCCCCTTGCTTTGGCCCTGCAAACTTCAACCTTATCTCATGACAGTCCCCCTCTCATTTTCTTTGTGGCACAGCAACATTGCCCACTTTGCCCCAGTCTTTTTTTTTTTTGAGACGGAGTCTCACTCTGTCACCCAGGCTGGAGTTCAGTGACGCAATCCTGGCCCACTGCAAGCTCTGCCTCCCGGGTTCACGCCATTCTCCTGCCTCAGCCTCCCAAGTAGCTGAGACTACAGGCACCCGCCACCACGCCCGGCTAATTTTGTTTTTGTATTTTTAGTAGAGAGGAGGTTTCACCGTGTTAGCCAGGATGGTCTCCATCTCCTGACCTTTCGATCCGCTCGCCTCGGCTTCCCAAAGTGCTGGGATTATAGGCGTGAGCCACCACACCTGGCCTGCCCCCGTACTTCTAATATGTCAGTCTGCCTTTCCCTTGGGCCACTGCACTTGTGTATCTCCTATGCCCGGAAAGCCTAGTCATTTCTCATACCTTGACTCAAACACCCCTTCTGGTGGGACGCCTTCCCTGGCCTGCTGGACTAGACTGTGCTATCCTCTTACACGCTGTATCCTCCAGGGTCCAGTTAGGAAAACAGAAGCAACTTTAGGTGTTTCAAGTAGAAAGAATTTAAATCCTAGAAGTTGGTTACACGAGTGAGGAAAATGGTGAGGAAAATGCTGTAGCAATGACAGTGAACTGCTGTCACCCCTGAGGCTGGAAGGATAACAGACATTTGCCAGGAGCTAGAAGCTGGGGCAGCCTGGTAGGAGCTAGAATACAGTGAGAGCTGCCCCCTGGGGATGGAACCACAGAGGGAGGGTCTTTCTGAGGAGACATACAGCCAAGGAACAGATACAGCCATTGCGGGAGATGCCAACCAAAGCCGAGAGAGAGAGTGAGAGAAAGAAAACACCCAGGTTTCTTCCTTCCTTCCACCTTTGAGTCTCCCACCAGTGCTTCCCATTAGCCCAAACTACCAAGAACCCAGAGGGCAAAGGAGCCCGGGAAATCTGATTCTACATGATACCGAGCAAAGCCGATGTTCCAGCTGGCTGCGTCTGTTACAGTAGGTAGTCAGGCAGACATAAGCAGGGCAGGAGAGGGCTCCTCCCAACCAGGAATGTCAGATGAGGGTCAGGTGATGGTCAGGTGGTCATTAACTGTCTCTCTAAAATAATAATTGGTTACAGCCAGCACCAGGGAAAGGCAGTCTCCCAACAGATAGAAACACCTGAAACTGATGATCAGCAGCTTCCCAATAAGGTCTCAGGAGTTGGAGGCGTGGGCTCAGCATGAACACTGAGAGGCAAAATGGTGGAGTTTAACTGGTATATGACCTTACTCTAGAAACACTCAGCTGGTAAGGGAAGAACGCCTTAAGCCAACATGCACGCAACTCCAGTAAACACACTGCGCATGTTCCTGTCCCAAGTGCTGGTAGACGGCTGCGCATGCAGACAGCCTACCCCAGGGAAGAATCAGGGGAGAAGAGACGTAGACCCCACAAGCTTGCCAACACATAAAACCCCAGGTCAAGAGTCAAACCATGCACTTGAATCAAGTCACCCACTTGGCCCTCTTTCAAGTGTATTTTACTTTCTTTCATTCCTGCTCTAGAACTTTTATTTTTATTATTTTTATTTTATTTATTGATTGAGATGGAGTCTCCCTCTGTTGCCCAGGCTGGAGGGCAATGGTGCAATCTCTGCTCACTGCAGCCTCCGCCTCCTGGATTCAAGCGATTCTCCTGTCTCAGCCTCCTGAGTAGCTGGGATTACAGGTGCCTACCACCACGCCCAGATAATTTTTGTATTTTTAATAGAGATGGGGTTTCACCATGTTGGCCATGGTTGGCCAGGCTGGTCTGGAACTCCTGACCTCAAGTGATCTGCCCACCTCGGCCTCCCCTAGGATTTCAGGTGTGAGCCACCTTGCCTGGCCTGCTCTAAAACTTTTAAATAAATTTTCACTCCTGCTCTAAAATTTGCCTCAGTCTCTCACTCTGCCTTATGCCCCTCAACTGAATTCTTTCTTCTGAGGAGGCAAGAATTGAGGTTGCTGCTGACCTGTATAATTTTACTGCTACTAACACATCAAACCACTGCAAAACTGAGTTGCCTAAAACAATTTATGATTATCACTCATGGTTCTGTGGGTTGATGTGGCTCAGTTAAGGAAGTAAGTTCTCACTTGGGCTCTCTCACATGGTTTCAGTCATATGGCGGCCGAGGTGCAGTCACCTGAAGGCTCAAGTGGGCCTGCTGTCGAAGTTGGTGCAGACACAATGCTGTCAGTTGACACTGGCTGTCAGCTGGAAGCTCAGCTGGAGCTATAGGAACCAAAAGTCCCACACATGGCCTTTGTATGGGCTTGGGGCTATCTCACAGCATGGTGGCTGGATTCCCAAAGGGTATATATCAACAGCAAGCTTTGCAGGAGACTCAGGTGGCGGTTATAAAGCTTCTTATGACCTAGCCTTGGATATCATCATTTGTATCTATTGGTCAAAGCATAAACTGGATTCAAGGAGTTAGAAGAAGAGACTTCACTTCTCGATGGGAAAGTAGCATGTGCATACAGGTAAAATAATTAATAATGGTTATCTTTGGAGGCAAGCTAGCATCATCCAGCCTCTAGCCACTATTTACGTTCTTTTCACATGCAAAATTGATTCACTGCCTCCAAAGACATCCAAACTTTCAGTCCACTACGGCAGAAGGTTCAGGCTTACGGTCCAGGACCTCATCGTAGAGATCAAGTGCAGGTGTGGATGAGGCTCTTCAGGTACCACTTCTCAGGTGCAGTTCCTCTCAATCTAAAAACATGAAAATGACACAATCATGTCTCCCCTCATGTACCACTGCTAGCACACAATGGGGAGAGAGTAAAAGGATAAATAAAATAGCATTCCCATCTAAGGGGTCTATAGTCCCCACTATAGAGGTACATGTCCCCACAATGAGAGGTACATACGCAGCACCAGTGTGAACAGCACAGTGGAAGAAGGGATTATAAAACAAAACAAACAAAAGACCAAAAAATGAGAAAGGGGCTGTCTCTTGAGGAAGACCTCCCAGAAACTAACATGACATTTTGGCTCAGATCCCACTGGTGGGACGTAGGCACATGGCCTCACATAGCTACAAGGGAGCTGAGGGATGGAGTCTTTATTCTGGACTGCCCTGTGCCTGGCAAAAACCTGTTACACAAAAAGGGGGAGGATGAATGTTGAGGACTTCACCACAAAGAGGTTAAATAATTTACCTAAGCCTCCAGAGGCAAAAAGTGCCAGAGCTTGGACTTGAATCCAAGCAGTCTGGCTGAAGAGTCTCCCTCTGAGCCATTCCTTTCTGGTAGGGTTGGCAATCTATGGGCCAAATTCAACACACTGAGTGTTTTTGTAAATATTTATTTGAACACAGCCATGCCCTTCTGTTTACATATTGGCTACGGCTGTGTGCACTATACAAGCAAAGTTGAGGCTGGACGTAGTGACTCACGCCTGTAATCCCAGCACTTTGGGAGGCCAAGGTGGGAATAGCATTTGAGCTCAGGAGTTCGAGACCAGCCTAGACAACATAGCAAAACCCCATCTCTACTAAAAATACAAAACTTAGTCAGGCGTGGTGGAACATGCTTGAAATCCCAGCTACTTGGGTGGCTGAAGCAGGAGAGTTGCTTGAACCCAGGAGGCAGAGGCTGCAGTAAGCTGAGATCGCACCACTGCACTCCAGCCTGGGTGAGATAGATAGTGAGACTCTGTCTCCAAAGAAACAAAAGAAAAGAAAAGGAAAAAAAAAAAAAAGAAAAGAAAAAGAACGTTGAGTAGTTGCAATAGAGAACATATGGCCAGCAAAGCCGAAAATATTTGTGCTTTTATGCTTTACAGAAAAAGCTTCCAACTGTACCGTATTGACTACATTAGAGGAGATAAAATCTGTAAAATGATTGGCACAGTTTCTGACCCAGAAGAAATACTCAAAAAATACTATTCATGTTACTGTTGTTACATAACTGATAATATTGGCATTGGCATTAGAATCAGCACCAGCATCAGATCGGCATCACTATCAGCATCTCACCAGACTGCCTTTCAAGGGAGAAGCAGACATCCCACTGCCAGGGTGAGGCTGATGGAGAGATGAGCAAATCCTCCCAGAGTCCTCAGCAAATGCCTTTCCCTCTGCCAGGTGCCAGCAGAGAGGTGAGGTTGGTGACCACTGGCTCTCAGACGGTGGAATCGGAAGCATGTCCTGCCAAACGGCACCCATGCTTTGCACGGCTGAGGACAGGCTGAAATTGCAGCTATTTTTCAATGCCTTGAATGTGTGTAGGTGATCATAAGTTAAAAAGAGAATCTGTTGACAAAATGATTCTAAAGTTCATCAGGAAGAGGAAGCTGGAAAGATAACCGAGAAAAGTTAGAAAAAAGAAATGAAGGCTGGACACGGTGGCTCACGCCTGTAATCCTGGCACTTCGGGAGGCTGAGGCGGGCAGATCACTTGAGGTCAGGAGTGCAAGACCAGCCTGGCCAACATAGCGAAACCCTGTCTCTATTAAAAATACAAAAATTAGTTGGGTGTGGTGGCATGCACCTGTAATCCCAGCACTTTGGGAGGCCGAGGTGGGGCGATCACTTGAGGTCAGGAGGGCAAGACCAGTCTGGCCAACATGGTGATACTCTGTCTCCACTAAAAATACAAAATTTAGCCAGGTGTGGTGGCAGGCGCCTGTAATCCCAGCTCCAAGTTACTTGGGAGGCTGAGGGAGGGGAATGGCTTGAACTCAGGAGGTTGCAGTGAGCTGAGATCACGCCACTTTACTCCAGCCTTGTCAATACAGCAAGACTCTGTCTCAAAAACAAACTAACAAAAACAAAACAAAACAAAACTGAAAAACATGAAAGATGAAAGATACTCTGCCAGGACTTTTAGATTATGGTATCTCATTTAATCCTCACAGTAACTCCATCAGGGAGAGACTGTTATTAAGCCCACTTTAGAGATGAGAAGGCAGAGATTCAGAGATGACAAAGAATCTCCAAGGATTATAGATTTAGGTACATGTATATCTAACATATACCTATACCTATGCCTACACCTAAATCTATGCCCATACCTGTACCTAGACAAATGGTTTGAGAATGCATTTGATTGCAGGTGTTTTTTTCAATCAGATCCTAGATCTCTGCCTTCTGCCTGATGCCTCTGGAAACGCTGGTCCCCTAGGAAATGCCATGAATGTGGTTAGTGTGATTATCTCAGATTGCTAAGAAAACCCATCACACTGCCAGCACACTGTGATCTCTGTCTATCAAAAAAGGTTGATTTGAAGACACCTGTAATTTTTGGGAAATGTTGATATTTAACAAATAACCCCCAGCCCCCTAAATGTTGATATTTAGAAAATAATTCCTCAAAATTATTTTACACAAATACAGCGAGAGAGAGAGAGAGAGAGAGAGAGAGAGAGAGAGAGAGAGAGAGAGAGAGAGAGAGAGAGAGAGAGAGAGAGAGAGAAAGGTTGTTTAATGCCCAGGATCAAGAAGGTCTGCATATATTCAGCAAGAAGCTTTATCATCCCAAACCTGAGGCTGAGCCATGATTAATAAATTCTAAGCCTCTTCTTCTCCCTGCTATTTATTAGTAGGGCTTAGAAAATCTCAAACTCTCGGGTCACTTATATGATCCAAATGGCAGGACTGATCAAAGACTCCCACAACCTGTATGCTAGTTAAAATATATTTCACACACCAGTGGTGATTAGAAACTGCAAGGGCTTCCAAGCCCCTCTCACATGACTAGACTTGATGAATAATTCCTCATAGTGGCTGATAGCACTTGGCCCCCACAGTGTGCATACTAGATGGGTTTCATGTCAACTTAAAAAAAGATGCCAGGGTTTATCTCTCAGACTTTCTCTCCCCACTCTCCACCATGACCACACAAATGGAAACACCACTCCATTGCATGTACGCTTGTACAGTGTTGGTGATCTCTGTCATTAGGCCAAGGAACCCCAGGCAATAGAAAAGTGTGAAATCCACCCATGACTGGCCCAGGGAATGCCAGCTCCCAGGCCATGGTGCAGAAAGTTGGACTTTATACTCAGCTGCTGCTTCTCCCTTATCTCAACATCTCCAATTCTGTCTTTTAATTGTGTCTCACACCCTTTGTCTCCACCACCACTGTCATCATTAAAGGTGATGAAAAACTCTTAATAACTTAAATGCATGGCAGAGTAGGAAAAGTAGAATAAGTAACATCTTAGGTATTCAATTTGCTCGATATCTCCTATGTGCTAGGCACATTATACACAAGCTCTCTTTTCATTCTTTTCACAACTCTATAGGCAGAAAGATATTATTACCACCATATTACATGCAGATGGTGAAACTGAGCCTCAGAGATGTGAAATAACAGTTCCATGGTCCCCAGAGCTAGAATCAAAACTTCAATCTGAGTTTTCTATTCAAAGTCCAATATTTGGATTCAATCCAATAAGTATTTTTGAGCATCCACTGTGTGCTAAATATTCTCCCAGGTACCAGGAAAACAGTCATCAACAAGAACAACAAAATGGTTTGTCCAACTTTCACCTCTGTATAGAATGCAGTAGGTCATAGCAGCCTGGGTTCCTGCTGTAGCAATTAGGAAAAAAAATGGAAAAGTTACCAAAATTATACTCTACAGACATTGAAAAGCTGTGGAATCAGCAAAGGGCAAGATGAGCTAACGTTCATAGAGTTGAGGAAATAGAGAAAATTTATATCCAGGAGGGCCATGTTCACAGACCAGATACAAACCAGAGGTGGACTGAACCTACGTAAGGTCCACCCCAGCCATGATCCAGCCCAATTGCTGGGGAAAGAGGAAAACTCTCTGGTGGAAAATAGCATCATCTATAGCCTTTATGGATCTTACACAAAACAGTCATCATACAATTTTTTTAAAATGTGACCTTCAAAGGAGAAGAGAAAGTAACCAGAAGGAAAAATGAACAGTAGAGGCAGACCCAGAGACACCACAAATTCTGAAGTTAGTCAAGAGGGATGTTGAAGTACTGATTATGAATACATTAAAAATAGAAGAAATGATGAACAAAGGATCAAAATGGAGAATTTAAGTCAAGAATTTGCAATTTATGAAAAAAGCGGCTGGGCGCAGTGGCTCACGCCTGTAATCCCAGCACTTTAGGAGGCCGAGGCAGGCAGATCACCTGAGGTCGGGAGTTCGAGACCAGCCTGACCAACATGGAGAAACCCCGTCTCTACTAAAAACACAAAATTAGCCGGGTGCAGTGGTGCATGCCTATAATCCCAGCTACTCGAGAGACTGAGACAGGAGGATTGCTTGAACCCGGGAGGCGGAGGTTGCAGTGAGCCAAGATTGCGCCATTGTACTCCAGCCTGGGCAACAAGAGCGAAACTCCTTCTCAAAAAAAAAAAAAAAAAAGAAAGAAAAAGAAAAAGAAAAAAGCAAACAGCATTCTAGACCTGAAAAACATAATATCTAAAAATGAGGACTCATTAGATGGGTTTAATAGCAGAATGTACACCGCTAAATACAGAATTAATAAACTTGAAGAGGCCGGGCGCGGTGGCTCAAGCCTGTAATCCCAGCACTTTGGGAGGCCGAGATGGGCGGATCATGAGGTCAGGAGATCGAGACCATCCTGGCTAACACGGTGAAACCCCGTCTCTACTAAAAAAAATACAAAAAACTAGCCGGGCGAGGTGGCGGGCGCCTGTAGTCCCAGCTACTCGGGAGGCTGAGGCAGGAGAATGGCTTAAACCCGGGAGGTGATGCTTGCAGTGAGCTGAGATCCGGCCACTGCACTCCAGCCTGGGCGACAGAGCGAGACTCCGTCTCAAAAAATTAAATAAATAAATAAATAAATAAATAAATAAATAAATAAATAAATAAACTTGAAGATAGGTCAATAGAAAATATCCAAACTGAAGCATGCAGAAAACAAAAAGAGTGGAAAGAACAGAACAGAGTAAAAGAGACATGCAGGACATGAGAAAATGGCCTAACATTGTGTAACTAGAGTCCCATAAAACAGGCGAGAGATCGGGGCAGACCTAGAACTTGGAGAGATAATGGCTGAGAATTTTCCAAAACTGCTGAAAGAGATCCACCTACAAGTTCACAAAGTTCTATGAGCTCCAGTGGAGCCTTGGGCGCTTGGCCAACAGCTGCCCATGTACCTATTCTTTCTCAGGTGACTGGTTTTCTGGTTGGCTCCTGCCAACTTTGTCTTTCGATTTTAATCACTTAACAAGCACAACTGAGCCTTTAAAAAAAAATTTTTTTTAAGACAGATTCTTGCTCTGTCACCCAGGCTGGAGTGCAATGGTGTGATCTCAGCTCACCGCAACCTCCACCTCATGGGTTCAAGCAATTCTCCTATCCCAGCCTCCCTAGCAGCTGGGATTACAGGCATACACCACCACACCCAGCTAATTTTTGTATTTTCGTAGAGACGAGTTTTTGCCATGTTGGCCAGCCAGGCTGGTGTCAAACTCTTGACCTTGGGTGATATGCCCACCTCAGCCTCACAAAGTGCTGGGATTACAGGTGTGAGCCACCCTGCCCGGCCCCACGAAGCCTTTTACAGACCTGGCACTATGCTGGGTGGGCGACACAGTCAATCAGACTGGCCACTGCCCTTGGGAGCTGCCTAGCTCCTGGTGGATGGCAGTAGGCCATGCAGAGCCAGAGCTGGACTCCCAATTCGCTGGTTTCCAATCCAGAGCCCTTCTAGGGCCCATGAATGCATGTTAAGATACACTGGGGAACACTCACCAAGGCACCAGGTCAGAAGTGAGAAAAACACGGTCTTCTTTGCTGTGATCCTTATTTCTTGGACTCCCACAGCCTTGAGACAGTATGAGCCAGCGTAGTGTTGGGCCTGGAGCTCCCTCTCCAGTTTTGGTGCTGAAAATGCAGCCCCCATTCCATGTCCTCAAGAGACGGTGTCTCCCATTCTGCTCTGTGGTCAAGGCTGATTTGGCTGCTATTAATGTCCCTGGTGTGAAACAGGTTTCTCTTCCAACATGCCCAGAGTCAAAAGAGAGTGCTGTCCCTTACCCCACCCCAGGGGGTTCCAGCTCTTGCAGGGCCCAGCCTTCCTCCCTCCCCTTTCCTCTTGTGTCCAAGTCCTTTGCACTCATCCCATGTGTCCTTCCAATTTCACCTGAAGCATAACTTCCTCCTGGAAGCCTTACTTGACCACCCCACGCCCAGGTCTCCTTTCATGGAAACAGCCTCCCTCTCCTTCAGTGTCCTTCTATCATTATTGGGATGATCTGATTAAGGCCTGGCTCCCACTAGCTACCCGTGCACAGCAGCCGTGCCCAGTTTAGCTTTCTATTATGTAGCTGATGCCTTGCACAGTACCTGGCATAAAGTGTATATTATATATAAAAGTGCTTTGATGAATGAATGAATGAATGCAGGGATGGATGAATGAATGAAAACACCTAGACCCATACTAGACAGGTGGGATTTTTGAGCAAAGGTGCCAGGGAATCCCTCTTTCATATTTCCTGATATAGCAACACCAATTAAAGGCCCCGGGTTAAACAGTAGCAGTTCCTGGCCATTTAACAAACACTCCAGCTCTATGTTAGGAGCTACCATTGAGAAGGGCTTGGGGATAGGGTGGGGGTCAAATGTGTTTTCTAGAAAACTTCTTATAAACAATTGATATCAATTTCCTAACAATTGTTCCCACTTAATGATGATGATGATATAAGATAATATTTATTCAGAGCTTCCAATGCACCAGATTCTGTTCTGGACATGTTACATGCATTTTGTTTTCCTTTAAAACTCACAAATACCCAATTAGGTATTACTCCTTTTTTTTTTTTTTTTGAGATGGAGTCTTGCTCTGTCGCCCAGGCTGCAGTACAGTGATGATCTCGGCTCACTGCAACCTCCCCCTCCCCAGTTCAAACAATTTTCCTGCCTCAGCCTCCTAAGTAGCTGGGACTACAGGTGCCCGCCACCACACCTGGCTAATTTTTTTTTTTTTTTTTGAGATGGAGTCTTGCTCTGTCACCCAGGCTAGAGTCCAGTGGTGTGATCTTGGCTCACTGCAAGCTCCGTCTCCCCGGTTCACACCGTTCTCCTGCCTCAGTCTCCTGAGTAGCTGGGACTACAGGTGCCCGCCACCACACCTGGCTAATTTTTTTGTATTTTTAGTAGAGATGAGGTTTCACCGTGTTAACCAGGATGGTCTCGATCTCCTGACCTCATGATCCACCCGCCTCAGCCTCCCAAAATGCTGGGATTACAGGTGTGAACCACTGCACTTGGCCTACTCTTTTATTTATTTATTATTATTAGAGTCAAGGTCATATTATGTAGCCGAGGGGTGGTCTTGAACTCCTAAGCTCGAGTAATCCACCCTCCTCAGCCTCCCACAGTGTCAAGATTACAGATGTGAGGCACTGTGACCAACCAGGTGTTACTCTTCTCCCCTCTGACAGGTGGAAAGGCCTGTGGAGTAGAGGGAAGGGGCAGGTTTGCCCAGGGTCTCCCAGTAAGAGGCAGGCACCATACTGGGTACTGCCCGATCCCAAACCCACAGCAAGGGGAACCCGTGACACTCGATCCCCATGGCAGCACAGCAGTGAGCGTGGACCCTGGGGCTCAGACCGCACCCCCAGATGATGCAGTGTTTTGTGAGGCCAATAGCGCCATCATCACTCTGACCCCACAAACACAGCACAGCCCAAGAGAAGCTGGTTAGCAAAACTGTTCTCAGCAAGCCACTCCCAGCAGGGACACAGCCGCAGCTGGCTACTTTTCTCCCCAAAACCCCTGTTTCGGGGCATTGACTCATTGACTTTGCAAACTGCCAAGGCAGAAGGCAGCCATCCAGTATCCTTGTCTTTATTTTTCCTGACACCGGGACCTCTGAATCCCACACATTTACCAACATCTCTGAGGGTGTGTGGGCCAGGTCTTTGCAGCTGCCAGTGGGTTTCCACGGGCATTTGGAGGGACTGGGATGGTCTACCCCCACCACTCCCTGCCCGTGAGATATCCCAGGTACCTTCTCAGCAAAGCTCAGCCTCATGGGTGTCCTTTCTGGGGTCATGGCAGCGCGGGGGGAACTAAGAGCGAGTGTGTAGCCACCGGCAGATCTCAGCCGCTTTGGATTGGAACTAGCTCAAGGACCTTAGACAAGGCACTTCTTTTTCTAAGCTTAAGTTTTTAAAATTGGCCTGTTAAGAACTAAGTCACCACATAAAAGTGACGATTTGCTGTGATTTTCTTTTTATTTATTCACTCACTCATTCAGTATTTACTGCGTACCTATGCCAGGCTTCACACTCCGTTTGCTACCAGAAGGGTTTTTGTTTGTTTGTTTGTTTTTGAGACGGAGTCTTGCTCTGTCACCCAGGCTGGAGTACAATGGTGCAATCTCAGCTCACTGCAACCTCTGCCTCTGGGTTCAAGCAGTTCTTCTACCTCAGCCTCCTGAGTAGCTGGGATTATAGGCACCCACCATCTGGCTAATTTTTGTATTTTTAGTAGAGACGAGGTTTCACCTTGTTGGCCAGGGTGGTCTTGAACTCCTGACCTCAGGTGATCCGCCCGCCTCGGCCTCCTAACATGCTGGGATTACAGGCGTGAGCCACCACGCCCAGCCCAGTAAAGGATCTTGACTGCAAGTTGTCCAGGTTCTTGGTGTTTTGAGCAAAGAATTGGACAAAATGCACAGCAAAGCAAGGGAAGAATGAACACCTGAAAGCAGAGATTTATTGAAAATGAAAGTATACTCCACAGGGTGGGAGTGACCAGAGCAGCGGCTCAAGGGCCTTGTTACAGAATCTTCTGAGGTCCAAGTACCCACCTGCTGGAGGTTTCCCACTGGCCACTTGGTGTTCACCCCATGCAAATGAAGTGGTGGCCAGTGATCAGTCTCATTGTTGCAGAAAGTGCCCACAGGACTGGGCTTGATGTGTCACGTCCTTGGTCCTCACAACAGGTATTGTGAGTGCGTCTGTACCCTGACAGAGCCTGGGGCTCTGAGGCCATGTGTACTTTGCCTATGATCACTCAGCTAATAGGAGGGGTGCAGGACTCGAACCCAGGCTCGCTGCTTCTAAGCCATTCTCCTAACCATCGTGCAATGGTGCTTTCCTAGAGCCCTTACAATTCAGTAGTGTTGACAACACTCATACAGCTAAGCCTGATGTCGGGCTGGTCATACAGAGTGAGTAGGATTTCAGAGGAGGGAGGCAGCAGGTTTTATCTAGATGGACCAGGGAAGACTTGGAGGAAGACATTGCATTGAGCCTGATTTTACAGCAGAGCAAAGCTTCTGCCTTCCCCCTCCACTCCTACTGCTTTGGCTACGCCACTACTCCGGGTACCTCTGGGAATTTACATTCTAGTGGAGGCGACAAGTGACCTCCCAAGGGCTGAGATAGTGAAGGGATGGGGACCCAGGAGACACGCATCGGGATAGGGGGACATGACCTAAGCTAGGGGGTCAGGCAGGCCTCCCTGAAGACAGGTGTTTTCAGCTGAGCCCAATGGGATGAGTACTTTTATCTGGATGAGAGAAGGTTCAAAGAGAGGAAATGAGCTCCCGAAGAGGACAGCATTTTTTAGACCCAAGGGATGAGGGAGCCTGGAGCCTGCAGAATGAAAGCAGCTGAAGGTGAGGGAGCACAGACAGCCAAAGGAGACATCACCAGAGCGGGGCCAGAGCCACGGGGCCTCAGCAGCCACTGCCGGGGTCGTCCTGGGCTTTCTGGCACAAAGAGAACCACTGCATAGTTGAATCCAGGATGAGTTACAGGTGTGTGGTTTCTTAAGCCTGGGTAACGGACAGGTGGGGCTAGTAAGGCAATACGGGGTATGGTAAGGGGTCAGTGTGGAGAGAAGAAATGCAATTCAAGAGATATTTGGGGGCAGATACCAACAGGACTTGTTTGGATTGAAAGAAGGAGGCAAATGGGGTTCCCAGGTGTCTGGCTGGGGCAACTGATTTGACAGTAGCTTTCGACAATGAACTACTTGGAAACTGCAATTCGTGTGTGACATGTCGCATTTTCCAGCACACCATCATGTGTATTCTTAGAGTCGTCAGTCATGCGGGAGATGAAGGTGCTATCCAAGGACCCTGACAGACAGTGCAGGGATAACCTGTCCTGAATATGGCACAGTAAAACCCCAAGGTCTTGGGGAGTCCTTAAACAACTGAGATTACCTTCTTTGATGACCATCCGAAGCTCAAGTGGAGAATATTTTGAATGTCACCTGCTCCGCATCCCAACTAAAGGAGAACAAAGTTGGCTACTACCCCCAGCTGTCTGGGATTTTTCAATTTTTGCCTTTTTTCCTCTCTCTTCTGTCTCCTATATAAATCCTACCTATGTAGAAGTCAATCTATCATTTGTTTCCCTCATAGATAAGCAAATTAATTGGCTTATTATATTACCTATGTCTTTTATTTATTCTTTGATAAGAGGCACTATTGTTGTCTCCTTTTTACAGTTGAGGAGACTGAGGCTCCGAGAGTTTGAGTGGTTTGTCCACGGTAAGTGGGAGCCAGGGATCTGATTCTGGTCTTCAATGCCCAGATTCCTGTCCCTCTCTCTAGGACAGCTCGAAGCCCTATTCTGGCCTATTAAAGAGGGTATTTCCAGGGAGAAAAATATCGATGTGGACACACTAGACATTTCTGATACGATTGTGTTGTCTGGAGCCCAAATGCTCTCCCGCGGGCCCTTGAAATGATGGGAGGGATGCAAGGCCAGAGAAAATGTGGAATGTACGGGACTCAGGCTCCACCTGGGGACGTAGAGAAATCTTCCTGATTTGCATTTCACATAGAGAATTTACTTAGGGGAGAGTGCAGAACGCGGCCCCGCGTGGCTAAGCGTAAGTAGTGCACCTGCAGGCAGAAGGGAACCAGATGGAGGCCACCTGCAATAACAGGGCTTATTCCCGGAGGAGCAGCGCCATCTGCTGGTTTTTCATGATATGACTGTGTCAGACCAGAACAAAAGCATTTGGAACAGGCCATCTCAAAGACGTGAAATGCTAGCCTGATGTTTTCCTGTTTGGAATAAAAGTTCAGACTATGCAAGGATTTGATCCACTTGGCATTGAAAACAAAATCAAAAGCAAGTTGCTATGGTCTGAATGTTTGTGTCTGCCCCAAATTCCTATGTTGAAATCCCAACTAACCCCAAGGGTGATGGTACTAGAAGATGGGGCCAATGGGAAGTGATTAGGTCATAACGGTGCAATCCTCAGCAGTGGGACTAGTACCCTTACAAAAGGGACCGCAAAGAGACCCTAACCCCTGCTACCATGCGAGGACATAGCAAGAAGCCGCTAGCTATGAGGAAGTGGGTCCTCACTAAACACCAAATCAACAGGGGCTTTGATCTTGGACTTCCCAGCCTCCTGAACTGTGGAAATATACATATATTACATATACATATGTACATATATATTACACATATTATATATAATACACACATTACATATGTATATACATATATTACATATAGTATATATTACATATATTGTATATTATATGTGTATTATATATATTACATATGTATATACATATACATTTACTACATATAACAGAGCAAGACTACAGAATCTTGCTCTGTTGCCCAGACTGGAGTGCAGTAGCACAATCATGGCCCGTTGCAACCTCCACCTTCTGGGCTCAAGCAATCCCCTCACCTCAGCCTTCCAAGAAGCTGGGACTGCAGGCATGCACCACCACACCCTGATAATTTTTGTATTTTTTGTAGAAAAAGGTTTTCACCGTGTTATGCAAGCTAGTCTTGAACTCCTGGCTTCAAGCAATCTGCCTGCCTCAACCTCCCAAAGTGTTGGGATTACAAGCGTGAGCCACCACACCCGGCCAAAATTTCTGTTGTTTTAAAGCCACCCAGGTTGCAGTATTTTGTTATGGCAGCCTAAACAGTCTAAGAAATTAGTTTTTGTTAATTATTCAATAAATAGTGTTGAGCCCTTAGGAAAATAAGACAGACATAGTTTCTGCCCTTTTGGAAGTTGCAGCCTGGTGAAAGGTAGACATGCTGTACCATCTCTCACACACACGAACACACACACGTAGTTATATACATACATGCCTGTGTACACACATACATGCATGTGTATACAAGCTCGTTTTAGGTATTGGTAAATGTCATGAAGAAGGAAGAAGAAGAAAAGATGATACTGGGCCGGGCGCGGTGGCTCACGCCTGTAATCCCAGCACTTTGGGAGGCTAAGGCAGGCGGATCACGAGTTCAGGAGATCGAGACTGCCTTGGCTAAAATGGTGGAACCCCGTCTCTACTAAAAACACACACACACACACACACACACAAAATTAGCCGGGCGTGTTGGCGGCCGCCTGTAGTCCCAGCTACCCAGGAGGCTGAGGCCAGGGAATGGCCAGAACCCAGGAGGCAGAGATTGCAGTAAGCCTAGATCGCGCCACTGAACTCCAGCCTGGGTGACAGAGCAAGACTCCGTCTCAAAAAAAAAAAAAAAAAAAAAAAAAAAGATGATACTGACTGGAGTTCTGGTGGAATAAGCCAGGGTTTGCTCTCCAGCCAGGACAATAGAAAAGACCTCTTTGAATTAAGATCTGCATCATGAGAAGAAGGTAACTGTGTAGGAAAGAAGAATTTCCAAAGAGAAGGACCAAGAGCAGAGGCTGTGTCCAAGCCTGACAGCGTGAGAAAGAAGCCACGAGGGCTGGGGCACAGGCAGTGCATGGCCCAGCTGAGTTCTGTAAGCAAAAGGCCTGCATCAGCAAGATTCACGTTTCCTAAGATCATCTCTTGAAAAGAGTAGGTGCTTATTGTTTAATCTTTCCAGATTCTTACGTAACTGAGCACTCTTTCAATTACTTTAGTTTAAATAACTATAGTCTTTCTGGGGAAGCCACGTTAGCCTGAATGACCTCAAGGTGAGCTGTTTGGCCAAACACGTTTAAACTGGATACAACTAGTAATCCCAGCTGGAATGTTGAACGACATTGTAAATACTCCTTTTAAAAATACAGAATTTTGGCAGGGCCTGGTGGCTCATGCCTGTAATCCCAGCACTTTGGGAGGCGGAGGCGGGCAGATCACGAGGTCAGGAGTTCGAGACCAGCCTGACCAACATAGTGAAACCCCCATTTCTACTAAAAACACAAAAATTAGCCGGGCGTGGTTGTGCATGCCTGTAAACCCAGCTTCTCAGGAGGCTGAGGCAAAAGAATCACTTGAACCTGGGAGGTGGAGGTCGCAGTGAGCTGAGATTGTGCCATTGCACTCTAGCCTGGGTGACAGAGCGAGACTCCATCTCAGAAAAAAAATATATATATATGTATATACACACACACATATTTTTATATTTATATATACATATATGTATATATTTTATATTTATATACATATATGTACGTATTTTTATATTTATATACATATGTACATATTTTACATTTATATACATATATGCATATATTTTATATGCATATATGTATATATTTTTATTTTTATATACATATATGTATATATTTTTATTCTTATATACACATATGTATATATTTTTATATGTATGTATAATTTCCACTTTTAGTTTAGATTGGGAGGGTACATGTGCAGGTTTGTTCATGGATATATTGAATTACACTGAGGTTTGAGGTAGGAATGACCCCATCAGCCAGGCAGTGAGCACAGTATCCAATAGGTAGTTTTTCAGCCCTTTCCCTCTCCCTCTCTCTCTGCTTCTAGTAGTCCCCAGTGTCCACTGTTCCCATGTTTACATCCATATGTACCCACTGTTTAGTTTCCATTTGTGAGGACACGTGGTATTTGGTTTTCTGTTTCTGCATTAACTCACTTAGTATAATGGC
This sequence comes from Rhinopithecus roxellana, assembly GCF_007565055.1. Lineage (NCBI taxonomy): Eukaryota > Metazoa > Chordata > Mammalia > Primates > Cercopithecidae > Rhinopithecus > Rhinopithecus roxellana. The sequence goes on along the minus strand of NC_044553.1, from coordinate 154,106,214 downwards.
CTCCAGCTGCATCCAGGTTGCTGCAAAGGACATTATCTCATTCTTTTTTATGACTGCATAGTAGTCCATGGTGTATACCTACCACATTTTCTTTATCCAATCCACCATTGATGGGCACCTAGGTTGATTCCGTATCTTTGCTCTCGTGAACAGCGCTGTGATGAACATACAAATGCCTGTGTCTTTTTGGAGCCATGATTTACTTTCCTTTGGATATATGCCCAGTAATGGGATTGCTAGGTGCAATGGTGGTTCTGCTTTAAATGCTCTGAGAAATCTGCAAACTATTTTCCACAGTGGCTGAACTAATTTGCATTCCCACCAAACAATGTAAACGAATTTACATCCCCACCAATAAAGGTTTCCTTTTCTCTGCAGCCTGGCCAGTATCTGTTGTTGTTTGACTTTTTAATAATAGCATTCTGGCTGGTGTGAGATGATACCTCATTGTGCTTTTGATTTGCATTTCTCTGATGATTAGTGATGTTGAGCATTCTTTCATACAGTAAACAAGTCTTTTAAAGATCACTTTCAAAAGCAAATGGATGGATGGTTACATTATAGAGACCATGGTTAAACACCTACAGGAAAAAAAATGTCAGTGTCCTAACGTGCTTAAGATAAAATTCTCATGGAAGTAATCATACATGGATTCGAAACTGCTCCAGCTCAGACAACTTAAATAAAAGTAAGGGTAGTCTGAGTGCAGTGGTTCACACCTACAATCTCAGCACTTTGGGAGGCCAAGGCAAGTGGGTCCCTTGAGCTCAGGAGCAGCCTGGGCAGCCGAGACTAGCCCGGGCAGCATGACAATACCCTGTATCTACCAAAAATACAAAAAATTACCCAGGCATGGTGGTGTGCACCTGTAATCCCAGCTACTCGGGAGGCTGAGGCGGGAGGATCGCTTGAGCCCAGAAGGCAGAGGTTGCAGTGAGCAGAGATCACGCCACTGCACTCCAGCCTGGGCAACAGAGCAAGACCCTGTCTCAAACAAACAAACAAACAAACAAACAAACAAAAAAAAAAAAAAAAAGAAGGAAGGGCACTCTTGGACTTGATTCTCACGCTGTGGTGTGTGGACCAGCAGCAGTAGCGGAGACACCTGGGAGCTTGTTAGACATGCGAGGTAAGGATCTGCATTTTAATTAGATCTCCAGGTGAGTTATATGCACAATCACATTTGAGAAGCACTGCTCTTGGAAACCTGTGGCAGAGCTCCCAAAGTGCTCCACTCATGAGAGACACTGATGCTGAAAATTCTGGCAGAGCGTTTTAGTAGTTGTTTCCTAAGCTGAGAAAAAAGCAACATTTGTAAATAAATATATTTCTTGATGATATATTACATGTAGCTAAATTAATAGATTGTGGGCTCTAGCGCCAAGTGCATGGCCTTATATTTTCTAGTTCTTCCACTTTTTCAGCTGTGTGTCCCTGGTCAAGTTAGACATCTTCTCTGTTCCTCAGTGCTCTCATTGGTAAAATGTTAAGCATGTGTGAAAGCACATTTAATATAGTTGGTGCACCATATATTTAATATAGTTGACTATGTCATCCACATCCATAAAGGTTTTTATATTTAAACTATCGAAACGTTTTCAGAAGTCCTCCCATTGGGAAAAAATGGGAAACAGTATTTTGTCTTATACTTAGAAACACAAAAAGTGGTTCCATTAGAGTTGGAGTTCAACTAGCTAGTATTTGTTCATTTCAGCTCTTAGTTCTCAGCTGGGTTCAGGCCAAGCTCCTGCTTTAAATCAGTATTTCTAGTGACCAACTCTGCTAACGTTAGTAAACACTTGGGTAAAGTCTTCAAATGTAAGTATTAAATAAATAGGCCCAGTGCACTGGCTCATGCCTGTAATCCTGACACGTTGGGAGGCCGAGATGGGTGGATCACTTGAGGTCAGGAGTTCGAGACCAGCCTGGCCAACATGGGGAAACCCCATGTCTACTAAAAATACAAAACTTAGCCAGGCATGGTGGCAACCTGCCTGTAATCCCAGCTACTCAGGAGGCTTAGGCAGGAGAATCACTTGAACCTGGGAGACAGAGGTTGCAGTGAGCCAAGATCGCACGACTGCACTCCAGCCTGGGGGACAGAGTGAAATGGTATGTCAAAAATAAATAAATAATAAAATAATAAATGAAAATCCAGATGTCTTTGAAAGGCAGAGAAGCAATTTGCTCAATGTCCTACTACAAAACAATCCCTCCACAGTCTCCCTGCTGTGTGTGGATGAGGGTTGGGTTTACCACGTGGCACAGAGGTCAGGCATCTTTCCCAAGGACACTGGCCAAGGGAGGAGGCCGAAGCCTAGGCAAGAAATCCCCACTGAGAAACGCTCAGGTAGGTGGAAGAGAGGAGTTAGAAGTGTTTCTCTTAGCTTGGACCTTTAATGGAGTAGAGAGAGATCCAGGTGTGAGCTTCTGGGGGTGGGAGTGAGGGGTCTGAGCTAGGAAACAACTCCAACAAGTGGGCAGCAAGTCCAAGCTGAGTGAACCGTGTCTTGTAAGCCCATTTCTCTACTCTGTTCATTTCTCCATGGTCATTCCTGAGTCTTTAGAAAAGCCTTTGCCTACATGTTCCAGTCTTGACCAGCTATGCCACCAGGAACAATGGGAAAGTTCACGGGTCCAAGTGTCACGAAGTCAGCCTGGTAGGGGTAGTGGTAATTCGTAAGAAGTTACCAAGAAATGATTCCTCGGGGGTTCCAAGCCCAGCCACCTGGAGATTCTCCCCCTGTGCTGGGGGTTCCCAAGACCACCTCAGACTTCATGATTCCCTAGAAGGACACACAGGACTCAGAACAGCTGCTATCTGGTTTCGTAGAGTGAAAGGATACAGTTTTTTTTAAGCAAGGTGCATACGGTGGAGTCCAGGAGAGACCAGGCACGAGCTTCCAGATGTGCTTCCCGATGGAGTCAGACGCGTGCGTTTCTTCCAGCAGCCAATGTATGATGACACACTCAAAGTGTTGACGCCCACGGAAGCTCACCCAAGAGAGAGATGTGAGACCCAGCCTTGGTATCCAAGGGTGTTACTGGAGCGCCCACGTGACTGACTTAGGCCCCAGAGTTCACTTCTGACCCTTATTTTATTTAATTTTATTTTATTTTGAGACAGAGTCTCGCTCCATCGCCCAGGCTGGAGTGCAGGTGTGTGATCTCAGCTCGCTGCAGCCTCCGCCTCTTGGGTTCAAGTGATTCTTGTGCCTCAGCCTCCCAAATAGCTGGGATTACAGACAGGCTCCACCATACCTGGCTAATTTTTGTATTTTTAGTGAAGATGGTGTTTCACCATGTTGGCCAGGCTGGTCTTGAACTTCTAACCTCAAGTGATCCACCCACCTTGGTCTCCCAAAGCGCAGGGACTACTCAGTTTCCAGCCCCTCCGAGGTCAGACTAACCCAGTGGGGCCCAGGGCCTTGGGCACACAAAAGCACTCTTTCCAGGCAGGGTATTCCCAGGTCTGCCGGGTTATCTCCCAGAAGGAGGTAAAAAGCCGTTTCTTTCTTTGAAAGGGGCAGGGTTTGGGGAACTCCCAGCTTGTTCAGTTAGCCCTTTACTGCCTACTCCCAAATTTCTCGTTCTGAGGTTCCCACTGTGACTTCATGAAGGAAGGGGGCAGACTCCTTTACAGAAGCCCACACCACCAGTTTGTGGAGGCAGGAGGAGAAAAGAGACTGGTTAGCGTGATTGGCACCCAATCCAATGCCCCAGTCCCAGTGTCCCTCTGGCTGCTGAATCCTGCAGATGCTTATGGCCAAGTTGAACCCACCTGCCTGTAGATGCAAATAGCCAGTCCTATGGCCGTCCACTTCTCTTTCCAGAGCCCCCAGGCAGCCATCCTAGTGGTGAGGCTTATTCTTGGCACAGAACCACCAAAAGAACATGTACCTAGAGACAGAACCAAAAGGAAGCCCACAGCTCAGCCCAGAGTGCTCCAAGCCAGTGATCTCCCACCCCTCTGTGGCTTCCTCTCAAACAGTCTTAAATCCCATTGAGCTGTTCCTCAAATACTCTCCCCTGAAATGGCAAGAGAGACCCCAAGGTAGAAGCAAAAACAAGCATGAAATGAAGCAAGAGACACCCCAGGTCACATCCTTAAGCAGGTATAGGGTCAGCAACCGTGTTTCCATGTGTAACTGGGCAGCTTAACTTCAAAATGCATTTCAAGCTTTGTTCCCTTTCTCTTGGGTTTCAAGACACAATCTTGAGGCAAACTGCAAAAGCCTTTTTCCTTAGCCTTAAAATAGACTCCATGCCCCTCCCTTTCCCACCATCCATACTCTCTTTACATTTGTCTAACTGTATGCTAGTATCTAATTGTGTGCCTTCTTAGAAGTTCCGGGGGCTCATCTTGAAACAGACCAAGTCTGGAGACCCAGTTGCAAAGTTTCAGGGATGACCTCAAGGCGGCTGATGAACAGCCCGGCCATTGTTGAGATAACATCAGCCCGAGGTCCAGGTGGACTGGGACCCAACATGGCCACCAAAACAAGACACACAATGCTCAGCCCAATTCTTGCATGCCTTCCTTATCAAGTTTTTCTTTTTAAACTCTTGCCTTCCTGCTAAAAACTGAAGTGGTTAATTTGGACAGGAATTCGGCTGCCTCCCCTCTACTAGCTTGGGTAATAAATTCACTTTCTATCTATCAGATGTCGTTCTTGTTCATTGGACTCAGCCAGCAGTGAGCGTCCGGACCTGCTTTGTTGGGTCACTCTTGCAGCACCCAGAGGGGCCTGAGTGTGAGCAACGGAGCTCTGCGTTCAGGCTCTGTCCACAACACCACACACCCTTCCTGCAGAGGGGTGCATACACCCAGGACGGTGGTGCTGTCTTTCCTCAGGAGCATGGACTGGGTTAGAAGCTCGTGGGCCTGGACACAGATCCTGAGCATTGGGGCAAGTAGTTCCGAGACCCTGTTACCTGTATTAGGGTCTGGGGAGGAAGAGAGCTCAGGTGATCACAGCCCTTGGCCCCACTGACTCGCTGTCCTGTGGGAAGGGGAGCAACCAGAGAGGGGCAAGGGTGCCTGAGTGCAGGGGTCTAAGTGTGGTGCTGGTGTCAGGGGTCCCGTGGCTACCTGCAACTCAACAACACACACACCTGCAGTGCGACATGCCCAGGGCCTGCCACACACTCAGGACCCTGAGTGTCAATGTCAAGGTACAGGTTCTGCCAGCACAATCACTGCTGAGCACAACACGTGATCTTGTGGGACCCTGTCCACTTGATGGGGCCACCACTGTGAGCTGCACACTGTCTCCTTAGGGTGTGACGGCAAAGATGACCTACCGAGGTCATCTGGTGTTGTCTGGTGCTGCCTGATAGTCCCAGGTTCATTGTCCTCTAAGACTTGTGCTGGCATCACTTTTCAATGGCCCCTAGCCCCAGGAGACCCCCGCTCTGTGCCTCCCGATGCCCACGCAGACTCTGCTGTCATGGCAAAGCTTTCTGTGCTCTCAGCCACATCCCTCACTCACCTATGAGGAGCCATGTCTGGCTGCAGCTGTGACCCTAACACCCGTCTATCCATTCAGTAAGTAGATAGCGAGCTCCTACCTCTGTTGGGTATGATTCTAAGCACTTGGAGTACACCAGGGAACAAAACAGGGCCCCCTGGTCCCATGAAGCTTCCAAGGGAAATTCGAGGCACCAGCTAGCTCTGAGAATTAAGTAAGCAACTTGATGCGCAAGAAGGCAATGGTAGCCTAAGCTAGTAGCCAGGACGTGAGTCATGAGGTGTTTGGTTCCCTATAGAAACTAAGATAACATCTTAACATATGTCTGAGTTTTTTAGAAACCCAGACCCCCATCCAATCAATCACTGGCACGTATATGTCAGGTAAGGGAACTGGGGACTGAAGTCTGACCTTCATTCTTTCTTCTAAGTTTCTTCCTCAGGGGCCTGAAGGAGCCTCTCAGGTTCATACCCATAAGCCTGAGATAATATTCTTTTCTGCTGACCCCAAAGTTGGAAACAAAGCTACTCATCCTTAACCAATTGCAGATCAGAACATCTTTGAACCTAACTGTAAGCCCCACCTCTCCTTCACAATATCCCACCCTTTTAGGCCAAAACCAATGTGTAATTTCTATGTATTGATTTATGATTTTGCCTGTAGCTTCTGCTTTCCTGAAATGCACCCCTGCCTCTAAAAACCCTTACCCACAAGTCATCGGTGTGGGGGAGTGGTCAGGATTTGAGCATTCGCTTCCTGGTCCTCCCTGAATGGTACCCTGCAAACAAATGGCTTCCTTTCTACTGCTGCAAAGCCTCAGTGTGGATATCTGGTCTCAGCGTGCTGAGCAGGCAGACCCGAGTTGTATAACAATATCGGTATTAGGAAACCTTTTCCAACGATCTGGTCTCAAAAAGTGAACCTCCCATGCATCTTCTTTAGGAAGCTTTTGCAAGATGTGCTCCAGCAGAGCAAAGGAATAAAGCAAAAAGACCAAGACACGGGACACAGGGAACAGAAAACCCAACACCGGAAGAGCACGGATGATGACAGACATCAGACAGCAGCTGGACGGCGGAGGATTCCAGGAGGGAGCTTGGCAGGGGTCAAGGGCGACTGAGTTACGTGATGCTTCTGTTCAAAACCTTTATTGACAGGTATTTGGCAGAAGCCTGTGCACTGTATAAAAATCCAATACGAAATAATCAAATAGAAAATAAACAACTAAAAAAAGATAATTTTTAACAAAGGGAGATAAAAGTTATAAAAGGAATATAGCATTTGCTTATTTATATATATTTATTTCACTAACATATATACTGTCAGTAATAATGTAAAGACTGATGATTGTGCTAATTGTAAAGGGAACAGTGAGTAGGATAGATGGATGGTCATATGAGAACATTCTTATCTATCAAAATGGCAAAGAGGTTAGATAATATCTGATTGATTAGCAAATAAATAGCAATACAAGCACATTAAAAAACACTGGCTAGGTACAGTGGCTGACGCCTGTAATCCCAGCACTTTGGGAAGCCCAGGTGGGTGGATCTCTTGAGCCTGGGAGTTTGAGGCGAGCCTGGCAACACAGTGAGACCCCATCTCTTCTAAAAATACAAAAAAGTAGCTGAGCGTAGTGGCACGCACATGTAGTCCTAGCTACTTTAGAGGCTGAGGTGGGAGAATCGCCTGAGCCTGGGAAGTCGAGGCTGCAGTGAGTCGTGATTGTACCACTACACTCCAGCCTGGGCAGCAGAGTGAGACGCTGTCTCAAAAAACAAAACAAAACAAAGAAGGAAGGAAGGGAGGGAGGGAAGGACGAAGGAAGGGAGGGAGGGAGGGAGGGAGGGAGGGAGGCAGGCAGGGAGGGAGGGAGGGAGGGAGGGAGGGAGGGAAAGAAGGAAATGAAATATGGAGGGGAACAAGAAACTGCTTGAGAAATGGAAATGTGTTGCCTATAGAGAGCAGGACCCATGGATCAAAAGGTAAAAGGCAGGAGAGTGCTGTTTTTCATTATACTGTAGTTTGTAAAGTATCATTTGACAAATTATACGCATGCATTGTTTTATTAAAAACAAGGTTAAAATTGCAAATGAATGGGATACTAAGAGCTTCTACCCTATTTGACCATGTTTCTGACAACCACAGGGAACAAAAGGACAACTGTGACCAAGGAAGAGGCTGGGGGGTGGGGGACAGACAGAGGAAGGTGGGGGCAGCAGCAAGCGCTGGCAGAGGGACACCGCCAGGAAGTGAGAACTTGGGGCAACAGGTGGCCCTGAGTATGGGTAGAAATATCTGACCCTGCCCAGGGCTGTGACTGAGGTTGGACGGAAGTGCAGGGAAAGGCCAGCAGCCTGCAGGAGCTCGTTTATAAAGCACTTTGTTTACTTCCTGCTGTCTGGCATTTCATAGTGAAGTCCAGCGGGACCTCTGGCCTGGCCACCTGTCCGTACAACACATGGGGCCCAGGAGACTTTCCCTGGCATCATTTGCAAGGAGGCATCATTTGCAACGAGGCGTTATTTGCATTCACCTTCCATTTGTCTGACCTCAGAGGTGGGATCCTCTGCTTCCTTCACATACTTGACAGTGGATGGCCAGGGGCAATTTCCAAAATCCCTGGCCTCCCTGGCTCTTTCAATAGGAAACTGAAGCTCAAATTCAGTTATTCTCAGGGCTACAGGGCAAACACTCTGGACACCACGGCCACAGCTGCACTAAGCGGCTGCACTCACTGAGCCGGGCCTCCAAAGGGCGCTACAATATGGATTTGATCACAGCTCGAATTCCACCAGGTAGCAACCTTGGACAAGTAAGCTAATCCCTCCCGGTGTCTGTGTCATCCTCTGAAAGGAAGAGTGAATATCCCACATTTGCAGATCTTTGGTGAGGATCAAATTATGGATGTAAATGCTCAATAATTGTTTGACCCTTCCCACTGTCTGCTCATACCAAGTAAGTGTCCACCATAAAATCCAGGCAGCCAGGTGTATTAGTCTCCTTTTGCCGCTGCAACAAATGACAAGCTTAGTGGCTTAAAGCAACACCAATTTTTAATCTTACAGAGCAGGAGGTCAGAAGTCTAAAATGACTTTCACTGGGCTAAACTCATGACCTGTGTTCTTTCTGGAGACTCCAGGGGAGGATCCGTCTCCTTGGCTTTTCCAGCTCTAGAGACTGCCTGCAATCTTTGGCCCGAGGCCCCTTCCATCCTCTTCAGAGCACATCACTCCCACCTCTGCTTCCCTCCTGCCCAGGACACCTGTAATTACACTGGGCCCACCCAGGTGATCCAAGACAATCTCTCTATCTCAAGATCCTGAACTTAAACACGGCTTACACTTACCCCAGGTAACATAGTCACACATGCCGGGGACTAGGATATGGACATCCCACCACACTTTTTATGAAGTGCACCTGAAGTAACTTAGCCAGGTGTAACTGACACCGCCCCTTGTCCTCTGCTCTCCCAAGAATCATTTTAAGAAGACGTTACTAAGGAATCATGGACAAAAGTTAAAAAACAACTTAAAGGCCAGGCGCAGTGGCTCATGCCTGTAATCCCAGTGCTTTGGGAGGCTGAGGCTGGTGGATCACAAGGTCAGGAGTTTGAAACCAGCCTGGCAAACAGGGGAAACCCCATCTCTACTGAAAATACAAAACATTAGCTGGGCATGGTAGCAGGCGCCTGTCATCCCAGCAACTCAGGAGGCTAAGGCAGGAGAATCGCTTGAACTCGGGAGGCAGAGGCTGCAGTGAGCCGAGACCGTGCCATTGCACTCCAGCATGGGTAACAGAGAGAGACTCCATCTCAAAAACAAACAAAAAACAAAACCATTCAAAAGGCCAACATAACAGGAAGTGTGCTGCTAGTTTCCCAGGATTGCAATTTACTTTTAAACGTACTGAACAACTGTGAAGTTCTCCTTGAGATCTGAAATATTATGATACCTATGTGAGACTCTGACTGCACCCTAACACCCTCAAGGTCAGGGCAACGGGTGACGGGTATCTGACACCCAGCTCAAGTCTCAGCCTCTGCCCAGCCTGGGTCTGGAGCCAGAAGAGGTCCCCATAGACTCGGGCTCCGCACGGCCTCCCCAGGAAGGTTTCTTCATTGGTGGTGGGGATGATCAAAGCTGATAGCTTGCTCAGGACTAGTGAAGACACAGCAATAACCTGGAAATACTTTCCACATTTGCTCACCACGTTTCCTAGGAACCGGCGAACATTTCTACCTCCTTTTTCTGGCAAAATGAATCCCTGTGAAAATGGCTAATGAGGTACAGTAGAACCCAGTGTCACAATCCTTGCTACTGCTAAATTAGAATTAACTCAAGGTTAAACTGCGTTCTTTGAAGCCTAACTCACCCCAGTAACTAACATATCCGTTCAGAAAAGACTCTCCACTTTGGTATGAAATAGAAGCAGTCTTTTTAAAAATAAAACTCGGTGGCAGTAAGTCAAACTGTAATGGTAGGAAACATACTTTACAGGGAATTCTTTCTGGCTGAAGGCCCTGCCGTCCCCTAGGGCTGCTGGGTAGTCCACTGACAGATGATCACAAGGATTAGATCTTGTCCTTTGCCTTCAACAATGAATCTCTCTGTTCTGGAGGCAACCAAACATGGACATTGTTCTGTTCATCAGCCTGTCCTCCACTCCCTTAAACCCTCCAAACGGTGGTGGATACCACAGCACGGTACAAAGTCCAGGTGTAATCCAACATTAACTGTCAGGGTCAACTTACAGAAGAGCTCATTATGAGCCATGTTCTCGCTAAGGTGCTGTCATCTAAGCTTGTAACACGCCTGAGGTCAGTGGCATCTGCTATTTGCCCACTTAAGCAGGAAGGGAGGTTACTAAGTCGTCCGAGGTCAGTAGCACACCCGGCAAGGGCTGGGATACAAATCCAGGGAGGGTGACTTAAGTCCCGGCTACTGCTGTGTTGCAAGGCTGTAACCTGTAATAGTGTGACTTGAGTCCCAGCTCTTAGCTACTGTGGTGTTGCGAGGCTGTAACCTTTAACAGTGTGACATTTCTTGTGACTAATCCAAAAGGAATGAAGAAAGGAAATTCTTCGCTCTTTTCTAAACATATTTTTCGGGGCACTGTGTATGCTGGCCAGAGGGGATTTGAATAAAGCCAAGTAAAAGGTAGTTAGGTCCTGGGGTGATGAGCAAAGAACAGGGCTGTAGAGTGGATTAAGAGGTCTGTTCCATCTGGGGTCAGGGGAGGCTTTCTGGGGTAGGAGAGCCTTCACTGCGACACAACCAAGCACCCCGGGAGGTTCACAAGGAGGGGAATAACATGGCTATTCTGGCTGAATCTGGGATAGAGATCTTTGAGGTGACGTGCACCTTCAGTGGCATCTATTCAGTGGCATCTATTGGCTCCCAGGGCGACTGCCAAGAAAACAATGCTCCCCTTACGCAAAATGCCCACATAGCTTTCCGACCTAAAGTGATGCTACTCTCAGGAAATAAGACGGGAATGTGGCTTTACACGAGTCCACCTGGGTCACCCCAGGCGTCTCCATAAGCCCCTGGACTTTAAAATGGCTTTTCTCTTCACCATTCCTCTGCTCTGCTTCACAATAGCTATTATATGCTTCTCAGGCACAATTTAAAGCTGTTTTTTAGATTTACTAAACAGTTCTTAAGTGGAATGTTAAATTTTTAAAACAATCAGTGTTCTGTGTGGCCATCCCCTAATATATATCTTTTCCTGTCGGTGACTCTCAGGAACCAACATGAAAGCTTTCTCACCTCACATTTAAATTTGTTTCTGCCGGGCACAGTTGCTCATGCCTGTAATCTTAACACTTTGGGAGGCCAGAGTGGGAGGATCACTTGAGCCAGGAGTACAAGACCAGCTTGGGCAACATAGAGAGACCCTGTCTCTAAATAATAATAATAATAAATTAGCCAGGTGTTGTGGTGCACATCTGAAGTCTCAGCTATTCAGGAGGCTGTGTGGGAAGGATCGCTTGAGCCCAGGAGGTCAAGGCTGCAGTGAGCCATAATCAGGCCACTGCACTCCAGCATGGGCAACAGAGAAAGACCCTTTTACAATCAATCAATTTGCACCAATAAAACCTTGCCAACCCAAGTCATTCCTCTACCCTTAGCACAGTCCCTCCTGTCACAAACAAGGGACCTGATTTCTCAAAATATAATTTATATCAAAGTATCTAAGTAAACCTAACGAATGTAACAAGAATTCTCTCTTAAGCTGGCAGCTATGGCTTGTAAAAAAGAAACCCAACTTAAAAGTTATCTTCTGTACTAAGATATCTCTAAAACTCATAGCTTAAATGAAGCGTAATGACATTTATGTAACTATCAATCCATGAAAAAAAATTAAAACTACCTGAAATCATAAAATGTTTAATCTTCTAAAATAACGTGATCTATTTCTAAGGGTCTAACAACACAGACCCTGAAGCTATGACAAATAGACAATATAATCACACTAATACAGGCCTAATGGACTGTACTGAAAACCCGAGAAGCAGTCCTTGCATTTTAAATAGGTGTGTGATACTGCTGTTTGCACAAGGAACCTCTGTGTCTCTTCTCACAGCAAATTCTAATTACGCAGACCATCAAAATTATTCAGACTTACACTAGATAGCATCTTCAATTTTCTACTTGGTAAAGTGGTTAGGCATATAGAAAAACTTATTAACTCTGAGAAAGAACACTTACATTCCTGGTAGAGCCCAGTGATCCCTTCAACTTATTAAGTTCCCTAGTGACTTCGATATGATCTCACTATGACTCATAAGCATGGGTCAAATTATTCCCTTGGCAGCCTTTTCCTAGCTCTAATCATATTCTAGAGGGGCTTCTCACATTGATGCTTCCCATCAGTAAGTTTCTCATCATTCCACTTTTCAGATGAAACCTAAGGGTACACAGGTAGATGTAAGGAAAAGCCAAAAGCAGCAAAATTGTGAATACATACCACACTCCTCACTAGATGTGACAGCAAGGGACAATTTTGTAGACCCGGCCTCTGGTCCACGGCCTATATCCATCCAGAGGCAGTATGAAGTGACTTATTCATGGTGACTCTGTCTACAGGACAAGGTGGATCCCTCTAGTGCTCCTGCTTCTCTCATTTCTAAACCAAATGGCTCCAATGGATGTGTTTTAACCTCCTCTAAGATCCTAAGGTCCTTTAGCTTACAGAAGACATAAAGGTATCATGGGATGTAGCAGACAATGAATGTAATAACCTTTTTTTCTGAGAATAATCTATTTTTCTTTCTCTGACACTGTGAGGTGGGTGATCACTGAGGAGCAGTGCTCTCATCTGATGGGGCAGTCCTCAGGGCGGGGGGCGTGGGGATACAGCTTTCCTTCCCCTTCCAGAACCTCTGGGGAAGGGGAGCAGGGGCAACTCCATCCAGTTCTAGCCTGACCTCATGGAGGAAGTCTGTTTTCAGAGTATTCTCAAGAGGAACTCAGAGAGATTAAATAAGCAACGAAGAACAAGCCTCTAGAATGGCTCTGGGGAAAAGGAGCCATCCTGTCCCTTTTTGCCTTTTTCATGAGAAAATGCATCCTTCTTCCCACCTCTGCCACGTAAAGATACATTTCTAGACAAGTGCTCTCTTTAAGTCCCTGAAGATGAACGAAGCCTTCACGCCGCACAAGGATAGGCTTCCTTCCCATGGCCACTGCACAGCCCCAGGCTCTACCAGGCTCCAGTCTTGGGATGCAGAAATCATGGAAAAGTCTTTTAAAGACACCAGACACTGGGAGAATCTCTGCCACAGTCCCAATTATGTCCTCTTTGAAAAAGGGCCCCATTTTTTAAGAAGTAAAATACTCATTAAATCCCCTAGCTCCGTGGACTGCTGCCGATGTCTCCCTATCTAACTGTAGCAGTTTGCCAAGCACAGGACTCCAGAGATAGGCAGGTGGGGCCGCCTCCTCCGGCCTCACCCACCGCTGCTCCCTCCAGCCCACCCGCGCCTCCAGCTGCATAGTTGACTCACCATCCAAACAGCAGCTTCCCCCAGAAAGTAGACCAGGGCTCAATGGCAATTCTTGTGGCAAATTTAATAGAAGAATATGAGAATCACCCTTACTTCCCACACATAAAACATTGCAGGCACTCCAAATCCTTATAGACATATGCATTTCAGAATTAACTCAGGCACACACAGCATCCCTGTGCTGGAGTTTATTTTAAAAAACAACACCAACGCCTCAGTTATCACAGTTTCTTTTTTTGTCCATCATTTTCCGTAACAAAAGAAGCTACACAAAATCTGGGGGGGAGATACTGTCTTTGGAGACTGACACATTTGCAGAGGGGTCATGAATAATGATTCCAAAGCTCCTACTTAACTCCTGAATCAGGCAAAGAATAAGCGACAATACAAGAATGAATTTTGTTTACAGCAATCTCATAATACAGCATTGAATTGTTACAGTGCAGTGGTTGGAATTAAGTCCACAATAAAATATTCTTAGCCCAAACACCAGACAAACTAAAATCACCCAACTGCTCACGAACCAAAATGATCAGTGCAAGCAGCTGCGGTCTCAAGAGTGGAAACCAAAATGGGTAAGGCTTTTCTGGCAGTGAGTCTCTGACGTGAACGGCTCCCTCTCTGCTCAGTGAGGACCTGGCCGCCCTCACTTGGAGTCTTGGTCTTTCTTTTCATCTAAAAGGGCGGAGTGGATCCCCAGCTTTTTCAGTTCTTCCACCAGGTCCCCATTCTGGTGCATCTGCAGAAGAATGTCACAGCCCCCCACAAACTCGCCATTGAGGTACACTTGCGGGATGGTGGGCCAGTTGGAATAGTCTTTAATGCCTATGGAGAAAGAACATTTATTTGTTATTTAAATGGTGAAAGCTGAACCTTTCATAATTAAATATGTAATTCTGATCCACTAATAGCAGACAACCCATTGTCCCTCCCTGGCTTCCCCCAATCTTGAGAGCACTGTGTTTGCTACTGAGAGCACGAGTTTTCGTGTCAAAGAGATCAGTGGTTAGGCCCTAACTCTTCCAATTACAAACCGTCCGCCCTCAGACAAGTCACCTGACTTCTCATCCTGTTTCCACCCTCATCTCACAAGGTTTTTGTGAGAATTAGGTAAGTAAGATTCTCAGTAAAATACCTGACACACTGCAGATTAATGGCAGAGGACTGGACTGGATAATGCAAGTCACATAAGACACATAAGGCCACAATTCTTCATCTACCAGTCAAGCTTCAGGTGAAGCAAACTTGAAGAAATGTCACAACCAACTTCATAACCAAATGGATCCATCACGGTAATTCATGGCCAATTCGGGCAATCCCACCTGTGCGCTTTTCATGACTGTGACTGTCTAGGTTGGTGCAGGCCATCAGTTATTTCAGCTCGAGATGATGAGTTGCTAAGTTTTTGTTTTGTTTTGTTTTTGTTTTTTAATTTTTAACAATTACTTTTACCCAGGAAAAAATTCCTGTCCCATGGCTCTGGGTTGTCAGTTCCCGTCTATCCAGCCACTGTGATGGGCTCTCTGTGGAGTGGATGATCAGGCTCTGGGCAGAACCCGAAGAGACTGGTAAGTCTAATGAAGGGCCAGAGCTCAGCAAGGGCCCTGTCCAGGGCTGGGGGGTTCGGGGGCTGAGACCCGCTCTGCTCTTCAGAGCTCACAGCAGCCAAGAAACCAACCAGCAAGCATGTGATCAGTCCTGTGTGCAAATGGCTCTGAGGACACAGAGGAGATGAGGGACGCTCTGTGACAGCGCAGCTGTGCGACTACTCTGTTCAATTCTGAGTCACAAGGACGACGACTGTAACAAAATGGTAAGAAAGTAATGTGGCTTCAATCTTAAGACATAATAGATTACTCTTAACACTCCTCTTCATCATTCTACTTCCTTTTCTGCTTGTATGTTGAGATGACTGTGCTTTCAAAAACATAGCCGGCCATTAAAAAGCCTATATTGGGCCGGGCGCGGTGGCTCAAGCCTGTAATCCCAGCACTTTGGGAGGCCGAGGCGGGCGGATCACAAGGTCAGGAGATCAAGACCATCCTGGCTAACACAGTGAAACCCCGTCTCTACTAAAAAATACAAAAAACTAGCCGGGCGAGGTGGCGGGCGCCTGTAGTCCCAGCTACTCGGGAGGCTGAGGCAGGAGAATGGCGTGAACCCAGGAGGCGGAGCTTGCAGTGAGCTGAGATCTGGCCAGTGCACTCCAGCTTGGGTGACAGAGCGAGACTCCGTCTCAAAAAAAAAAAAAAAAAAAAAAAAAAAAAGCCTATATTGGTCATGTTAAAAATGAAGATGGTCAAAGCATGGCATATAGGAACTAACTCTTATGTGACACTTTTATATTTACACAGATATTTTTAAATGGCCAAAATGAGCATATGGGTAAACAAAACAGAAAAGTCAACAAATTGTTCAAGTACAGTACAGTTTACACAAATTGATTTTTATGTAAACAAACTAAAAATACAAAAACTTGCTCTTGATACCCTATAATTTATTATCGTTTTCCAAATAAAATTACTGATTTCAGTTATATCACAAGTCCCAATATACAATTTAGTTTTTTCTTAAAAGTTATTGCCTTATAAAAAAAAACTGACTTTGCTCTAAACGACAGTCCTAGAGAAAGCCCCTGAACCAAGGGCTTTATCTTCCTTCTCCAGACTTCACATATTAAGAAAGGGTTACATTGCTCCAGGTCTCCAAAAAGACACCTCTCAGCCACTCTGGGTGCTAGTAAAGAAACATCAGCTAGCTCTTTTGGCATTTGCTAACAAAGGGTAAATTCCATTAATCATCAAAATGTCTTTATAATGCCAAATATCTAGATATACTAGAATACCCTGATGAATTCAAGTTATTCATCATGCTGATGTTTGATGCTATGTCAACAAAAACAACTAGCATAATTTGTGTGTTTTTTACTTTCTTCAAACTCTGCCCTCAAATACAAAGTCTATCAAAACTTACTTTTTACAATGATGCCGATTACAAACTTTTATCTTTATGATGACTGAGAGCTGGGTGCGAGATTAAGAAATGTTTAAAGTAAACATGAGCTTCTTTTCGTTCTCTTAAAGTTTCTTATATAGCTTTTATGCAAATGAGTCATTTATGTGCATGAACGATCTGTTTTGTTTCAATGAGTAATATATTGCGTGAAGCTTTCTGTAATAATCAGTTTTTACTGATTTATTTTGGTGGGTGTCTATAATTTTTGAAACACACCAAAAATGGAAATAAGTTTGCTGCCTGAGAACAACCCAAAACCACGTTTTACCCTAAAAATACATGTTTCTAAAGTAAAATTGCTTTTCATCAATCATTTTTTATAGTATCACACTCAATCAAAGCATTGGGCTTGCCTCATTCATTAAACTTTATGTTGCTGCAGATTGTATGTCCTGACTATGAGAGAAGGGGAGACCCCAGAATCCTTACCACCAAAACTACCAAAACAAGCAGGCTTTCAGACATTCTGAACACCCAACACACACAGCCACATGCAAGTGATACTAACTTCTCGTGAGCCACCTGCCTGTTCTTGACAGCAGCTGACAGTGTTATCAAAATTAAATTTAGCTGCTTCTTTAATTTTTAGATGAATAGGTGTAACGGGCAGCTGACATCAAGGCCAAACGTTGGCACCCTTCTTAATGACTATGCTACTTTCCATTTTTAAGAAAACTGATTACCAGTTTAAATATTTAAGGAAATAACCAATTGCTTCCTATGGAGTGAAGCTGAGAAACTGTTAATAATAAAAGACTACTCTTCGTAAGTTGAATATTAAAATGAATCCTGCAGACTCACAAGTAACTGTTTAAACATGGTTAATCTCTCTCACACTTTAGTTTTCAAAAACTGCAATATGCAGTGGTAGTTCTTACAAATATCACTTGAAATAACTCAGAATCAGAGAGCTACTCTTGAAAATTAGAAAATCATATCCAAGAATGAATTTTAATGATAATAATTATTTCATATGTGATAGACAGTGGTGATTCCATCCGGGGCAGAAAATGCTGACTGCAAAGTTATATGGCAGAGTAACACTAGGAACTGGTAGTTCGGAGGCTATCTTACAAAGTCAGTTTACGCACATCTAATGTGCCCCACCAAAAAAACCCATACAAACACATTCATATTCCAAAGTATCAACCCAGAAAGAGGACAGAAATGTACTTTAAAATTCCCTTCCAGAACTTTCAAAAGGTATTTTTCAAAATTCATCACATTCAGAACACTGGACAATACTCCTGGTTTGGACACGAAATTGTAAGAGCAGCATAATCACAGTTTTCTTTCTTTTTATTTTTCCTGGTAGAACTTCACTACAGTAGCTTCAGAATCTAATGTGAGTTCCAACTCTGTCTCTTACCTACTAGGCTCTGTGACCTTGGGCAAGTTGCACCACCTCTGAGAGTCACAATTTCTTCATATTCTCTAATTTAGAGAATGGCGTTAAGTCAAGATAAGAGGATCTGAGCTGAAAGCATGGAAATCAGCAGACCCTCACTAGAAGAAAAGCAAAGCACGGGGCAGAGTGGGCAAGGCACAGGCTTAAGGGTCAGTAGATCTGGTTTGCTAGCCTGTAAATGTAGCCTCAGACAAATCTGTTAATCTCTTAGCCTCCGTTTCCTCATCTGTAAAATGGGAATACACTCTACACCTCGCAGATGTATTATGAAGATTCCGTGATATCTAAGGAATGAAATGAATTGAGCTCCCAGCATAGTACCAGGCACAGTGTGGACATTCTCTCCATACCAACATCCTCCACCACCCACCCTACAGAGCGATGCTTTTCTGAGAAAAAGAGGCAACAGAAAAAGCACAGGAAAATAATGCAGGAAAAAGTGATTACGTATACCATAAAGTAATAAAAATACCATTTAGGCCAGGTGCGGTGGCTCACTCCTGTAATCCCAGCACTTTGGGAGGCCAAGGCTGGTGCATCACCTGAGGTCAGGAGTTCAGACTCCCCTGGCCAACATGGTGAAACCCTGTCCCTACTAAAAATCAAAAAAAAAATTAGCCAGGCATGGTGCCAGGCACCTGTAATCCCAGCTCCTTGGGAGGCTGAGGCAGGAGAATCGCTTGAATCCAGGAGGCAGGGGTGGCAGTGAGCCAAGATTGCCCACTGCACTTCAGCCTAGGCAGCAGAGTGACACTGTCTCCAAAAAAAAAAAAAACCCAAAAAACAAACAAAAAAAACCAACAACAACAAAAAAACCATTTATTGAGTTAAGGATTACTGAGTTTCACGCTCTTTAAGCGTTTTACAAAAATAATCTTATTTAATCTTTACAAAAATCTGACAAGGCAGGTACAATTATCCCCACTTTACAGATGAGGAAAGTAAGGCTCAGAAGGGTTAAGTGACTTAACAAAACTCACAGTGACAGCAGGATTTACATCCAGGCTTCCAGGAGGACAAAAGCCCAGACTCTTAACCGCATGCTACCTGAGTCCCTCACCAGAGGTGGCCTCTACCCTCTAGCTGCCATCTGTCACTCCTGCCCATGAGCTACAAGTGCACTGCACACATATCTGCAATATATGGGACTGTTTTATATCTTTAACATTTACATATACAAATGGTATTATGCCATAATTACATGTTTGCTACTTGCTTTTTGACTAAACATTGTATTTTTGAGATTCAGCCATGTTAAATACAACTAGGTCTAGTTTATTTTAACAACAGTTTACCTTTCTATCATATGACTAAAGTTTATTTATCCGGTCTGCTACTAATAGACCAAGATCCCTTCCTGTCAGTTTTTCATTATTGCAAGCCACGCTACAATGAACGCCCCAACACAGGTATCCTAACACAGAGGTCCCCAACCTTTTTGGCACCGGGGACTGGTTTTGTGGAACACAATTTTTCCATGGACCGGGAAAGGGTGGGGATGGTTTCGGGATGAAACTGTTCCACCTCACATCATCAGGCATTAGTTACATTCTTATAAGGAATGCACAACCTAGATTCCTCGCACGTGCAGTTCACAGCAGGGTTTGTGCTCCTATGAGAATCTAATGCCATCACTGATGTGACAGGAGGTGGAGCTGAGGCGGTAAAGCTTGCTTGCCCACCGCTTACCTCCTGCTGTACGGCCTCGATCCCTGGCCTGGGGGCTGGGGACCCACGTCCTAACACACCCATGCAGAAGTCAGTCTCTAGGCCAGGGGCGGATAAACTGTAGTCTTCAGACCAAATCCAGTCTACTTCCTATTTTCGTAAATAAAGTTTTATGGAAACTCAGCCTGCTCATTCATCTACATATTGCCCATGACTGACTTCAGGCTATCTAACGGCAGAGTTGAATAGATGCAACAAAGACCACACTGCCTACAAAGCCTGACATACTTACTCTCTGGCCCTTTACTAGGGTAAGTTTGCAGATCCCCCTCTCTAGAATATATACCTAGAAGTCACGCAGCTGGGTCTTAGGCTCTGTTCACCCATAACTTGACTGGGTACTGAGAGTTACTCCTCCAAAGTGTTGGTGCCATTTTATACTGCCATCTGCAGCTTACTACATGTGCACCACACAAACACAAACACACAACTTGTTATCCAACTTTTAAAGTTCACCCGCATGACATGTGTTTCACAACTGTCTTCAATTCCCTGATACTGAAAAGGTTGAGCGTATTTTCAAATGCTTAATAAACACTCAACAATAGGATATGGTTATTTATTCCACAAATATTTGAGTCCCTATTCTGTCACTGTTCCAGATGCAAGGACTACAGTGATGATCTAAATCAGCAGCAAATGTTTATAATGTCTTTAAGGCCACAGAGTTTGCAATATAATGACAAATAAAAGCAGCATTTATTTATTTATTGAAATGCTCACTGAAAGCTTGCTTTGCATAAGCCGTACATGCAGTGCCACAGGCAGCTGCATAAGACATGTTCCCTCCTCTCTGGAGGGCAAAATACTATGTATAGAAAAGCATGGTCTCAATGTGTTTTTTAAAAAAAAGCTGTTAGGAACTAGATCCAAATGTTAATACAATGGTTTCCATAAAATTATAGGTGATTTTCCTTCTTTAAACTTTTTAGTGTTTTCCAAGTTGCTTCCATGAGCATACGTTCTTTTATTAAGACTAGGATTAGGAAGCGATGTCAGTCTACTAGGACCTGATCCCTTTGTGACTGTCTTCTGCGTGCGCTCCAGATAAAAAGAGAAGTACAAGAAGGTCTTGAGAAGGCCAGAACACAATGCTGCCTCATAGTCACCTTTGTTCCCTGGGTCACAGTCTCAAGATCTGTCCGCATCACACTCCTGGGAACCAAGTACCCAAAACTAGGAAAGAATGTTTTCCTCTGGTTTGGGCCCTTTGTAAAGTTCAGGTCTCCTTGGCATAAGAACCAACAAAAGGCCAGTTTTGCAAGAGCTCTGTTCCTATTACTAGAAATGACCTTGGATCTGGTGTACACAGCTTTGGCTGGCAAAAGCAAGCATCAGACAGCCCATTAGTTGCTCTTGGTAAATAAAGCTGTATAGGGAAGAGGGCAAGAGTCTTAATACCCTGGCTGAACTAATCCCCATTTTGGGAACGTGCTTTTACCACCCTGCCCCAGTCCAAATGTTAATACTTACACTAATCTTTACTTTTCTAATCAATAAAAGAGGTATATGTTATATTCAATATCTATGCAACACATTTATTAACCAAAAGAGCAATCTGATGAAACTCAGTGGTCAAGGAACGTAAGGGTTAAATTCCTGTTGCTGCTGTTTGAATACTTAAGAAAGTAAACTCCGAAACCAGACACCAGACATGGATAAATGACAGAAAAATAAAATGGTATCAGTACATATTCTTATTTTTGCTCCTACTTTCAGTCTATTAGCTATATTCCAGCATATCTCATTTCCAGTTATATTAAACAAGAGAAAATAAATTCACAAACCAAAGACCCTCAAAACATTATACTAAGCGAGATAACAACACAACTTTTTTACTAGTGCCATATTGGCAATTTGCAGCGGACCCCCTGCAAGGTTTCTGTTAAAAGACTGCAAAACAGTTACTCCTCTTTTAAGCTGAGAAACTGTCTTTGAAGGAAGACTGCAGGTCCTTTGCTTTGTACATGATAAAACTGAGCCCAGTAACTGGTGGCATTCTAGTTCACCAGGAAGACAAAAGGGTCATGAGAATAACACATGGCAATATTATATATACGTGGTAATTTGAACTTGCCCTGTCAACTCCTCAACTTAACATGCCTTTAGGTCCCACCCACACCACTATCACCTACAGCAAATGGAAGATCACTCATCACCAAGAGTCTTTAAGGACTAGATAATCTGGGAAAAAATACGTTTGAAAACCATAAAGTGCTATATGAAGCCAGCTACCATTTACCAGGTGCTTTCTGTGCCAGGTAAGATGATACACACTTTCTATAATTTTTATTTTGTCTTCCTAACAAAAACTTTGCCAAATTGTCTCATTATCCTCAAATGCAGTTGAGTGACTTAAGTTTTACACCTGATTAGCCACAAAAGAGGATTTCAACCCAAAGCTTTTCCAAACACCAGCCTGTCTCTTCAATGTAAGGAATGACTATGGTTAGTAATTTCAAATTTAGAGTAACAGAGAACCTGGCACCTATTTTTAGCACACACCTGGCACCTCTTTTTAGCTAGGGACATGCAGGGACTCAGTCACTGAAAGTCTCTAACTGGGATGCAGGTACTCTAAGTCACTCTTTAGAAGGAACAGGTACAGCCTTCCCAGTTCTCCACCAACCCTGACTATCCTGGCCTCTTCCTCCTCCCCCACTCAGATAAGACTGGCGAATGCACGTGGGGTACTTGGAAAAGATGCTAATTAGCTGCAGCCTCCCCTTTCTTGGCCTGATCCATCTGGCCCCTGGTCCTCTGGGCTCTGAGGCTGAGCCAGTGAGTTAGCCCGGCGCCCAGGAGCCAGGGCTGCTTCTTTTCCCCACAAACCTCTCCAAGCCCTGGCCCACATACATTCAGCCCTGTGTTTGAGTATCTAAAGCCAAATGTCATGACTTTTCCCGACAACACAGATCCCGACTAAGGCCAGCCGACAGCAGTCCCAACCCTTTGCTTGTAGCAACCACAGACGATGGTGCTTGCCACCCTGAGCCGTGAGCCAAGAGAGATCAGCCTCCGACCTCACTAGCCTCAAAGACAACTTCAGTCCTCTCCCCACCATCGACAGCCCCAGACCCTTACCCACGAGCAGGCCAATGGCTTCCAACCTCCCCAGAGTGTCCGCGAAAGTACCTATTTCACAGTGGGTCCTTACTATGTTTCCTAACCGTGCAGAGCAGTCAGGCTGCAGGCCGCCCTCCTCCGAGTCAGTCATTGACAAGTCGCTCCGAAACGCCTATATTAGCTCGAAGTGAGGATAACTGAACCCTCAGGACTTTACCTACTGCTCAAGTTGGCAACAGCAGAGAGCCGCAGATCCTCAAGACCCAGTCAAATCAACCACACCCGCAGCCCAGACTCTACTCCAGGACAGTACTCCTCGCCCTAACCCGGCTAGAACCTCCAGACAGACCCCAGCCGATGGAGCCCCGCTCTCCAGCCCGGCGCGGCGGAAGCCCTCGGCCTAGTGCAGCGATGCTCCTGGGCCCGGGGCGAAGGGCGCTTGCCCAGCACACTGGCCTGACCTTGTCGGAGTTCGGGGTCGTCCAGCACGTTGTAGGCCGCGTAGTCGCGGACGCCGTGCAGCCGCAGGATCTGCACCACGGCGTTGCTGAAGCCGCACTGGGGCTGCTCCGGCGTCCCCTTGAGGAAGACCACCACCTTGTCCTTCTTCACCAGCGCGTCCAGCTGCTCCGCCGAGCCGCCCGCGCCCGAGCCCGCCGCCCGCACGCCCGGACCCCAAAGGCCACCGCCGCCCGTGCCGCGCCCCCAGCGGAGCAGAGCCGCCGCCGCTCGGCTGAGGGACCCGCTCATCTCCGCACGCTCGCCGGAACCCACGACAGCCGGGGGACCCGGCTGGCCACCCGGAGCGTTCCCCGGCCCGCGGCAGTTCGACCCACCCCCTGGAGACCCTCATTGGACCGACTCTAAACTGCCCTCCGTGATTGGGCAACACTGATCGGCAATTACTCGATTCTACCAATCACGTTGCTCGTCGCGTCCGGCAGGTAGGAGGTGGGCCTTATGCCTGAGTCGCATCCTACTGCCTTACTATTGGCCGTCGGCAACCGCTTTGCTAGTTAATTGGAGAGAATGGATGTCCATCAGGGTCACGCTTGCAGGGCAACGAGAGGCAAAACAAGAGGGAAGACGACTTTCCTCCCGTGAGCCAATGAGGCCAGCTGGGATACCCCGAGACAACTGGGAGAGGCGCGGGACTCGCCCGTTCCGCGGAATGCCGGGAAGGGGTCACCTCCCGATGAAGTTTCCGGTTCCGGTGTTGGCGGTGGTTGAATTGCCATAGCAACGGGGTTGGCTGGAGCGTGGTTCTGGTCTCTTGGGAGGTAGCGGGGTTAGGCCGGGCCAGTATCCGCCTCTTCCAGCTTAGGTGAGCGTCCCTGGGCGCCTGCCGAACGCCGCGGCCGAATGCAGTTCGTCGTGGCGGAGAGCGGGAGCCTGACCGGGGTTCCAGCGCTCGGGCTGTAGCCTCGGCTCCTGGACTCTCCCTCGGCTCTGCCGCCACGTGGGAGCTGAGGCTCCGGGGCTTCAGCCTCCGGCGCGCGATTATTTCTCTAGAACAATTTTCATTTTTAAAGTTTGTAAAGCGCTTTTGCGTGTGTGATTTCCTCTGGGTTTCGTTTTTCTTCCTTTCTTTTTGTAGAGACGGAAGTGGCGGGGAGGGTGGTCTCACTTTGTTGCCCAGGCTGGTCTCGAACTCGTGGCTTCAAGGGATCCTCCTGCCTCGGCCTCTTAAAGTGCTGGGATTACAGGCGTGAGCCACCGCGTTCGGCCGCCTCTGAATTTCCAGCCTCGTTGGCCCTCCAGCCTTTTAAGCTGTTGGGCCTGGGATCAGGAAAGGTTTGTTGAGTGGGGAACTAAGAAGTGAATTCGTTCGTTCGACAAACGTCTTCTGAGCAGCCGCTGGGTGCTAGGCGCGGTGCCATCGCGGAATGTCCAGGGAGACCTGGTGCCCAAAGCTTGGAGCCAGCGTGAGAAATGAGAAGCAGATAACAAAGCAGTGTGGGAGTGCAGAGGAGGGAAAGCAAGCCTCCTTAGGCCCATTGCTTGTTCTGTTCTCCCTTGTTCTTACCAGTGTTTGACAATATACAGGATTTACTAGCTTGATTATTGACTTCTGTACCCGGCATTCAACTTTATTCAGTGCTGTATCCTCAGTGCCTAGGACGGTACTTGGAACGTGGTAAGTGCTCCTATTGGCGGGAAGAATAAATCCGGAAGAGCAGGACCAGTGGACTTACATAATCTGTAGTCTTGGAGCCGCATGGGGTTGGTAGTACCCTCGAGCACACCAGACTTGCAGAAAAAGCATACTCCAGAGGAAGCTGAGGCATGCCTGCTCGAGAGCCAGCTGTTCCATGTGCAATTTTCCTCTGATAGTTTCTGGTCACTGTTGCCACGGTGATAATGACTGGGCTATGTCATTATCTATCCGCCAACAGTAAGATAAGCTTTGCAGTCGAGATATTGTTTAGCAGATGGAGTGTTTTCTGTTGGACACTAAGTACTGCTACAAGTTACTCCTTTTTTTAAAACTTTGAGTATTTTTTTACAGTGTTGCTGGAGGTGATCTGTTTATGCTTTGGGAGTGTTCAAATTTAAAATCAGAAAATCAGCACATGTCAGTGAGTGAGTCTTTCAAATAATCCTTCTCCATGAAACCTGAGCCTGGTAAACTATGAAAGTAAACTCGGAACATTACCTGGAAGTCTCAGTGTCATATTTTCACCTCCATCAATATTACTGATGCTTGCTCATCTTCTAATGTGGGACCTGAAATTTACCAGGTGCTTAAAGGATCTTTTTGTTTTTCAGATTCCTTGATTCCGGGTAAATCAGAGGAACAAACAACATGAACAGAAATATGTAGAAAATGCTATTATGCTGAAGCATAATTGTTGTTTCAGAAGTCCAGCATCTGGTGCACTTAACAATAGAGAATATATTAAATTCTTCCCAAAATAACCTGTTGTTTATGCCTGTGTTTAAGTTTTTTGTTTGTTTTTAAGTAAATATTGGTGATTTGTTGCCAAAAACCTAAACTGTTTATTGCTGTCAACTTAACGAACAGAGAGGCTCCCTAAAAGAAAATGGTATTTATTCAGGAATAGAGCATTGCAATGAGAAAATGCATGCGATAGTTAACTGTGTGTATCCTGGGAGATAGAGGAAGACAAAGGTCTTTAAAGGAAAAATGAGGAGGGTTACATTATTGTTTTGAGAGAATTATTTTTGACTACAAGGATTAGTAGCAAAGATGACGCCAGTCCCAGGTTGGACAGGCGGTTGCTCAGCAGGCATTGCAGATGTATTTTTTGTGTAAGATTGAGATGGCCTTTGTGCAGGATTGTGGTTTTGCAATCTTTTGTGATCGTTGTTGCTATCAGGCATTTATGCTTGCGAACTCTTTATGACTTTCCCTGTGTCTATTTTGATTCTGACATCTTTCTTCATTGCTCACTCTAAACTGTCTAATTCTGCTTTTGTGTTGACTGACATTGGGAGAAGAATGTGCAAACGTATATCCTGAGACCGAGCAGTAATGAGGAGTGTGGTGTTCCTTACCTAATGTATAATATTGGGCTCAGAAGCAGTTGTCTTTTTTGTTTGTTCAACGTTGTATTAAGTTGAGAACGCAGCTGCCATTAAAGATTAAGAGTAATCCTTGAGAAGGAAGAGTACAAAGCCTGTGTTTTGCTATATCATAGGGAAGTTGCCATGTGTTTGTAGAACGTGATAAGAACATACAGTGCGTGAAATGCTAAGGATATGGAAAAGCATGCTGGTGCTCTTTCAAGGAGCTGTTTTGATAGCATGACCAAGGGCAGGAAACATCATGTATCCGAACCAAAGAAATTGAAACAATACATCTAAATTTAAATTTTTAATAAAACAACCCAAAATATAGTGAAATACTTAGCCCCAAACGTCAGTGATCTTAAGAAGCAAAGAAAACAGTATTCAAAATATTTCGTCCAAAATATCAGACTTTTGCCTATATGTTGGCATTTTGGTTTTGAAATTCCTCTTTAGTCCTATGATGAAAACATGACAAAATATACAACTTAAATAAACAAGTGTCATCAGTCTGCATCTATGGCCAAATGTTTTGGGTGTTTTGAGTAAATGGCCTGTCTTAGTTTGTGATCGTTTCCTGCCCCGTGGACATGAGTGAAGAGGTGAGGGTGGGAAGTACTCAGAAACTTCTGAGGATCCTGGGATTTGAGTCACAGGATGGATTAAACCCCAAACTAAATAATCATGCCATGTAAACATGCTGACTCAGGCATCCTAAAAATGTTTTTCTTCCTTGTGTTTATTTATAGATAAGGCTTTACTATATTTAGTAGAACTCCTGTTTTCTATCCACTTCTCCAAAAACAAATTGACCATTGAATTCATAGTGTAAACCTTCACCTATCTGAGATAACCCCTTTTTCAGCCCCAAATGAAGAACTAGAGTTCAGATTATTGAACTGAAGGTGATGCTTTATCTGAGCACTCCACATGTCAGTGTTTCTATACCTTTCCTTTTTTAAAAAATTATTTTTGAAGAGATGAGTTCTTAGTAGGTTGCCCAGACTGGTCTCCAACACCTGGTCTCAAATAGTCCTCCCGCCTTGCCCTCCCAAAGTACTAGGGTTATAGGTGTGAGCCGCTGCACCGGCCCTGTTGCTTTGATACTCAGTGCTGCATTCTTGTTTGTTCTTAGAAAATGAGAGGGTGTGTTTGCATGAGAATGTGTGGTACAGCAGTGTCTATCTGAGCTGGCCAGAACATTCTGCAAATGTCATATTAAGGACAAGGTGGCTGCTTGGATTGTGCAAGGGGCCGAACCACCACACATTCCTAAGCTAAAATAGCATTTGGGACCCAGAGTTCTGTTGACCTGAGCTGGAACCTGAAACCTTTCTCTGTAATGCACTGAGCTAACATCTAGTAGTTTTAGAGCATCACTGCAACCCTGGAATTAACTGGATTCCCTGACAATACCACAAATAATGTGTAAGAAACTGAAGCAAAATCCAGCCCTCAGAATTTTTCTAGTTCCTAATGTGGAGATAGAAATGCTTGTTGGGTTTCGACTACCTCTATCTGACAAGGCAGCTGGTTTATTAATATTTCTTTGGCCGAGGCTTTGCTCATGACAGCCGCCCACATCTTGGAGACAGGAGGGCAGGCCAGCCTCC
The DNA here is from genome assembly GCF_007565055.1 of Rhinopithecus roxellana. NCBI lineage: Eukaryota > Metazoa > Chordata > Mammalia > Primates > Cercopithecidae > Rhinopithecus > Rhinopithecus roxellana. Next base: position 154,078,371 of record NC_044553.1, on the reverse strand, counting down.
ACTATGTCACACAATTCCTGCTCCCTTCACCTGCCCCGAGTCACTGGGCCACTGAAGAGAAAGGGCATGCTATAGATCTGGTTAGTTCAGTCTAGAATGGACCGTGGGAGATAGGTGAGTGTTTATGAAAAGCCCAGATACCATGACAACCCAGTTTTGTCCTGGAATTTGGGTAGAGGTGTAGTACTGGGTTCTGGTCTTAAATGTTGCTGAGTACTTGAGTTCTTTTTGATTTTCCTCAGATTTTTCCACATATGTTTTCCCCTTTCTGGATTTTGGACAAATCCAAATTGATGTCTGCTAAAGATTGTATATAATTCAAGAATTTCTTCATATAAAGGCTGCAGGGTTGTAAGGAATCTGTGTGTACTTTCTCTGCTCCTAAATATTTACCCCCAAGTGTTATCATCTTGCATAGATTGTACTTTTTTTGTTAAATTTTTGTGTAGATACATGAATTCATTAGAACCATACATTAACCCTAGGATAACAGTTTTCAGACATTTTGGTCTCCAAATTATGTTTTTTTTCCGAATATAATATGTTAGATATTAGCACTTGTGTCTCTAAGTTTTTTGACTTCACATGCAATTTCTGTTCTCTTGCTGATTCATAGCATCGCCAATAAGTCCTGTAGAAAATCAACTATCTCAGTTATCTTTACTGGTTCTGCATATATACTAGATACACAGATGATTTTTGTGCTTTGCAAATTAAAATGACAAAATGTGCAATCCAAAGATCTAATAGCGGGATGTGGTGGCTCACACCTGTAATCCCAGCACTTTGGAAGGCCAAGGCGGGCAGATCACCTAAGGTCAGGAGTTCAAGACCAGCCTGACCAATATGGTGAAACCCCGTATCTACTAAAAATACAAAAAATTAGCCAGGCATGGTGGCGGGTGCCTGTATTCCCAGCTACTCGGGAGACTGAGGCAGGAGAATTGCTGGAACCCAGGAGGCAGAGGTTGCAGTGAGCTGAGATTTTGCCACTGCACTGCATACTCCAGCCTGGGCAACAGAGCGAGACTGTGTCTCAAATAAACAAACAGAAAACCAAAAATCTAATAAAAAAATCTAAGCCCATAGCCTGCTGTTTCTGAAAGCCCTGTCCCTCTTGTCCCCATGCTACTTTCTCGCATTGAGGACCAAGCTCCTCGGCTGCATGCCTTGCAAGTCGTACACCTGTTGGACTTCATTCTGTTGTCTGATTTAATAACAAGGACATGGGCCTGAATCATATCTCCCGGAAAGTGGTATTAAGAATTAAGTGGTAATCATAAAACTTGTTAAGCCTTTTGATTAAAGGTGATGAAAGAATTGTTTATTTTCCCCAACTGCCTGTTTAATGGCAATGTTTTGTAGTATTATGTGTTTCATTTTTTTTAAACCAGTAGTTTTTGTAACTCAAATTATTACATTCCAAAGACCTGAAAAGGTCCCTAGATCACAGAATACAAAGAGTAAGGAGCCAGTGCTGCTGTTTCGTGTATCAAACCTGTTAGGAAGATTTATCTGTTAGTTATGTCTCCCTCTGATAGTACTGAGTTTGCAGCCAGAAGAACATTTAGGAAGTTTAATTGTTTTCTTTTGAATAATTGCTGAGATGTATCGCCAAGGCCATAAATGCACTTTATGGTGAGTCAGAATTTCACTTTGTACTTCAATCTTTGAGCTTTAATAATTTCGTGCCTTCACAATGCAGTCTTGCTATTGTGGGAACCCATTGCTCCAGCCTTCTTCAATCGTTTGTCTAGGCCTGGCACAGTGGCTCATGCCTATAATCCCAGCACTCTGGGAAACCGAGGCTGGCGGATCACTTGAGATCAGGAGTTCGAGACCAGCCTGGCCAACATGGTGAAACCCCAGCTCTACTAAAAATACAAAATTAGCCAAGCGTGGTGGTGGGTGCCTGTAGTCCCAGCTACTCGGGAGGCGGAGGCAGGAGAATTGCTTGAGCCCAGGAGGTGGAGGTTGCAGTGAGCCACGATCACACCACTGCACTCCAGCCTGGGTGACAGAGCAAGACTCTGTCTCAAAAATAAATAAATAGAAAACAGTTCATCTAGCAAAAAAGAAATTGCCCCAGTTTCATTGCAGGGAGGGGAGGGATGATTCAGGTTAGAAATGAGATGAGGCATTAATTGTTCACTTTCCTTTGCTGGAAAAAAATGGAAGATTTTAAATATTATTTTCTCCTTTTACAGTCAGAAAAATCCTATTTGCTAATTCTAAACTTACTATTTTTTGAAAGTGTATCCTAGTGAGATACTGTTAATTGATATCAAATTTTAGTGAGCCACAGTTTCGAAGAGTTTTAATAAAAGACTGTATCATAAGGCTGGGTGTGGTGACTTATGCCTGTAATCCCAGCCCTTTGGGAGGCCGAGGCAGGTGGATCACCTGAGGTCAGGAATTTGAGACCAGCCTGGCCAACATGGTGAAACCCCATCTCTACTAAACATACAAAAAATTAGCTGGGCATGGTGGTGGGTGCCTGTAATCCAAGGTACTGAGGAGGCTGAGGCAGGAGAATCACTTGAACCCAGGAGGTGGAGGTTGCAGTGAGCCGAGATCATGCCATTCCACTCCAGCCTGGGCAACAAGAGCAAAATTTCATCTTAAAAAAAAAAAAAAAAAAAAAAGACTGTATCATAAAACAATTACATTCTGTTTAAAAAAAGAAAAAGCTTTTTTGCATAAACTTTATTACATAGACAAAATTGGGTGACCAAAATAATTTTGTATTATAATAGTAATTTTGTATTTTAATACAAAATTTTTCTTGAGGAGAAGCCATCATATTGGCAAACCTTCTTCCCTCTCCAGATAGAGGGTGATCTGGCATTTTCATATCGTTGCTGTGTGAGTGCAGCCCTGAGGGGACATGCCAGCCTAGTCGATGTGAAATCGAGGTGATACTCCACTGTTTCATCTTTTTATACCGCGCAGCCACAGCGCCATGATAATCCACATATACTATTGGCTGTTTAATTACAGAGCAAATAATATCCTCTTACTTGAAGGAATTTTTGCTTGTGTTCAGAACATAACACATCTTTCAAAGTCATTCTGGTTTTGAGAAACATTTTATAATCGAATGAGTCTCTGTCTTTCCTGGCAAGGCAGGTAGGGGGCACTAGTCTCTTTTTCTTAGGAAGCCGGGGCAAGAGCCAACAAGGGCTGCCACTGTAATTACACAGTGTCTGGGAATTAATCATTTTGCCCAATTCTAGGAAGAGCCTCTCAGTTCTCACCCAATTGCTATTCTTATTTTAGGGAACAACTAACTTACTTAGTTTTCTAATATAACCACAACAGATCAGAAGCAGTAAATGTAAAAGGCTCACACTAAAAGCAGAAAGAAACAATGACTGAACGGTAAGTGAAAGGTGAAGCACTAAGAGGCAGATATTCTGGGATTCTTTTTAAAAAGCAGCATTCTGGGGCATTCGATGTAAGAAGGGGTGAACAGCCTTCACCCGTGACCGTTTCTTGTGCATTAATGCCTTGTGTGATGCTTCCGAGCAAGAAAAAGAAATTCTTTTCTGCATGCTCTGAGTGGAAAGTCAAAAACACATGCTGTTTATTTTAGCTTGCCAACAAAAACTACAAACACACACACACACACAGCTTAAGGTGATGTTAAAAAATAAAAGGATTACTCCATTGTGCTAGATAAACAGTTGTTCTGACTCTGTTATGTACTTCATGTTAGTTCATGGAAGATACCTTCGAAGTACCTACTACATTTCATCAGGTGTTGAGGGACTGAATAATATTGGTGTAAAGTTGAATTTTTTTTTTTTTTTTTTTTTTTTGAGGCGGAGTCTCGCTCTGTCGCCCGGACTGGAGTGCAGTGGCCAGATCTCAGCTCACTGCAAGCTCCGCCTCCCGGGTTTACGCCATTCTCCTGCCTCAGCCTCCCGAGTAGCTGGGACTACAGGCGCCCGCCACCTCGCCCAGCTAGTTTTTGTATTTTTAGTAGAGACGGGGTTTCACCGTGTTAGCCAGAATGGTCTACGATCTCCTGACCTCGTGATTCGCCCGTCTCGGCCTCCCAAAGTGCTGGGATTACAGGCTTGAGCCACCGCGCCCGGCCGTAAAGTTGAATTTTTCTAACTAAACCAAATGGGCTTGATGAGAGCTCAGCTGACGTTAGGTCAGAAAGGGCCATCCATAAAGTGGTTCTGCAAATGCTGATGACAACCGAGGACACACAATTAGAGGCGTCAAAGAATATAACCACCTCACTTGTCCTACTGCCCAGTCCTGTTTCACAGTGGTTGGGGGCCAGCACCCCTTCAGGGAATGTATGCATTGTAATGTTACCTATTCCTTCCCCACCCAGCACCACACCCACACTAGGCCATCAGCTTCTAGTTAGGTAGGATTCATTTTTGAAACCTGGTGCCCCAGTGCCGTCCCTGGCACTTACTATGTGTTCAATATGTAATTTTGAATAAAGAAAACATGGTGAACAATACAGAGCAGGATCTCAGCAAATCCCAAATTGTGTGAAACTCATATCGACCACAGGTGCCATAGGAGGTGGAGAAACATTCAGTGATGTGCCCACAGGCTCTGTTAAGCGGGCTACACAGTGGAGTAAGATGCTCCCAAATCCCAAGGACCTCGCAGTCCTGTGATGGGGACAGATGCAAGAATGCCCCTGAGAACTGGAGAGAGGGGAAAAAGCTCAGCGCCTAAGGGGTGGGAAAAGCTTAGTAGGGAAGCAGCACTTGAGCTGAGTTTTGAGAGAAGGGTAAAGTGCCTCTATGTAAAAAGGAGCATTCCAGGAAGAGGGAGCAACCAGGGCAAAGGCACAGAGGCCCCTGGGCCCGCTGGGGGAATGCCGGGCCGTTTCTTGAGAAATGCAGGACTGGATATAGCTGAGGGGAGGGCAGATGGTAAGAGCTTGGGCTCTCCTCTGGATGAGGGAAAGTCCCAGGAGGAGTGTAAGCTGCTGAGTGCTTGAGAGATCACCCTGCAGGAGTGTTGATGGATTGGAGGTGGCTGAGCTAACGGGGCCACTTAGGAAAGGGTCACCAGATTTAACCTTTGCAGATATTGGGGTGGGGGGCATAGGGGAAGGGCACCACTGCAAGCTGAGTTCTTTGAAGGTAGGGATGACGGAATTTGGTGACTGGCTGACTGGGGAGGGGGCTGGGAGGAAGAGGGGAAGATTCAGGCTTATTCGTGGGTTTTTGCTTAGCCACTGGCTACACTTGCTGATGCAGGGAATACAGCGGGAGGGGGAAGGAGGATTGGAAAGGTAAGATCAGGAATTACTTTTGGACATTTGTTTCCAGGTGCCTGAGGAACGTCTAAATCATCTGGTTATGTCTGAAATAAAAGGAGAGATTATGCATATTATTGCCTCTACAGGTCTGGATCTATTGATAAAGGAGATTTGGGCAGGGAGGGCAAGAAGGAGTGCAGAGAAGAAAGCCTGGGGAAAGCATATAACTGGGGAAGGACAGGCCATGAGGAGAACTGGGAGCAAGTGCTTCGGGGAAGAGGAATTTACCAGAAGCCACAGAGGGCCTGGGCGTGGGGGCTCACACCTGTAAGCTTACATCTGTAGTCCCAGCACTTTGGGAGGCTTAGGCAGGAGGATTGCTTGAGGCCACGTGTTCTAGACTGGTCTGGGCAACATAGTGAGGACCCGTCTGTAGAAAAAGTTTTAAGTTAGTTGGGAGCAGTGGTGTGTGCCTATAGTCCTAGCTACTTGGGAGGCTGAGGTGGGAGGATAACTAGCCCAGGAGTTCTAGACTGCAGTGAACTGTGATTGTACCACGGCACTCCAGCCTGGGCAACAGAGCAAGAGTGTCTCTTAAAAAAAAAAAAAAAAAAAAAAGGAAGCCACAGAGAGGCCAGCTAAGGGCCCAGGGTCTTGTGGATTTGGTAATGGAGGTAAACACAGTGTGGACTGATACAATCAGTGTTTGCTGCCCTTGGGCGCTTCACTTTTAAGTGTAAGGGGCTCTGTAACATGGTAGAGTTGGGCCAGTGAATTTGTCAAGTGTCTTCTGGCTGTTACTTTTGTCTGTGTGTGAACCCTTATTTTAGGCCATTTCTGTAGTTAGTGAGCAGAGCAGATGGAGTTCAGTCATTTTGCAGAAATGTTTCCATTTGGATGATGAAACAAGCTCGATTGCTGAAGCTGGTGCACTCATCCCACTGGCATGGTGCTAGCCGAAAGCTTTGAAATACCTAAGGACACCTCTTGCCTATTTATAGAAGTTGCTTCTGTCTGCTGAGTAGGGCTTTTTAATTAACCAGAAGGTGCATTGAGTGACACTGGCCATTTTTCTCTGCATACCAAGTCTATAACATCAAAGAAGAAATTTAAGATAAAAATTCTTTAACATCTTAGGCCAGGTGCTGCTGCTATTACCACTGCAAGGACTTGCGGCAATCAGTTGGGAAACGTTTGTTCTGCATGTGTTCCGTGCCAGGTGTTGGCAATAAGATTCTAAGGTTTTGGAACTAGGCTACGACAATGAAACAACTTTCTCTGTTAGGGAAGTGTCCTGGGCCGTCAAGAATTGTCATCAAGAGCAGCAGGTTTTATGAGATACATGGACCTATTTGGCATTTACCAGCCCCTGCCGCTCGGATAGAGGGACAGGGCTGGGCCCCAAGTGTGGGCTTCCCGGAAGAGCCAAGCGCCGGCTGCTCATATGGGATGGGTGGGGGTGGTGCAGGTGCCCTGCATGGGTTCCGCTGCCCTAAGGAGGGTGCCAAGGCCACGCCTCTGCGTGTCTGCCAGGGCTGGGCTCAGAGCCTCCCCGGCTTCCTGGGCACTCTGCCTATCACACAGTGATTCTAATATGATCATGTGTTCAGAATAGTCACACTTGTCAAAGCAAGGAGAGAACGCTTGAGCAGTGTTCAAAAACGTATCTCCAGGGATAAAAAAAAAAAAAAAAAATGAAAGTTTCATTTTCCTCCTTAGTGGGGAAGTCTTCCTTACTCACAGACTCTTCCTGAGTTGGTGTCTATCGTGAAACATTCTTTGAAAGCATAGTAAGTGGAGGATTTAATTCACAATAGTAGTACACATTTGCACAGAACCTCAAGTTTGTAGTGCATTTCATCATCTTTATGTGAATCTCATGACAGCTCTTACAGGGAAAACAGGAAGAACTGGCCCCATTTTCTAAATGTGGAGACAGGAGGAGGTGAGATGGCTCGCCTCTGCCCAGCCAAGTGGGAAATGCAGAGCCCAGAAAGACAGCAGGTCAGGAGAGGTTGATCCAGGGAGCTGTTCATTCTGCCACCCACCCCATCGATGGCAACACCGACATTATCAAGGCTGCATTTAGATTTCAAAACAAAAACAAGCAAACATGCCAGGCTCGTAGTATGCTGTTGTTTTAACCAAAATGAGACAGCTCAAAGGGTGAGCAGCCATCAGTGCTGTGAGTGAAGCGCGATCACACATCTTGTGTGTTTAGCAACTCAGGAGGTAGCTGAGCCTGGAAGTGACTTTCCTGGTATGTAGCAATTCAGAGAATATAAAACCACATTCATTATCTGAAATGGGCTCAGTTGCCTCTATGTTTTACCATATAGAGCCGGGAACTTTGATGTGTGTAGTGTGTGCGTGTTTTGCTGCATATGCAGATAAGCTACACAACTGGAGGCTTCAGCCTTGCTCTTCACACACACACACACACACACACACCAGCAGATACATCACACACAGACTTCTCACCTGTTATGTTACTAACAGTGGTGCTGGTTTGTTTGAAAAGTATTTGAACTTATCAATAACCTTCCCCCAGAAGGCTCAGCATAGCTATAGCCTATGCTGTGTGTGGAACATATAACCGAAGAAACACATTGGAATTGAATCATGACCACTATTGCTATGAGACAGAATCCACAGCGATGAAGTGGGCGCTGGGGTCAGACTGCCTGAGTGTGTACCCTAGGTGAGTCACATAAGAGCTGGGTGAATGACCAAGTTTTCACCGTTTTTCCCTCATTTGGGAAATGGGATGATAATAGGAGCTATCCTGAAGGGTGGTGATGAGGACTAAATTAATAATATAGGTAAAGGCCTAGAACAGTGTGTGGCAGATGGTAGGTAAGCCCTTAATAAACATAAAATATCGTTATTTGTCTCCATCATTTGAGGTATATCTCACATCTTATCCAGAGGACTCCCAAACACTCGTGCCTTCCCTTCTCTCTCGGGTCTCTGGATTCCTCTACAAGTCAGTTTTGTGCCACGCAGTCTCACATATGATGGACACGCAGCATTACTTAGTTCCGTGAATGGTTCATTGTCTTAATGTTGCTTCCCCAACAGACTCTAAATTCCTTGATGTCAGGAACCCTGTAACTAACTGGCTTTTGTTAGATTTCCACAAGTCAAGACCCAGTCCAGGGCAACTGTTGGACACTTAAACATCTTTCATCACTAGCTGTCTTCATTACTAGGAAAAAGTAGGAAAAATCCAGTGTTGTGGGATTGTAAGTGGATATTAGATCCAGCAGCTGAAACTTAAGATGTTAAGAGTATATTGACACAGATGTGCACACAAAACGTTTATAGCAGCTTTATTGATAATAGCCAAAAACCAGGAACAACCCGGATGTCCTTCAGCAAGGGAAGGGTGACCCAGCCAGTGATGCATCCATCACACCGTGGATTGCTGCTCAGCAATGAGGAGGCACAGACTCGATACAGGAACCAGCTTGGGTGACGCTCCAGAGAACTGCACTGAGTGGAGAAGGGCAGTCCCACTGTGTGATTCCATTATTATTACATTCTTGAAGTGACAGAATTATAGAAAGGAGAACAGAGGAGTGGCTGCCAGAGTTTAAGGAGGGAATGGAAAAGGGGGGAAGAGCAGCGTGCGGGATCCTTGAGATGGAAGTGTTTTGTGTCGTGTTGGTGTCTGTCAGTATCCTAGCTGTGATACTGTACCATTGTTTTGTAAGATGCTGCCATCAGGGGAAACCAGGTAAAGTATATGAGGACCTCTCTGTATGATTTCTTACAACTGCATGTTAATTTACAGTGGTCTCAAAACATTTAATTACACAAAAAACCCACATACACTTAAAATAGTCCCAACAGAAGCAGAAAAAGTAGACCAGGCTTCCCACTGTTGGGGGAAACATGGCAAACCTCTTCCAGAAGGATTTTGTATATTTTTTATTTTCTGTTTTTTTTTTTTGAGATGGAGTCTTGCTTTGTCACCCAGGCTGGAGTGCCATGGCGTGATCTCGTCTTACTGCAACCTCTGCCTCCTGGATTCAAGCAATTCTTCCGCCTCAGCCTCCTGAGTAGCTGGGATTGCAGGCACCCGCCACCACACCCGACTAATTTTTTTTTTTTTTTTTTTGTATTTTTAAGAGAGATGGGGTTTCACCATGTTGGCCAGGCTGGTCTTGAACTCCTGACCTCAGGTGATCCACCCACCTCGGCCTCCCAAAGTGCTGGGATTACAGGCGTGAGCCACTGCACCCGGCCAGATTTTATTTTTTAGGAATAAAATGTATCGATTGTCCTTTAACACTTTTGTTTATATTAGTATTTACTCCTTGGAGTATAATAGTAGCATTGTTTAGTTATGTTAAATGATGATTGTTTAACACAAACAAGATTCCTCTGTTTTCAAAAAGATATATGTGGAGAGAGAGAGAGAGACAGGGTCTCACTCTGTCACCCAGGCTGGAATGTAGTGGCGCAATCATGGCTCACTGCAGCCTTGACCTCCCAGGCCTAGGCAGTCCTCCTGCCTGAGCTCCAAGTAGCTGAGACCAGGCATGCAACACCCTGCCTGGATAATTTTATTTATTTATTTGTAGAGACGGGGGTCTCACCATGTTGCCTAGACTGGTCTTGAACTCCCGGGCTCAAGCGACCATCCCACGTTGGCCTCCCAAACTGCTGGGATTATAGGAGTGAGCCACTGCACCTGGCCACTATGTATGTATACATATATAGTGATATATGTATACACACAGTATATATCATGATGTATTTATTGCATTATATAACATATAATACTATGTGTGTGTGTATGTATATATTTCTTATAGTTACTTAAATTGGGGGAATAATTTAGAGAAAATCTTTTCCAATTCTCTCATTTCACATATTCAAAAACTCAAAAGTGACCCGAGGTCACACAGCTAGTTAGCAGCCTTAACAAGGGTTAGAACCCCATCATCTGAGAATCCAGTCCTGTGTTTTATACACAATTGTATTTTATAAATGCAGCACAATTAAATGTACGTAGAGGAATATTCGAGTTACTGCAGTTACCCTGCTTGGTACTGAGATGATTCATTGCCACCCAGGGGGGTGCCCCTGCTCAGTTGATGGGTGGCAGCTGCCCATGGAGAAGTGAAGAAACCAGGGTGCTGGATGTGCTCACCCTAGAAGCACATGTAGCACCCGAGTGGGAAAGGACAGGCTAACACTTGGAGAACTGGCAAAGAAAAAACAAAGGAGAAGGGAAAGTTCAGAGCAGAACTGGGATGAGAACCAGCTCTCCAGGCTCAGACCAAGACCTCTCTGATGGGGCACCCCAGAAGTGAGCACCCTTAATGTGAGCTTTTCATCTGTGCTAAGCTGAAAGCACTTATGTACCTCACCACTAAGTGGGAAGCCAGGCTAGAGACGGAGAGATGGGAATGTAAAATGTTCTGAACAGCAATTCCTATCCTGGGACTGTGGGCAATGTCCCTCTTCCCTACTCTCTTGCCTCAGTTTACCCATGAGGTGCTTTATTAGCCAGAAAAGCCATTGCAGCTTTTGCTGTCATCTATCTGTGGAGATTGAACACATACACGCAAACAACTGAAAACATCATGCTTACAAAATGAGGATTGTGCAGACTGCTGTGGAAGCTGGCTAACCAACAGCAAATGTGAAACAGACCCAGATAATTTCCCCAGCCTTCTTAAATTGATTCCTGCTTCCCCATGAGTGGTGGTGGAGATGCTGGCTGCAGGGAACAGACACAGGGAAAGAGTGGTAAAAACTTCGCTTTTTGGAAGACATTTGGTATGTTGCACAAACAGCCCCCACTACCAAGTGAGTCAGAACTTCCGAACAGCATAATTTTAGTGCCCTTCTTGTGGTTCTCTCTCTGGGCTGCTTCTGAAAGGAAGGTCTCAGGGCGGGGTTTCCTGTGTTCAATTCCAGAGATGACAAAGGGGCTTTTCCCCCAATCCTTTGCCAGATTTTTTTTCCAGATAGGTTTTCATGTCCACCCCCTTCTGTGGCTGCAGGTAATGCTGAGGACTAAGGCATTGTGGACTTCCTAGTTGCAAACTGCCCCATCCCTTCATATTCCTTACTCAACTTCTGTTTGCCTTCCATATGGACTACTTTGGAGAGGAAAAAGACTGGCATCAAATAAAAAATAGGATTCTGTTTTTGATGTAATGTTTATGTCAGGCTTAAGAAAAGTAATGGATGGCTGGGCATGGTGGCTCACACCTGTAATTCCAGCACTTTGGGAGGCCAAGCGGTCGGATCTCTTGAGGTAAGGAGTTCGAGACCAGCCTGGCCAGCATGGTGAAACCCTGTCTCTACTAAAAATACAAAAAATTAGCTGGGCGTGGTGGTGCATGCCTGTAGTCCCAGCTATTCAAGTGGCTGAGGCACGAGAATTGCTTGAATCTGGGAGGTGGAGGTTGCAGTGAGTCAAGATTGCACCACTGCACTCCAGCCTGGGTGATAGAGCGAGACTCTGTCTAAGAAAAGCAATGGAATGGGAGAGTATTCTGAAAAGCAGCAAGCCCTGTAAAGCCCAAGATAATAACAATCACATTGATAATAATAAAACTATCTGCACAGTATTTTGCATTTCATAAAATATGTTTATCACATGTGTTTTCACCTATGAAAAATTATTACTATCCCCATCTAACACGAGAAAAACCAATGTTGTAAGAGGTCACATTCAGTGTAAGATTACACTGTATGTGTACACTGTATGTGTAAGTCAGTCTTACATTGTAAGATTCACTCAGCTAAATAAGTAGCAAAGCTTGACCAGGAAAGTGAATATCTCTACTGCTCTGAACTGGTGCTCTGTACTGCACCAGCAGCAGGAGGGACAGTTCATCTCTGTGCACCATGGTCCCCTGACACAGAATTATTACACCCTGACCTCCTTGGAGGTAGTCGTCTATGCCTCATTCTTCTTCGTATTCCCAGAGACTGGCACATAGTAGATACTCAGGAATGTTTGATGAAAGACTGAGTAGCTGTATGCCAGAAACTGTAGCAGTCATACCATTCCCAGAACCATAACATAACAGTTCACCTGAGTTGGGTGCTCAAATACCAGGCACAAAACCATACAAGATAAGCTCCTATTATTAGATCTATTTAACAGAAAAGGAAACCAAGTATGAGTAATCAGCTGAAAGTTGCAAATTGGGCACTTTGTCACTAGAGCCTGAGCTCCCAACTATACCCAGCCATCTCTTCCTGCAGGACATTGAGTTACGGCGGCCTGCTCCACTCTTGGAGCAGCCTGGGGGAGCCATCTCTCTCCTTGTGCAAATCACCTGCCCTCTTTGTGCCTTGGTTTCCCTTGTCAGGCGAAACTCATTAAACTTTTCCTAACTACCTGGAGGATGTTTGCAGAGATTTAATGAGGAGACACATTTGAAAGCATTCTGAAAAGCAAAAAGCATGATCCAGATGCAAGCATTATAATCATTGTTACTCACTGCCTGCACCTGCAGTTTGACTGTGGTAACTTCAAGGCCTGCGGCAGCACTTCTAATTGAGTCACAGTGATAATAACACGTATAATAGCATACTTGGAACCAGTCAGTCGCAGGGAGATGGGAGGGGTCTTGTGTATGTCTTCAGCAATGCTGTGAATAATTACAGCTTAATAAATGGGATCTAACTAAGAGGTGTGGGTCTACCTCAGAGTGAATCCTGGGTTTTGGCTAATTCTTCTACCTCCCTCTCAATTTCGAAAAGACATACACACACACACCCCATTAACTATCTTGTCCTGCTTTACAATTTAATCTCTTAGGATACTGACTTTTACACGGATCTGTTCTGCAAACATCTGGCATCCCTGCTAAGAAACAAAAAAGGAAAACAGCATCCTGGAAGCACTGGATTTGGGTCAGTTACTAACTCCTCATCTGTAAAATCACTAGCCGCACCTAAATTGTGATGACTGGAGTTCACATAAAACCTAGTTTTACAACTTGTATCCCTCATTAGTGGCGCTCATCTGATCCAGAGGCGGTGGAGTCAATCATGCAACTATGTAATTACTCAGAAAAAGATAAGAGCTGGGGCCCAGGGCTGTTCAAAGCCGGGCTGGATGCACAGGAAGGCCAGTGACTGCTGACCTGGGAGGAGAGGGAGAGAGGGCCAGGGTGCGAAGGCTTCCAGCCATCAAGCAGTAGGAGTTTGGCAGAAGGCTGTGGAGCAAACCCCAGGCCAAGGCAACTTCATGTGCACAGGCACAGAGGCAGATACAGTTTAGACCTTTTGGGACAAGGTTAAAGTGTTGGCATGGCTGGAGCAGGGGTTGGGAGGACGAGAGGATGTTTCTGCTGGATGGGAGGGAGAGGGGAGGAGCATTTTGAGGCCTTGGGTTTGTTGGGGGTTCACATTATGCCTGGTGATTCACATTCCTTGCGACTCCCGGACTGTGGGCCCGAACTGTGGAGTGGGAGAGGATGGGCAGGGTGCCACTCCCCCCCCCCCCAACCACCCCGCCCTTTCTCCCCGCGTGAGGCTGGCTGATGGGTGTCATTTTCTTCTTGGATTTCGCGCCTCCGGGCGGTGTGCCCCTTCCTAGGCCCCCACCTCTCCTCTGTGAGGGCAAGATCTGTCGGTGTCCTAATCCCTTTTCCAAGTCTGGGCGCACAGATCCAACTTTCCCGGGGGAGAGGCAGCTCCGCGCCATCCCCTAGAATGAGAAAAGGGAGGGTGGCTGTGTGTGTGTCGCGGAGACAGACAGGGGCCAGGGCTCCGGGCTGCTTTCCAGGCCAGCGTGGACAGGACACCCCCTTAACCCCCGCCCCGGGTCCGCGACAGGGAGCGGTGAGGCTCTTCCTCGGCCCTGGTACCCGGGGCCACGCACGGTGTCCGCCGGGCTGGGGTTGCGCACCCGGGGCCTCCGTTGAGCTCGTGCGGAGAGGGGCGCGGCCTCTCCCGCCTGGCCACCGGGCGGGTCCCGGCGGGGGCGGGGGTACTCGCGGTGTCCGGGCCCGCCCCAGCCCTGCCCCGCCCCGGAGCCGCCCGGGACGCAGGAAGGAGGGAAGGAGGCTCGGCCCCAGCTACCCGCGGCGCCGCGCTCCTCCACGCTCCGGGCGGGTAAGTGGCACCGGGCCGGGAGGCCAGGCCGGGGGCCGGGGCCCGGGCGGGTGGGGTCCTCAGCCCCCGGCCCAGCTCTGACACAGCCCCGGGGATCGGGGGCGCCGAAAGTCTGGGGGACCTGGGGAGGCGCGCCCGGCGCGGGGGCGGGGGCCCCGGCATGACAGCTGCGGGCGGGCGGGTATTTTTAGTTTAAATCCAACCGTTCCGTGCTGGCTGTGAAATTCCCGAGCCTTTCCTTTCAACCCCGGGAAGCTTCGGCCCGCAAGAAAAAGCCCTAAAGCCCGGGGCAGCACGACCCAGGCGGGCCGGGTGCCTCCTCGGGGCTTCCCTCTGCCTCTCCTAGGGGCGGGCTGACCTGTCACCAAGGCTTGCGCGCGGCGGGGGCCGGACCCGCTCCTGGCGACCGCGAGCGCGCTCAGTGGTGTCTGGGAGAGCAGAGCAGGCGGTGAGGAGGGGAAGTCCAACCCCGAATGCTCAGTTTTGTTCAGACGCCTCTTGGCTGTGCAAACTTGACAAGCAGCTCAACCTCTCTGAGCCTCATTCCCACATTTCTAAAGGGGAGGGCAGTGAGGCCAGGGGTGGCTTGCAGGGCCTGAGAGAGCCTCAGATGGATGTTGACTTCCCTTGGGGTCTTGGGGTCTTGACCCCAAACAGCAGACCCATTGATGTGGCCCATTGGTCAACCCAGGAGCAGTGCCCTACACCGCCCAGCTGACTTCTGCTTCAAAACTGGAAGCCAGGGGCTCCAGCCTGGGCGGGGTGATAATGAATATTTTTAGTGAACCACTTTGGCCCTGAAGCTCCAACCGTGGGCTGCCCTGGAACTCTTTCCCAGGTTCCTGGTCACCCCTTTCAACTCTGAAGAGTTACCCTTATCCCAGCACTGGGTGCAGGGGCTTTCTACAGCCAAGGGCTGCTAGTGGGATAGCCTGATGTGTCTTGGGGGCATGCCCCATCCCACATGAATGAGGGCATGAGGAGACTGGACCGTCCTCCCAGAAAGAAGAGCATGTCAAAATCACTGCCGTTCTGAACTTGGCAGGACAGCCTCCCTCATCCACCAAGAGAAGCAGAAACAGGCCCAGAGAGGGGGAGTGATTTGCCCAGAGCCACACTGCCTGGCTCTCTTAAAGGGCCTGGCCTTGCCGCCTGCACTTCCAGGGCAGCTAACAGCCCACAGGAGTCAGGAGCTGGGAGGTGGGAGGGGCGTACTGGTGCCAACGAGCTGTTTTGCTCAGTTTCCTGTCACTGTGCCCCAGCGGGACGCTCCAGCACATGTGGGTCTGCACATTCCTCAGGCCGGACAGCGCTCGGCAGGCTGACAGCCACAGCTGTGCCAAGCCTGCTGGCCCCGGGCGTTGTTTTCAACCAGAGAGGCCCCTCTGGGGGTGGCTGAGCGGGAAGTGGGCTGGAATGTCTTATTTCTGGAACTTGTGTCTTGCTGCGGGTCCTGAGGAGAAGACCTGAGGATGTGTTGGTGGCACAGAGGGAAGTGGTGAGAATCCAGGCTCAGGTTTCTGCCTCCAGGTAGAGTCTGGCATCTGGCACCTGGCTCCCTGCAGGTGCACTTCAGGGTGAGTTGGAGTCTCCATGGGAACAACCCTCCTGCCCGGGTGCTTTGCATGCTCTCCAGCAGCCATGGACCTGGCCATGCCTGGGCAGCCCCTTTGCCTTGTGATGCAGCCTGGAGCAGGCTGCTGGGGGCCCTGGCTTGGTGGCCCCGGGAGGCAAGATTGGGCAGGCTCAGCTCAACCTTAAAATCACCCTGGAGGCTTTGGGAACCCACTGGGCAGCTAGGTCTCCCGCACTGTCCAGCTGTTAGGAATGAGGGCAGTCAAGTTGGATTGCCTGAGTCCAGTCCTGGCTTAGCCAGCTCCTGGCTGTGTAGCCTTGGGAAAGTTGCTTCACCTTTCAGAGCTTCAGTGTCCTTCCCCATGGAAAGGGGCTAACCATAGCACTGCAGGTGTTGCCTTGCAGGGCGTCATGAGCACTGAATGAGCTTTGTCCTGATCAGCATCTCGTATGATGTCAGACACAGCACACGTGAGAAGGTGTAACAGTTTGAGGCGAAGGGGCCTCATCGGGATACCTGGATTCCCCTCTGCTCTGCCCCTCCTCTCCCTACCTTGATTTCCCCTTGTCTGTCAATGGTGAGTGGTCCTGGCTCACCCCCCTCACAGTCCTTCCAGCACTGAAAGCTGGCCCTTGGCCCCGGGGAAGGCAGGAGGTTCTAGAGAAGTTACAGAGGGACTCAGATGTGTCAATGGGGTCTTCCAAAGCACTTCCTGCCTCTCACCTCCTAGGATCTGGCAGTAGGCAAGGCTGTCACTGCTGGCCCGTTTACAGATGGGGAGGCTGATATCCGTGGCTGGATGTGGTAGAGCCAGGATTAGAACTCAGGGCTTTTGACCTGATGCTCTTCCTGATACCACACGGCCTATCCTAGACAATCCAAGGACACTGTTGTACATTCATCACTGGGAAAACAGTACCGACCAGACAGGATGCTTATCTTCATTAAGTCATCAGTACTTGCTGGAAAATAATATGGATTCTAAATATATATATATTCCCTAAGCAGCCTGACTGGACCACAAAGATAGGAACCCAGGAGCAATAGTGTTTCCTGACCCTCCCATCCCAAAAGGAACCTTTGCTTTAGGACTGAGGGATGATGTTCTGGGGCTGAGCAGCTAGGAAGTGGACGGGAGACAGCTTTGGGAAGCTGATGCCTTAATTCTGTCCTCTCTAAATACTTCCCTTTCAGGGTTGCTGTGAGGATAAGTGAGGTCACTGAGGATGATGCTTAGCAGAACGCCCAGCATGGTGGGGGCACACCATAAATAGGACTGATGGTTTTTATTATTACTAACCTTCTGCTGTCACTGTAACACCAGAGTGCAGCCTGGATCTCTCGCCTGGGTTTCTAGGCTGCAGATGCGGCGTAGAGAACCCTAGCATCTCCATGGAGAACTGCTAAGGCAATTGTAAAAGCTCAAAACACAAGCACACTAAGCAATGAGTTGTTTAGTGACACATAGCTGAGAAGTAAAATGATGACAAAAAGCAAGAAGGTGATTATCTTAAATAAAAGCCAAGCTTTACCACATGTGCTGAGGAAAGGCAAGAGAGGATCAGGAGAGTCATGGGGGGCAGTTGCAAAGGAAATCACTTTGTAGTTATTGGATAATTACATGTATGTTTTATACATGCCTTTATACATAGATTCTATTTCACAAAGTTCAGCCAGTTTAAAAAAGAAAAAGGTAAGGGAATGATAATACAAAATCAAGGTGGTTATCTTTGGGGAGAAGTGGGTAATTGATCAGGGAGATGCCTGTTTCACTCTTAGTGGGATCCATTATGTTCTGTTTCTTCAGTCCAGTGGTAGGCTTGTGGGTGTTGTTTTTAATTTTAATATTTATTTATTTATTTATTTATATTTGAGACAGAGTCTCACTCTGTTGCCCAGGCTGGAGTGCAGTGGCGCGATCTTGGCTCACAGCAACCTCCATTCCCCAGGTTCAAGCGATTGTCCTGCCTCAGCCTCCCGACTAGCTGAGATTATAGGCATGTGCCACCATGCCTGGCTAAGAGTGTTATTTTAAAATATTTTTATGCTTCACCATTTGCAAATAGGAGACACATATATTACATTACATATATATATAATCTTACATAATACCAATTAAATTAAAAGATCATATGGAGCATTTTCAGATGCTTTCTTAGAAAATCTGCCTCTCTCCTCAGATTCAAATGTTAATCTGGCTGGATTTAAAAAAGAAACCAACAAATCCTGTTGTATGACACATACTTCTCTTTAATGTAGGAGACATAATCTCCTTCTTCCCAAATCATACAACGAGCAAGATAACAATAACACTGTATGACCCCAGGTGATCAGCAGGATTTGTAAAGGTCCTGGCCTAATGATTTATGCTTCTGAATCATAAAATCCCGAAATATTTGAGCTGGGAGGAACCTCAGGTCACCTGGACCAATCTGCTGGTTTTATAACAAAAGGAAGTGTCCTGGCCAAGATCAACACTGGCACACACGTAGGAAAGACACTTCTCTCCAGACTGCCACACCTGTGTGACTATCATGAGGATACCACCCGAGAGACAGACCAGTGTGAGTCCTGGGTCACTAGTCTCCTTCTTAGGGCAGTCAGGGAGAGAGACGGGAAGTATGCATGAGATTAAACTGATAGGATCATTTTATTTATTTATTTTATTTTTATTTGTTATTTTTTATTTTTTTTGACACGGCGTCTTGCTCTGTCTCCCAGGCTGGAGTGCAGTGGTGCGATCTTGGCTCACTGCAACCTCTGCCTCCCAGGTTCAAGCAATTCTCCTGCCTCAGCCTCCTGAGTAGCTGGGACTACAAGTGTGTGCCACCATGCCCAGCTAATTTTTTTTTTTTTTTTGTATTTTTAGTAGAGACAGGGTTTCACCTCATTGGCCAGAATGGTCTCGATCTCCTGACCTCATGATCTGCCCACCTCGGCCTCCCAAAATGCTGGGATTACAGGCTTGAGCCACCACGCCTGGCCCAGGATCATTTTATTTTTTAAAAGTCAGAGGAGAGTTACATTTTACTCACATTTCTAGAGCTTACATGAACAGAGACATCCTCAAAGAAAACATGTAAGCAGTGCTTAGAATCTCCTTTCCTACAGGAAGTCCTCTTAGGGAAGAGCTCCCCTTACTCATCCTATTTTTTGCTGGCATATTTGATCGCCAAAACAATTGAGTGCTGCAGGTATGGTTATTTCCATTTTTCCGTGGGGGAAACAGGTTCAGAGAGGTTCAGTGCCTTGACCCAAATCACTCAGCAGGTGAAGATGGAGCAGGACTTGCATCCAGAGCGGGAGTGGAAGAGATGAGCCACTTTTGTTTTCAGTGCGCTGTGCTGTGAGCGCATTCTTCACTTCTTAGATGCTGAAATTCCGCAGCCCAGCCTAGCCTGGGCGGGCTGTGGGGAAATGTCCTGGTGGAGGATAGTTGGGTGGTGGCTTTCCAGCTGTCAGATCACAGAGATGATCTAAAGGCTAAAGCTCTGCCTCTGCCTTGCTGCTCTCCTGCAAGGAAGCCCACTGCCTTTGTGGCATGGGCAGTGGTGAGTCAGGAGTTGGGAGAATCCATCCCAGTTTGGTCCTGCAATTTTTTTTTTTTTTTTTGAGACGGGGTCTCACTCTGTCACCCAGACTGGAGTGCAATGGTGCAATATCGGCTCACTGCCACCTCCGCCTCCCAGGTTCAAGCAATTCTCCCTCAGCTTCCCGAGTAGCTGGGATTACAGGTGCCTGCCACCATGCCCGGCTAATTTTTGTATTTTTAGTAGAGATGGGGTTTCACCATGCTGGCCAGGCTGGTCTCGAACTCCTGACCTCAGGCAGTCTGCCCACCTCGGCTGGGATTACAGGTGTGAGCCACTGTGCCCGGCCAAGTGCTGCACATTTTGATTCTTGGCCACTTTCTTCTCTCATCAAAGGTATTCTTCCTGCCCTCCCTCTGCAGAAGTGCCTGTCACAGACAACAGGGCTCCAAGGGACAGATGTTCCAGGAGTGCTTAGCTTCAGAGGATGGTTTTCCTAATGCACGGTTGCTGTGTCCCAGCATGGGTGCTCCCCTGGGCAGTGTAGGCCTGGGTCCAGGTCTCAGCCCTTGCTCTCTACCCTCTGCTCTGTGAATCCATTTCTTGGCCAGTTGCTGCACTGTGAATCCAGTTGTTTCCCAACTAACTGGGTTGGTGATACCTCCCCATGGGGCAGGGCTTAGTAAGGACCTAATGACAGAGAACTTTACATGGGTAAGGCAGCTTTCAGAGACTAGGAAACAAATCCTCATGTACATGCCCAGAGACACTGTGTGTGGGAGCTGGAGAAGTATTTAGAAGTGACAGCTGCTGTGGAACCAGCCCGAGCCTTAGAGATGATTTACGCTTGTACTTTTACATATGCGGAAACTGAGTCTCCACAGCAGAAATGGTTGGCTCAAGTCTTGCAGATGCTTTAGGGCCAAGATGGTATCTCCTAACTCCCTGACCAGTGCTCTTACCTTACAATCACCTTCCCTAAGAGTTTGTTTCATTGATATTCGTGGTATAACACAACTTGGGATGGTTGCTTGATGAAAATGAAATGGCAGCGTTCAGCCCGTGTGGTCATCACCAAGGCATGGACAGAACAGGGTGGGCCACCATGGCTGGTTGGACTCTAATTTAAGCCAACAGTTTTATTTGAGATCTGAAAAGAACTGAGCCCCTCCCAAGTGACACTTGCTGAAATAATGCAGCCGGCTGACTCACTGGGGTAGCCTCCTTCCTTAAGGACGGGAGGAGCCTGCATTTGACCTTCACCTGGGCTAGTCTCTGTTTCCTGCTCTTTAAAGAGAGAGGTTGAGATTAGGAGATGTCTAAGGTACCTTGAAGTTCAGATGTTTTCTCATTCAAGGACCACAGCTTCAAAGTAGGTGTTTGGGGACCTGGGTCTGGCCAGTGCAGTTCACCCACTCACCCCAGGAGGGTCCAGATCACTGGCAGGTGACTCCTTGCTTACCCGCCTTGCTCTGAGGATTAGGTCCCATGTTCCCAACTGGTCCAGCTTTCTACAACCTGGGCCACCTTCAAGGACCATCAGGCCCCTAGCTCATCCTGGCCTTTCTCACCTGGACACCTGTGTACAAGCTGCTCCCCCGCTCAGCTCTCCTTCTCCCTGCCCCTTCCTACCAACACCTGGCTAGACATGACCTCCTCCTGGGAGCCCTCCTCAGCCACCTCCTACAGGATTGGTGATCTCTGTTTCCCTGTTCCTGGTGCACTTTGCCATTGATACTAATCCACAGTTTCGAGAGTGATTCCACACTAGCCTGTGACCTCCTTGAGGGCTGAACACAGGATTATTCATCCTCACATCCCTGTTCCCAGCCCAGAGAGAGAGCGTGCTATTACTACTATTATTAAATTAAAAGGCTTTAAAATAGGATCTTACAAACTTTAGGGGTGCTCACAGCTCCCTTGAATTAAGTATAAAGGGCAGATCCTGATATTTCCAGGACACAAGAAAAAAGCGAGCTCTGGAACCATGATCTGAGGCTGGGGAGAGAAGGTGCAATATGCATCATCTCCCTCTGTGGCCCCTTCAGGGGACTGCCCTCTTGGAGATCTCTCCATTCTCCTGGGTTCTGTGGGGGTTGGCCCTGGAACCTTGCAAATATCTCTTGGCATCCCTGGGGCTCACATCTGATGTTCTCTCTCCTGTGCGTGCCAAGTCTTTCTCCCTGCAGCTTGACTTCTTGTTCGTTCCTCCTCTTCCTAAAAAGTGCCTCCCCCAGGCCTTCCCCTGGCCACACCCTCTCTGTGTTGAGATCTCAGCTCACAGTCACAGCCTCAGAGGGACCCTCCTGCCCACGCAGTGGCACTCATCCCATCCTGCCAACATGCTCTGTCCTGTCACCCTGAAATTATTTGTGTTAATTATTTGCAGTTGAGTTTATTGTCTGTCTTCTGCACTAGAAGAAGATAAGGCCAGGGACTGTTATCTGCCCAGAACCCAGCCATCAAAGCTGCTCAATACTGTACATATTTTTAGAACGAATGAATGAATGAGTGAATGGGCTGATGGAGTCCATTGGGTGCCACCTAAGATTCCTGCATGGTTCATCTTTACAGCTCATATCTGCTCAGTGCTTTCTGAATGTCTAAGTGCTCTCTGCCTTTTCTCTCTTTGTCCTCACAACAGCCCAATGAAGGATGCTCTGATGTTGTTCCCATTTGGCAGAAAGGTTAATTAACCCATCCTCAGCTACCTCAGTTAGCAGTGGAGTTGGAAATTGAACCCAGGTTACCTGATCCCAGAGTTCTGGCAGGAAACTACCAGGCTACACTGGCCCTTCCACGCCAGGAGAGCTGTGGGCTGAAAGTGGTGAGTCACTCAGCCTCCTAACCAGGCATCTGGCTCTTTCTCCACAGTCTCCAGTGGCTCTCACACTGCCAGGCCATTCCTCAAAGGAAATCCTTTCTGTGGGACCAGTGTCACATGGGCTAGGAAACCAAAGGTTTTCCAGAGCCAGGGCCCACCCCGGAGCCTGTCTTCTCTGACCACATCCTTTTCTCCTAGGGAACCCTCTCTGCCAGTTGTTCACTAGCTGTTGAGAACTTGGTGACCACAAGCCAGTGGCTGTGGGGTGGGGTGTGAGCCAGTTGGGGTTGCCAGGTTAATCTCTGTCATTTATCCAGCACCAGGCAGTGAGCAGGCCTGGCTTCTGTGATTTGCCTGTTTATCTGTTTGCCTTTTTCAAACTCAAGTTTGCTCAGGCATAATTTTAGAAAATTGATTTTTTAAAAAATTTCATCTTGTGGCATCTCTTGTCTCACTTCCCTCTGGGTGAAACCACCCGAATGCCCAGGGAGGGGGATCCAGGCCAAGCTCTTCTGGTTGCAGTCTTCACTTGCTAATGTGCTCCTTTGAGGGGGTGAGAGGATAGCCCCGGTAAGTTCCTGTCTGGGTCTCCTGCAGGAAGCTGCAGGGTTAGTCATGCAGCGCTTAGCTGGAGCCAGCTTTGGTTTGGGAGCCAAAGAAGCACGTGTTTGTGGCTGGGATCTGGGCTCTTCCGCTTTGTAACCAGTGCCTTGGGCAATGGCGTTTCTTCAACGTACTGACACTGGCTGAGGAGGACATGAACTAGGAAGACGCCAGAGACATGGCCCTGCCCTGTGGGAGGAGTCCAGTGGGTGAGGTGTGTGCTTTAAACAGTCCCATCCTAGGGGACAGTGACTCCGTGAGAGAGAAGCTCAGGGGGTTGGGAGGGGCACCAGGAAGGACCCTTTAATTTTGCCCAGAGGTACAGTCTTTCTGGGCCTCAACTCTCTTCTCTGTAAAGTGGGGGTGCAGGTGCCACACTCCTTGCCTTGCTGGCTGTGTTGTGAACTGCAGACCACCCCATGGAGGTAAGGGGTCATCACTATTGTTAGTTTAGCCAGCAGAGCAAGGCGTCACTGGTGCCATCTGTGCAAAGGAAGTTCGACTTTCAACTTTGGTGGAGTTTCTCTCTGTTCCAGGGCCTCAGGTGGAATCCTGCAGATCTGAGCTGAAACCCTGATTTTGTCACCTGTGGCAAGTCACATAACCTCCATGGGCCCGGCTATCACACCTGTAAGATGGGGCTGGCCACACCTTCCCTGCAGAGTCATTGTGAGGCTCAGATGAGATAACAGATGCCGGGATTCCCAGGAAACAGAAAGTGCTGGGTCACACCCATTCCCATGGATTCCCCTCCCAGCCTCTCCAAGTGCTCCCTCTTTTCTTTGGGTGCTCATTAGCTGGGGAGGTGACTTTGCCATTATGCAGGTCACTTGGAAGGGAGCGCAGCACTTCTGCCTGCCTCTGCCCCCAGCACGTGCAGTGAGTTGAACAGGGCACAGCTGCTGGTGTGTCAGCCCTTGGCTCAGGTGTTGCTGGCCGATGCCCATGCCCTGGCAGGTCTAGGAAGGCATGATGGGCCAGAGTCGACCCAGCTAAACCTGCGCCCATGTGCACAGTGTCCCCCTTTAGAGGTATACAGGGTACAGACCACACACCTTGACCATTCATTGCCTGCCCAGGGCACCAGCCATCTGCAATTGGCCAATGTGACTTTTTTCTTTTATGGAATTAACTACGGAGAAAAAAGTCAATATCGCCACAGCAGGTCCTGCTGTCTCATTCCCAACCCTGAGCCTCAGGGTCCTCCTCAATACAGTGGATGGGCTTAGACTAGGTCAGATCTTGGTGAATTTGGACTAGAGGCTACTAGTAATTGCCAGGATAAATTTCATGGTACAAGCCCAGGGCATTGAATGACAGCCACTCCCTCTTCATCTCCTCTCCATCTTTTTCTTTTCTTTTTTACTTTTTCTTTTAATCTTTCTCATTATATGACCTTCTCATAACCACCTGGGCTCCACCCTGGACCAAGGAATTAGAGAGATCTCTGGATGTGGGGCTGCTTACCTGTAGCTTTTGAAAACTCCCCAGGTGATCCTGATGCACAGGGGTGGTTGCGAACCTCTGGATTTTGTCTAGGAGAACATCTCAGTGAGTTGCTAATGTGTTTTTAATAGCTCTCCAACACTTGCCTCTGTCTCTAACAATGAGCAGGCCCCAGGTGTAAACTAGCAACATTATCTAGAGTTAAACACTGTTTATGTTCATTATTTTATGATATATGGCAATTGATCCCAACCCTGTTTTTTATTTAAGGTAAAAATATATTTCTTAATCCAGCTATAAGAAAAAAAAGAAAAAGGTAAAAAGAAAAAAATATTCTTTTAAAATAGTTTAAAAGGGTCAAATTGAAGAATATTAATTAGAAAAAAATGTGGATGTGTCTGCATGGCAGATATAGTCAAAATCATGACTAATGCACAAATGGCCACACTGTGAAGACGTGGAACTAGATGACCTCTGAGGCCCAACATTCTGACAGATCTGAGGGCTGCCCAATGAGATCGCTAACCCAGGACCATTGGCACCAGCCACCTGGACTGGCAGAGAGTGGGGTAAGCAGGCTTGAGAGTGGTTGTATGCATAGCGGGGTTTCCCAGTGTGGTTTTACTCAGAGCTCTCCAGCGACAGTGCAGCTAGATTCTCTCTGTTTCAATGCATTTGCCTTCTTGCTCCACCTTCCCCAGACCATAGAGGCGGCCTGAGAAGCAACCTGTCCAGCAATCAGGGCCATTTCCCTGGGGACAATGCTGCCATGTAAACTCATTGACTGCAACATTACAGGACCCCAGCACCCACAGGAGCCCGGCTTCTTCACTGGTGCTTGGGTGAACCAAGCCATGGAGGGAAGTGAGTCGCCCAGAGTCCCAAGGCAGGACCCAGCAGCACTGCTGCTTCCCAGGCCTGGATTTTGTATATCAAATAGGGCCCCTGCCCCCAGGTCTTAAGCTCCCCAGAAGGGAAACAGAAACAGAATGTGATATAAACAGGCCCTGCCTGGCCCTGGCCAGCTTTTTCCGCCTGTGTCTGGTGGACCCTACCTGTTATCACTGGAGAGTTGGCCGGTGAGCCTTTCTTTTGTGAGTGATTGTGAGGCTCCTATTGTCTTTTTTTTTTTTTTTTTTAAATAGAGGTGGAGTCTCGCTATGTCGTTCAGGTTAATCTCGAACTCCTGGGCTCAAGTGATCCTCACTTCTTGGCCTCCCAAAGTGCTGGGATTACAGCCATGAGCCACCATGCCTGGCCTCCTATAGTCTTTTAACTGATGTAGTAATTCACACCGTGGGCCCCTGGGAGGGTGGGGCCCAGTCTAGCAATGATTCAGATAGTGCTTTGAGGACATGGGGAGATGGTTTCAGCAGAACAACCGTGACGGTGTGGGGGAACCTCAGCTTAGTGGCAAAGGCCCCCTAAGTGACTATAAGCAAGATAAATGCCAGATGGAAAGCCCTGATGAAGACACGATTCTTAGCATTTGGAAACCTTTGCCCATCAGCAAAGCTGGCTATCCAGATTGTGTCACGGTTTGCTGAAAGGACTAGTGTAGAATTTTCTAGGATAATGGACCCGCAGGAATGCTGTGTTGATAGGTAGAGGGTGGGGTGAGGTAATTCCCTTGGGCTGATAAATAGCACTGGCCTCTGGAGCTTCTAGAACAAACTTTTTTGGTAAAAGGCCAGAAAGGAAATATGTGAATATATTTTGGTTCTCCATCATATCGAGAAGGCAGCCACAGACACTATGTAAATGAATGGGTGTTGGTTGTGTTCCAATAAAACTTTATGGACACTGAAATTTGGATTTCACATAATTTTCATATGCCATGAAACATCATTATTCTTTTGATTTTTTCCAACCACTTAAAAATGTTCAAAAACATACTTAACTTGAGAGCTGTACAGAAACAGGCAGTGGGCCATGGTTGGCAGCCTCCTGTTTAGAAGCCCCGTCTGCAGTGGAGGATGAGTCTTGCAGGTTTGAGCTAGTCACTCTTCTAAGAATTTCAGTTCTTAAAAATGTAGTTCTGGCTGGGCACAGTGGCTCACACCTGGAAACCCAGCACTTTGGGAGGCTGAGGCAGGAGGATTGCTTGAGCCCAGGAATTTGAGACCAGCAGTGGGCAACATGGTGAGACCCATCTCTACAAAAAATATAAGAAAATTAGCTCAGCGTGGTGGCCCATGCCTGTGGTCTCAGCTACTCGATAGGTGGAGGCAGGAGGATCACTGGAGCCCAGAAGGTCAAGGCTGCAGTGAACTGTGATCACACCACCGTGCTCCAGCCTGGGTGACAAAGAGAGACCTGTCTCAAAAAAAAAAAAAAAAAGTAGTTCTGAAACAAGTCTCAATCTTGTGTCTACTGTTTAAAATAGAACCTAGTGTTAATTTGTTTGCTCATTCAGCAAATATTAATGGTCTAGTGGTTAAGAGCAGGGGAAACTTGTCATATACAGGCTGTGGGACTTAGAGCAGGTGGCTTAGCCTCTCTGAGCCTCAGTTCTTTCATCTGTAAATAGGCAGGAATAGTAGGACCTACGGCAGCCGTGAAAGGATCCTTGTAAGACTGAGCCCAGTGTCTGGCAGATAGCATGCCCTTGGTGAAGGTTTACCATTACTGCCTCATGTCTATAAAGAGTTAGAGATTGGTATACAAAGGTGGATGGCAATGCTTACCCTGCATGGTAGGGGAGGCCCAGAGAAGTTAAGGGGCATTTCCAAGGTCACAAGCTAATAATAAATGGTAGAACTAGAAAACAGTGTGAGCCACAAGACCCAGCCCTTTCCATGCGACGCCCTTGCAGGGGACTTGAGGGTAGATTAAATCCACTTTATCTGGAGGCTGGCTAATGGGATTAATTTAATCATTAGCACCTTTCGCATGAGAGCTAGAGCTCTTGTAACTCCTCATCCCCGTGCCTCAGATTCTTGGGGAGACCTGCATTGTTTGGGGGGCCTCAAAGCTGGGAGTCAGACCTCCAGCAGCTTGGGGTGGCACCAGCCTGACTGTATTCTGTGAATGTCTTTGGTGGAAACTCGCTGCTTGACATGGAGCTCTACTTTAGAAACCTAGAAACAAGCATCTGCGGAAGACTCAGTTTTTCCGAGTCCTGTGGTTTCTGAGTCTCTGCAGGGTTAGTGGAAAGGGCCCTGGAAGTCAAGATTGTGAGTAGCTGCTTTTGAATAATGGAATCCTCGGGGCCTTGTGAAATGAATCCCAGAGGTGAGTTCCTGACCAGTTTTCCATGCTGGTTTTCCTTCTGCAAAATGGAGATGGTGGTGTCGTAATTAGTTGCTCGTTGGTTCAGTTTGGCACGTGGTTGCTTGCGGGGCACCCACAATGGGTCTCCTTCTGAATGCACAAAGACAGGTCGGGGAGGAAGCCTGTCCTTGGATTGTGGAGGCCTCGGGAGATAAAGCTCAGATAAGGAAGACAGTGACTGGATCTGAGAGCCTGTGGCAACTGTGATTAGGAGCCAGCCGGGGAAGATGGGGCCTCAAAGGCAGGACACACAGGCTGTAGGTGGCTGTCCCGTCCATAACCCAGAGCAAATCTCCCTCTCCACCCTGGAGGAAAGGCTGCTCGTGAACCTGGCTAGTTCTGAGGACACAGGCTCCAGGAACCCAGCCCCTGTTAGTGGCTGGAAGGTGGGGGTGGGGGTGGGGTGTCAGTAGAGTGGGGGACAGTCTGGGAATCTTGGAAGGGGATATGAAGGTGAAAGTAAGTGTGACCAACTGTCCCTGGTTTGCCCAAGACTAAGGTTTCCTGGGGTTTGGGACTTTCAAGGTTAAAACCTGGATGGTGTGCATCAACTCAGGATAAATTGGTCATCCTAGGTTAAAGTCACGCTACTCTGAC
This sequence comes from Rhinopithecus roxellana, assembly GCF_007565055.1. Taxonomy (NCBI): domain Eukaryota; kingdom Metazoa; phylum Chordata; class Mammalia; order Primates; family Cercopithecidae; genus Rhinopithecus; species Rhinopithecus roxellana. The sequence goes on along the minus strand of NC_044553.1, from coordinate 154,050,184 downwards.
TGTGGCACTGGGCGGTCGAGTCATTGGTAGAAGGAGTAAAGCGGGGATCATCTCTCCCCTGAGCCTTGTTGCACCCTCAGACTAGATTGTCCCTTCGCAGTGTTCCCGGAGCCCCCGTGCTATCCTTCAAGGGTCTGTGTGCTCCCCCAAGAGTCTGTAAAGGCAGAAAACGCCCTTGTGCTTGGGGCCAACTCGTGCCTACTCTAGGCCAGCATGTTTTGTAAATGCTGTTGAATGAATGAATGAGGCTTGAGGCTCTCCACCTTCATTTCTTCCCCGCTGAGGACAACCTACTCAGATGCTAATTCATGCTTTGCTGCTCTGCACATCTTGTTCCTTCCCCCCCATGCCCTTCCCTCCTGCGGCCACCTCCCCCACTGTCCCTTCAGCTCAAGAGTCTCCTTTTCTGTGACTGCTCCTGACCAGCCCTCCCTCTGAGTGGAGTTTCTCCTGCCCCTGCTGTGTCCCCTCTGAACCGAACCTCACTCAGTTCCCTAATTGGGCCTGTTTGTGAATGCATCTTTCTCCCACATGCGCTGTGAGTTCCTCAAGGGCTGGTGTCCAGCTTAGTGTTTCCTCTGCTGTACGTGGCGCCTGGATGCCCCATGGAGGTGCCTTGAGAGAATGAATGGAGCTGAACACACGGAGCACAGATCCGTTCATTTCCTCACTCACCAGCTCCTCTGCGAGGCCTCCTGTATGACAGGCACAGTCCTGAGCAGTGGGGTGAGAGTCATGGACAAGATTGGTAAAGCCTTTGTGCTGTTGGAACTCACATTCTAGAAGGATCTAGAGTCAACAAGCAAGCAAATAAATAAATGAGAACATATCAGAAGGATACGTGTGCTCCGAAGAAAACACAAAGGAGAAGATGAGTCACCTGAGCTCCTGCCAGCTGCTTGCAGGCTGGGATGGAGTCACCAGCTCCATGGAGCGGACATTGCTGAGGCCCAGCACATGTGCCCATTCTATGGAGGCAGAAGGCATGCATTGTCCCCTGGGTCGTGGCGTAGTCAACTTGGGCACAGTGGCTTTTGCCTTTCATGCAAAGTGTGTGGACTGTCAGTCCCTTTAGAGAAATTCATTAAAGCCAGTATTGTCTGAGAGGAGAGAGAAAATATTTTAGAAAGTCAGATGGGGTTTTGTGCCTGGTGTGGGAAGCAAGCGTGTGTCCTTCCCGCTTCACCACTCCCCCTCCCCCACTGGGAGTACAAAGAATGGGGCTCGTGTGCTGACCGTCCGCCTCTTCCAGTTGGGTGGGTGGCCTTGGAGCTGTAGCTGCAGCAGGAAGGGTCAGTGACTCTGCTATGTGGCTGCTGGGGACAATCCAGGGTCCTGCAAGGGAAAAGGTGTTAAAACGGCCAGCCACTGTCCCTCAGGCTGTCAGGGAGAGGATGAACAGGGATCATGAAGTTGGTTGCTCAGCTTCCAAGCGCTGCACACAACAGTGGGGCATTGTTCTCTGGGTCTGATGGGGAGCTCAGCCCCGGACACAGGCCAGCTCCAGGAGGAAGGCAGCCTCCTCCCACTGAGTCCGGCTGGGCCAAAGCAGAGCCCCAGAGGGCAGTTTCTCTCTGCTGCCTGGCTGTGGGCGGCCGCTGGTGCTGAGGTCTGGGGACTCAAGAGGACACGTACGAGTCTGCAAGGTAGTCACTCACTCCTGCGGGTAGCCCCTTCAGGTTGGGAGCCGCAGAGAGCAGTGGGACAAAAGGCAGTTCCTAGGCTGGGTGCCTGGCTTCTCACAGGCACATCGTAAACCTGGCGTCTCAAAGTTCTGGCAGGAACAAGCAGGTACTAATTATAACCTGCACAGCCTGTTAATGATCGACCTTGGACTCCAAGGAGGTGAAGGTTCTGGGGAGAAGGTCTCAAGGGTTCTCTGAATATCTCAGATATAAGACAGGAGGTAGGCTGGGCGCAGTGGCTCACGTCTGTAATCTCAGCACTTTGGGAGGCCAAGACGGGTGGATCACCTGAGGTCAAGAGTTCAAGACCAGCCTGACCAACATGGTGAAACCCTGTCTCTACTAAAAATAAAAAAATTAGTCGGACATCGTGGCGGGTGCCTGTAGTCCCAGCTATTCGGGAGACTGAGGTGGGAGAATTGCTTGAACGTGGGAGGAGGAGGTTGCAGTGAGCCGAGATCGCACCACTGAACTTCAGCCTGGGCAACAAGAGCGAAACTCCGTCTCAAATAAAAGACAAGAGTTAGTGATACAGGGGGCTCTTCTAGGTAACTCAGAGGACATTATCCTGCAGCCCCAGCAGAATGAAGACAATTTAAAACCGCCCGGGCTCTGCTACGGTATTGCTTGCTGTGTGACCTTTGGCAGGTTACTTAGCCACTTTGAATCTAACCTCAACTTCTTTATCTACAAAAAGAAGCCAGTCATTCTGGTTTAACGGTGGGTGGGAGGACTCAATGAGCTGATGTGTACAAACACCTCATGGGTACTTAGTAAGGTGCTAGTTCCCAGTCCTCTACACTATGAAAAATCCTGGAAGACTTTCTGGAGGTGGTGATGCCAAAGCCAATGGGTGAATGTAGCCAGGCAGAGAAGGGCGGAGGGACCAGCAGGAGCAAAGATCCAGGGGAGAAATGATGCTTACAGGAGCCACAGGTGGCTCCTGCTACAAGCAGAGGAGATGGAAAGTAGGGGAGGCTGAGGCTGCAGAGATGGATGGAGAAGGACTTTGAATGTCCTGTTAAACACCTTGGACTTTCTTGGGTGGAGGCTGTCAGGCACAGGAAGTGTTCATTCAGAAAAGCCTTTGACCCTGAGCCTTTAGATGCTCCTTTCTGCCAAGAGAGGACTCTGGTCCCACTGCCTCCTGCAAAACTGGCAGATTTCCTGGGAAATGAATGGAAGCATCCTCGTGCCTGAGCCTCTGGATCCAGGCATGGATTTGGCTCTGCCAGTCAAGGGCCCAGGCACTGCAGGGCCATGGATCTCCCTAAGGGTTCAGTGAGCTCTGAGATTCACTCCCGCCAAGAACTCCCATTTGAAACGAACCCTACCGTTTCTCAGGCTGGGGCACCAGTTATTAAATTAAAAGTGAGATTCGAATGGTTCTGTGTTGTTTTTGTAAACCAAAGCTGAAAACTGTGGAGAGTATTGTTTTTAGCTGGAAGGTAAAGCATGCCAGGCTTTGTAGTCTGCCTTGTCCTGCTGCCATAGACCCAGGGCCAGCAGGATCCAGCCTGGGGGACACTGAGAGGTGGCTTCTTTGTGTTGAGGGCCTACGGTGCACCAGGCTCACTCAATGCCAGGCTCTTTGCATGCTTGTGGGTGCCATTGTCATCCTCATTTTACAAATGACGAAACTGAGGAACAGAGAGGTGAATACACTTGCCTGAGTCACACAGCTAGTAGATGGAGAAGCCAGATGCAGTCCTATTCTATACATACTTCAAAGTCTGTGCCTTTTCTGTCTCATGTAATGTGAATGCTGGACTTAATGCTCTTAACTTTTTCTGAAAGTCTAGTGGAACAATGAAATCTTTTAATTTCTAGGCCGGGAGTAGTGGCTCACACCTGTAATCCCATCACTTTGGGAGGCTGAGGCAGGCAGATCACCTGAGGTCAAGAGTTCAAGACTAGCCTGGCCAACATGGCGAAACCCTGTCTTTATTAAAAATATAAACATTAGCTGGCTATGGTGGTGCATGCCTGTAATCCTAGATTTCTGGCGAAATGAATGGAATCCCAGCTACTTGGGAGGCTGAGGCAGGAGAATGGCTTGAACCCGGTAGGTGGAGGTTGTAGTGAGCCAATATTATGCCACTACGCTCCAGCCTGGGTGACAGAACAAGACTCCGTCTCAAAAAAAAAAAATCTTTTAATTGTGATTAAAATGTAACTTTAAAAGCCTCTATTTTTTTTTTAACTGTTAATACCACTTTAAGGAAATTGAAATCTTAGAAACATACCCATGATTTCACTGCTCTGTGATGCTACTTTTTTCCCTTTTTTTTTTTAAGAGATGGGATCTTGTCCTGTCACCCAGGCTGGAGGGGAGTGCAGTGGCGCTCCTGTCACAGCTCACTGCAGCCTTGGATTCTGGGCTCAAGAGGTCTTTCTAAGGCTCTCTAGTTGTTGGGATTACAGGCACGTGGCACTGCATCCAGCTTCATTCCTCATCTTTTTTTGACAGTTTTTGAATGATTTGCACAGGAGGGGTCGACAAACTGTGGCCTGCTGGTCAAATGCCACCTGTTTTTGTAAATAAAGTTTTGTTGGAATGCAGTCATGCTCATTTATTTACATGCTATCTGTGGCTATTTTCATGCTACCATGACAGATTTGAGGAGATGTGACAGAGACCATATGGCTTGCAAAGCCTAAAAGCCTTGCTCTCTGACCGTGTCTAGAAACAGTTTGCCAACCCTCGTCCTAGAGTGCGGCGCTTTGCAGTCTGCTCTTTTTCTCTGCAGACCGTACATTATTCTAGGGCATTAATTTCTCATTATAAATGGCCAGAATATGCTGCAGAGTGGGTGAATGTCACCAACTTTCCTTGCTGGACTGTTATATTGCATCTTCTTTTTCTCCCCTCAGGAGAACTGTCACATTTGCACATTTATTATTTATTTAGGAGGCACTTCTATAGCACCTACTGTGTGCCAGCATTTTTCTAAGCACTTTACCAATATTAACTCACTTAGTCTTCAGACCTGCAGTGAGAAGTTTGTGCTAATACCATCCCCATATTATAGATGAGAAGGCAAAGTCAGAGGAGTTAAATATACTAGGCTAAGACCGCATAGCTTATTTGGCAGCAAAGTCAGGTTTGAATCCTTAGCAGCTGTTAGGAAGTGTCCCAGGAAAAGCAAGTCTTTGTGAATCCCTGTGTAGGGGGACGGGGCTGGGGCAGTGACTCACCAGGAGTGAGCCCTGCCAGACCCTACCTCGGCCCAGCCCTGGAGCCTCACACCATCCAGATTTGACTTGGCCCTGATCTTCCAGCTTGGGCCAAGTGACCACAAATTTTATTTCTTTGTTTAAAATGGCCCTGAAAAGACGGCCAGCAGCTGATGCTGAAGAGAAAGTGCAGAGGCCTAAGAAAATAATGACTCCGGATCAGAAAAATACCATTTGGGTGTAAGAGTACAAGAGTGGATGGTTGAGCCTGGCAGGAGCTCTGCTTTGTGGCCGGAAGAGTCCACAGCTTGCTCACTTGTTAGATAAATGGTAACTCTGCAAATATTTGAGTTGCCTGGAGAAAACAAAAATGTAATGTAACTATCCAAGAAAAAGGAGGTAGTTCAAGAAAGTTTGTGATCTTCACTCCATAGAATATTCTGAGCCATTTCCAATGAGAATGTAATGATGGACACCGTGGATTGCTTGTGGCAAGCATGTTCTTAGTCCTCTGGGAGATAAAGGGCCTTAGGGGAGCAGGAGGGAATCCCAGACGTTCTCACCAGGAGAACAAGCTTCCTAAGATTTCACGGAGCCCTCGTGGCCCATCCGGGCACCCCCACTCCAATGATGTCAGAGGAGGCTGGTTAAAATCCCCTGCTCACGGAGACATTTTAGAACGTGAATTTAGCCAGGGCTTCCCACAGGACATTTATGAATGGGTGGATTCCAGAAGATCCCGTGTTAGGAAATGCCATGTTATAGAGACTGGAGTGGAGGCGGGCAGGGGAGGGAGTCCACAGTGTTGAGAATCCTCCAAATGCAACACTCACTTTCCAGAAGAGGAAAGACATACTGAGCTGTGTCAGGGCAGGACGCTCTAATCTGTTTGGTTCGTCTCTGTGATCTTCAACACTGACCACAGTGTCTGGCATAGGCTTTGAAGTAATTGTTATTAAATGAATTAAGCATCTCCCAAGCTTTGGAAAGGAGACAAATTGGGTCTGGCATGGTTCTTGGTCAGAAGACAAGATGACCACAACCCAACTCTCTGCCCATCCACTTAGGGTCCTTTTAGGGCATGGCCTTCATCTTCTCCCGGCCCCTCTGAGTGGAATGAGAGGTGGGAGAGCCCTGGGTTTTGGGGCCGCTGCCTTGTTGAGCTGCTCTGCCTGATTCATTTCAAGCCATACTCTTGAGAGACCCACTGAGGAAGCCTTCGCAGGTCCGGCTGCCATAACCCTAAGCCTGGCTGGCTCCTCGGGCTTGTCCCAGGCTCAGGAATGCTCACAGGGGATGGTCCGGCCTGAGCTGCTGGGGCTCACCCTCCACCCTGTCTGTCTCTCAGTCAGTTGGGAGGGAGATGGGAAATCCTGTTCTGAGACGAAAAGCAACCCTACTCCCTTGCCTTCCTGATTCACTTCCTCATTCCGCCAACATTTTACAGCCTGGCACAGGCGCGGGAGCCACGCAGGCCTGGGGTTGCTTCTGACTTGGTGCCTCAGTCACTGTCTGACCTGGGCGGGAGAGCCAGCCTCAGTTTCCCCATCTGTCAGACAGCATGATGACCCCTGCTTTGAAGGTTGATGAGGGCCTTCATGGTGTCTGCCCAGTGCCTGGCATGCAGCAGGCCTCACACGTGGGAACTCTTGCCGTTGTGAGTAGCATTTGGTAACATTTTACCCAACCAACAGGAGTCTCCTTTGGCATCCTAAGCTCAAGACCCAATGATAACCTTGACACCTACCAGGACAATCATAGGGTCGCAGATGAGCCCAGAGCAGGAGATAGGGTAGCAGCAGGGAGGGGACTCCTTAACTGTCAAACAGCATTGTCCAAGGTGGGCCCGGCTGGGCATTTTGCTGGGAAAGGGACTGTAAGGACAGACTGGGCACAGACACTCTTGGAAAGAATGGAGGCTGCTCTCACAGTTCATTAGATATTGGCAAGCTTAATCAGTTCTTAAGAAAAGACCCTTCTATCTGAACCCATGGCTTGCTTCTCTCTCTCTCTCTCTCTCTCTCTCTCTCTCTCTCTCTCTCTCTCTCTCTCTCTCTCTCTCTCTGTTTCTATTGAGTCTTGCTCTGTTGCCCAGGCTGGAGTGCAATGGCACGATCTCGGCTCACTGCAACCTTCGCCTCCCGGGTTCAAGCTATTCTCCTGCCTCAGCCTCCTGAGTAGCTGGGATTACATGTGCCTGCCACCACACCCAACAATTTTTGTAGTTTTAGTAGAGATGGGGTTTCACCATGCTGGCCAGCCTGGCTCAAACGCCGGACCTTAGGCGATCCACACACTTCTGCCTCCCAGAGTGCTGGGATTACAGGCATGAGCCACTGCACCTGGCCCCCATGGCCTTTGTTTTGAAGAGCAGGTTTACAACAAATAGGATGCCTTAGGGTTAAACGGCGCCTTGCAAGGCATCTCCTAGCATGTGACTTAAGGTGCCCTGTTGCAAGGGCCCTGCTTGGTCCAATGTGGTTTTCACACCATTGAGCAGATGCTGCCCTGACTGCATGTGGGTCCTGTCACTGAGTAGGCCGTGCCACTCTCTTGCTCACAAACCCTCACTGGCTCCCTATTGCCTACAGAGTAAAACCCACACAACCCTTTGGAATCCTGTGCTGTTCAATACCCTCGATCTGCTCTCCACTGGGCTTTTCAGTGTGCTTATTGGCCTTCTTAGAGGTAGGTATGATTTAAAGAAATGTCTATTCAGGTCGTTGGCCCATTTTATGATTGGGTTGTCTGTTTATTATTGAGTTTAAGAGTTCTTTGGACATTCTAGATGTACGTCCCTTATCAGGTATGTGGTTTGCAAAAATTTTGTTCCATTCTGTGGGACATCTTTTCACCTTCTTGATGATGTCACTTTTTTTTTTTAACCTTTTTTGCCTTTGAAGTGCAAAAGTTTTCATTGTGATGATGTCTAATTTATCTATTTTTTAATTTTGTTATTTTGCCTTTGCTATCACATCTAAGCAACCATTGCCTATTCCAAGGTCAGGAAGATGGATGCCTATGTTTTCTTCTTAAGAGTTTTATAGATTTGGCTCTTACATGTAGGTCTTTGATCTATTTGGAGTTAATTTTAGTATACAGTGTGATGTAAGAGTCTCATCTCATTCTTTTTCATGTGGCTGTCCAGTTGCCCCATCACCACTGTTGGAAAGATTATCCTTTTCCATTGAATTGTCTTGGCACCCTTGTTGAAAATTAACTGTCTGTAAATAGGAGGGTTGATTGTTGCTTTCTCTGTGAGTCATTTTGAAGAAATGGAAGGATCCTTCTCAGAGGTACAAGATAGGTCTTGGCCATCACTCTACACTGAGCTGCTGCCAGATCTTGGGCAGGTCTATTTCCCTCAGTAAGTCTCCTCATCTATAAAACGGCACAGCTAGATAACAGGATTCCTAAGAACAGGTCCAACTGTGACATGTTAGCTGGGAGATTTCCACAGAACCTTTCATTGTTCATTGGCTCACTGGAATGTCCTGTCATCCCATGAGCCTACCCCACCACCTGAGATCTAGAGCCAGCCTCAAATCTGGGGGCAGTTCCAGCAACTCCCTACCCTGACCTGGCCCAGAAAAGCCAGCCCTGCTTTTCCAAGAATGTTGATGTTGTGTGTATTTATTGAATAAGCAGCACTGCCCTCCTCCTCTGTGCCAGCTGTGTCCCAGGCCTGAGGATACTGAGGGGATGAGACATAGCCTCTGCCCTTGAGGGGGACATGCTAATGGGAAGACAGACACATCAACAGATGATGCAGAGCTGAGTAGGGCATGCTGGCTGGTACTGCGTGCCACAAGCTGCAGATGCGAGAAGGTGGATGGCAATGCAGGGCCTTGCTGATAGGGCTGCAGACCTGGCCACCGTGGTGACCACTTGCTCTGGGCCATATCTGAAGAGTGTCAGGTTGAGCTATGGAGTCAGGCCACCATGGGGAACTCTTTATAGCTCTTTCACCCGCCATCCAGCAGCAGCTCTTGCTTGACTTACGCCTTTGGCTCTGCAGCCAGCCTCAGCATGCTGACCAGGGGCTTGCTAGACACTTGTCTATAAGCTCAGTATAGTTCAGGGTAACAGGAAGCCTCTGCAGCTGGCCTGCCTGAAGTTCAATCTTGGCTCTGCATGCTTTTGGGAAAGTTATTTAACAGCTCTGTGCCTTATTTCCTATCTGTAATAAAGGGCTGGTCATGGCATCTACCTGATAGGATGTTTGCTTCTGAAGCCCTGTGTAGTACTGTAGAAAATAGCTGGGCACAGAGCTAGCTCCTGCCAAGGTCTCCAGCTGTTGCAGGTTGGAATTAGAGCTTGGAACAATATAGCATTTACTCCAGCCTGCTGTGCATGCCATAATCGGTTATAGCCCATGGCTATTACGCATTATAACATGGAAATATGGTATAATTAGCCTTTAGGTTGCCAGAACAAGAGATGACGGTGCTAGTCCTTTACACTGGGATAGGGCAGGGTCTCTCAGCAGCGTGTATTTCCCTTACTAACTGATTCTGTTAGAAAAAGCCCCAGGGTGAATCAGACGTGCCCCTCTCTTTCGCAGCAGCCTTCCAACTGAAAGCTCACTCGTCTCAGAGCGGGTGGAAGTCAGGTGTGCACTACTGCTCCCCTCTGACCATTGAGGAAACTGGGGTTTGGGCGCAAGTTGGTGGTGGAGCCCACACTGGAACCATGACCCCTAACCCCATTCTAGAGCCTGTTCTGCCCCCACTCGTGACCTGAAGGAAGCCTCTTATTTTGGGGTTACAGAGTCTGTGCTGAGGCCCACTCTTGCCTCTGATTCCTGCCTTTCTCAGTTCCCCTGAGCCAGCAGCACGTGAAATCCAGGACTAATGAGGGCACAGAGATGTCCATTCTGGCTCCACACTTCTTTCTTTTCATAACAAAATAAGCCAGGCCTGGTGGCTCATGACTGTACTCCCAGCTACTTGGGAGGCTGAGGCGGAAATCTTGGGCCCAGGAAGTTTGAAACCAGCCTGGGCAACATAGCAAGAGCCTCTCTCTAAAAACAGTCAAATAAAAGAACACTTTCTGAGTACCTACTAAGCACCAACCGAGGTAGGTATTGTAGTTTATATTTTCCAGATGTATCTTTCCATTCACAAATGTGTGTAAGCACTTACTGTGTGTCAGTACCTGTTCCATGCCACATGTTGTGGTTAAAGTAGGCAAGGGCTGTGCCCAGAGGCAGTTTATGTTCAAATGAGAACAACAGGCTCAGAGTTCAGAGGAATTGGACTGGAATCAGGTCCCTGAACTCAAAAGTTGTTGATTTCCAATCCTTATTCTAGGAGACCCCCTGGCAGCTGCACGAGTTGTTCAGAAATTCCAGGTCCTACACAGGAATCTGCCTGGGACCTGCAGGAGATGGGAGAGAGGCCCCGTGGATGTGCTGCTGGGGAGCTCAGAGAGCCCCATCACCTGTGGGTGACTCCATTTGTCTTCTGCTTTTACTGGCTTTGGCTGTTGGTTCATGGTGCTTGGTTCTGTCCTCAGAGAGTTGCCTGCATTCAGGGAATTGGCTGGTAGCACCCTGAGAATTGGAGCAGGTCCCTGTTGGCCATGTGTCTTTGTCACTCAGTCACTCAGCTGCTCACCCCCTTAGCCTTCAGCCAGCAGGCCCAGTGCTGAGCACAGCAAGGATCTTTCAAGGAGGAGATCCCTGGGAAGCGCTCAGCACAGAGTCTGGGAGCTCAGCTAGGCTGTCCTACGCCACAAATGCCAAAACCCTTGAGAAATGCAAGCCACAGTGAGCCAGCATGGCATACCTACCAGAAGGGCTAAGATGAAAAGACTGACCTTACAGTGTTGGCAAGGCCGTGCAGGAACTGGAGCTCACACATGGCTGCTGGGTATGTAAAGAAGTGCAGCCACTTTGGAAAACAGTTCTACAGTTTCTCCTCTCCTCTCCTCTCCTCTCCTCTCCTCTCCTCTCCTCTCCTTTCCTCTCCTCTCCTTTTTTATGAAACAGGATCTCCATATGTTGCCCAGGCTCATCTCAAACTCCTGGGCTCAAGTGATCCTCTGACCTTGGCCTCCCAGAGTGCTGGGATCACAGGTGTGAGCCACCACACCTGGCCTTTGGCAGTTTCTTCAAAGTGTAAACATACACCTAGCATGCAATCTAGTCATTCCACTCCTAGGTATTTACACAAGAGAAATGAAAGCATATGTTCACACATAGGTATTCATCACAGCTTTGTTGGAGACTGTCCATCAGTGGGTGAATGAATCCACAATCGGTGGCACAGGAATGCTATGGAATAGTACTCAGCAACAAAAAAGAACGAACCACTGATACAGGCAACAACATGGATGAATCTCAAAGTAGCCATCTTGAGTGAAAAAATCGGACCCCTCTCTCTAAAAAGAGTGCAGTTGACCCTTGCACAGTGCAGGGGCTAGCCCCTTCAACAGTTGAAAATTTAAGTCTAACGTTTGAATCCCCGAAAACTTAACTGCTATAAATAATATAATATAGTAATATAATTATATAGCTATAAATAATATAATATAATATATACTAAATAATATAGTAATATAATTTAGTAATAATAATAAAGTAAGCTAGAGTTAAGAAAATGTTATTAAGAAAATCATAAGAAAGAGAAAATATATTTACTGTTTATGAAGTGGAAGTGGGTCATCATAAAGTTCTTCATCCTTATCATCCTGATGATGTTGAGTAGGCTGAGGAGGAGGAAGAGGAGGGGTTGGTCTTGCTGTCTCGAGGGTGTCAGGGGCAGAAGACGTCTGCGTATGAGGGGACCCACACAGTTCAAATCTGTATTGTTCAAGGGTCGCCTGTATTTTCTGTGTCATCCCATTCCATTTATGTACAAAACTCTAGGAAATGCAAACAAATCTACAATGACAGTCAGCAGATCAGTGGTGACTGGCACAGGGTGTGGGTGGGAGGTGGGAATTACAAAGCCAGACAGGGACCTTTCAGGGGAGGTGGGTATGTTCATTTTATAGATGGGTGTTGGCTTTATAGGTGTATATGCTAAAACTTAATAAATTGTGCAGTTGAAATATATGAAGTATCTTGTTTACCAATTATACCCCCAAGAAGGTGGTTTAAAATAATGTCAGCTCCAATCTCCAGCCAATCAGTCAGGAAGATGAACCTGCCACACCCCTCTTTAGGGAGCTCCTGGGGTTTGTGCCAGCAACATGGACAGTGAAACATGACATCGTGGTGGAAGTGCCGGCTCCGGGTCTCACTCTATCCCTCACCTTGCCAGGCCTCCCCAAGCCTTGGTCTTCTCATTGAGAAATGGGAACAATAATAGGACCTACCTCCAAGGTGTAAGAAATATAAGAAAGAATATAAGAGAATATGAGAAAATCATGGCAAATGCTTAGTAAACGTGTCATAAATGGCAACAGCCACAGGGCCCCGTGGGGACCCAAAGAAAGGAAAAGTCGCTTCTACCAGGGGGAGCAGAGGCTGAAAAGATTTCTCCCCTGCACCTGCAGTGACTGTGAGCTGAAAGAGACAGGGAAGAGTCAGCTAGAGGCAGGTGCAGAGGGGCGGGTGGGGTGGAGTAGGGGAAGGACTCTCCAGGCAGAATTAACTGGAGCTGTGGCACCCAGACTCTGATATTCTAGAAATGCAGGCAGTGTGGTACAGCCAGCGTGCAGCGCAGAGAGCACCCTGGCTAGTTAGGACTGTAGGGCTGGCAGGAGGCACTGTTCTTGAGGGTCCGAGGAACACTGACTTTATCCTTCAGGCTGGGATCCCTCACCTTGGGTGTCAGGAGGATTTCTCTGGAGACCATGAGTTTTATGTGAAGTTTAAAAATTTGTGTGTAATAAAAACAAAAAAGTTTAAACCCTATATTTTGGCACAGTCCTTTTCAATGGAAAGACATTTTCATCCAGTAGAAGGCTGTCATTTCTCAAGTCTGTGTTGATAAGAGTACAGTCTGAGGATGTGTTCTTGTGCAGCCATAATTTTGCTTTAAAAGGGTCTGTCCACTGGCTGCTGGGGTTTAGGGCCGAGGAGGACTGTGGTGAGGTGTGTGTGGTCATTGTGCCATTCCCGCTTCTTTGGGCTGCAGTACAGATGGCCCAGGAAGAGGGAGATGTCTGGGAAGGCAGGGCCAGCCGGCCAGGCAGCTCTGGGGGGTTCACGGAGGGTCCCTCTGTGGGGAAGACTCCTGTCTGAGAAGGCATGAGGCGCTGGTGGGGAGGGTGAGGTCTGGCACCTCTGACTCCCAGGGCCAAGAAGACATTGGGAGAGGGGTGGGGGATGGCCTGGGGGACAGGCGTCAGTGCCATGCTGTCAGGGGTGCTGGGTGGGTCACTGGGGAAGGTACAGGCAGGTGCAGGGACCAGGGGTCAGACATCCTGGCTGGTTCTGCCTCACTGGGCCAGATCTTCTTGAGGGTGATGGGGGCCTGGGGCCTGGCTTAGTACCTGGGATTAGCCTGGCCCCAGAGCATATGGGAGCTGTCCTCTGGGGCCAGGGTCCTGGGGATTTCATCTATGGGCACTGGGGAGTGTGTTTCCGCTGCAAGGTGTGCGGTCGGGGAAGGGCTGCTTTCCCAGGGCTTCTAGAGGGCACAGCCCTTCTCCCTTCTGCCTGGCATGGTGCGGATGGAGCTGATAAGGGGTGGTGGGGGTGCAGTGTACCACTTGAGTGCAGGCTGCTGTCCGCACCTCTGTCCCTCCCCTGACCCTTGTCCCAAATCAGACTCTGCTGGTCCTCAGGGTTGAGGTGGGAGAAGTTGCATTCATTCCTATTGACTCAGAGCAGGCGCTGAGCTCAACGGGGGAGGTGAAGTGGGGAGCAGGAGAGATGAGGGGACAGATATTTATAGTCCAGTGGGATCCAGGCTGAGATTGACATCTGCATAAGAGTGGACATGGCTGGGTCAGTCATTCAGGGAAGGCTTCCTGGAAGAGGAGCCATCTGAGCTGAGCCTGTGGGGATGCTGGGTTTCCTAGAGGGAGTGGTGTAAGGGGAGAGGGAGAGGAGACAGCCTGGTGAGGGCAGAGGGGAAAAAATCGCTGAGCATTTCAGCTTTACTGGGAGGTCTAGGGGCTCTGGGGCAGGGGTGGCCATCGGAAGGTGGAGTTGCAGAGCTCCTGGCACCTGTAGTTTAGGGAGTCCTATCCTTGGTCGGGGAGCAGCCAACTCCCTCAGTTTACCTTCAGGGCATCTGAGGAATGTGTGCGTTTTCACCCTCAAGTGAATGCCTCAGGTCTATTGATTAAGGTGGCTCCAGGGAAGCTGTGTGAAGTGAAGCCCTTTGGAATTTGGGGAGGGAGCCAGCAGCCCTGCCTCACTCCGTCCTTCTCCAAGAGGAGGAAGCCGATTCTGCTCTTCAGAAACAGAAGTGACTGATGCAGCTGAGGCAAGAAGGGCAGGGGTTCTTTGCACTTGTATTGCTTTCTGATTTCTAGTCTTGGCCCACATGGACTCAAACCTAATAGCACCCAGCCCCAACTGCCCCCCACACCATGTGGATGAATTTGCCAAATACACACTCACGCCCACGGTTAGAATCATCTGTTTTCATCTACTGGAGCCTGAGACATCCTCCAAGCCCATGGTTCTCAAAGTGAGGTCCTGGAGCAGCAGTGTCAGTGTTACCTAAATACTCATTAGAAATGCAAATTCTTAGCCCCCACTTTTATAAATTGGGGGTGGGGTCCAGCTATCTGTGGTTTAACAAGCCTCCCAGGTGTCTCTGAGGGAGGCACCAGTGTGAGAATCACTGAGCGAATCCACCGTTCCTCAAAGGATTTTGGTTTTGTTTAAATCACAACTCTCAGTGAAATATATTCTACATTTATACATATGCAACGCATCCATCAAACAAGCAAAAGTCTCACAAAACAGTATTTATCCTTCGTCCGTGAGAGGCACTGTGGTATTTTTCATTCTATTCTGTCATCTTTCCTTACAAAGCACTTTTGATCAAGACCCCTGAGTTGATTTCACAATACATGCGTAAGTCACACTCACAGTGTGAAAAACCAGTACCAACCCCGCTGCATTAACTGGCCTGTCCATATCACTCCAGTGGCCCATGGCACTCAATGTTCCAGCCAGGCTGGGACCTGTGCCCTGGTACCCTGCCCAGTGCTCTCTGACCTGCAGCAGACAGCCAGTGCCCTGCCTGCCTGCCCTCTGACCCGGCTCCACCCACACTGCCAGCAGCCCCTGTCACTCTGTGGCCAGGGCTCCTGGGAGCCCCCTTGAACCTGCTGGGAGCCGTCCCCTTCACAGTCTCTGGAGCCTGAGACAATCACACCTGATCCCAAGAGCTAAGGCCCCACCCCTTGGAGCTGCCCACCCTGCCTTAGGAACACACCTCTGCAGCAGCCTGGCCTTCATCCTTACCACAGCTGGAGACCTCTTTTTATCTTGCACACACTCTGCTCCCTCCGCTCTGTCCCATTTCCCTCTTAGCTGCCCTGATGTCTTCTCTCCCTCTCAAACACCTGTATTTGTGTGTTGCTAAGGCCAGCACTCCTGGGTGGAAATCCTGGCGTCCTCCAGACTGTGCCTGTGGAACTTGGGTTTCATTCATCGAATAGAGACTGGAAATGGGTTCCATGGTCGGCGTATTTGGAAAAGGAGGTGCATCAGAGAGCAGCTGGCTTTCCCTACCAGGCACCACTGGTCTGTGACAGCGGGGCTGACTTAAAACGGCTTTGGGGCCACCTGCCTCCAAAGCAGTCCCTGGCCAGTGTCCTTTGTGACTGTAATTGTAGAGTGGGCCTCCCAACCCCTTCCAAGGTGGGACTTCTTGTGTAACCATGCATAGCTGATGGACAGAGGGCAGTGTGGCCCTGCAGCCTGCATGGCTTTGGTACAGTCCCTTAACCTGCCAAGCCTCTGTCTGCTCACCTCTAAGATGGAATGAAGCCCAGTAATTGCTCCTCACTTTGGATTAGCTGCCTGGCAGAGTTGCTGTGAGATTAAATGAGATAATGCATGGGCGCCATCATTGAGTTCCTATCCCTCCTTTCACACACTTTGTTCTGAGAGTCACCTTCGGCCAGTGCCACAGAGGAGAGGATTGCCAAGGTCCGTGCTCTTGGTGCAACCTCCTCTGCGATAAATAAACAAAATTGTGCTCCCAGAATCCACTGGAAAAAGCTTTGGGATTAAGACCAGCTGTAACTCAGTGCCTGAAATTCCATCCAAGCATAAGAGCAGTGGGAAAGAGAGGATAAGGGTGGGAATGTGTGTGGCGGGGCAGGAATGAGTCACAGGACAGCGAGTGAGTCACAGCAAGTGAGCACACCCATGCCAGAACTCTGGGTCAGCTCGTGGTGGGCGGCCCTGGCCAGCTTGACAGAGCAGTGGCACCAGGCGGTAATTGCTAATGGGGCCTGCCATGGGAGCTGGGGTTTACCTGGGTCTGAATCCCAACGCTTTCTAAGTTCCAGAGCAGAATGTCAGTGGGCAGCTGGGTTGGCACAGGGCTAGAGTAAGCGGGCACAGTGTGACGGAGGCTGCCTGGCAGCTGGGGGGCTCAGCTGGTTGTCCTGAACTCTAGATTCTTGAGCTGCAGCTCAAGATAGATTCCTGCCCTGGAGTTACCTTCCTGGAACTCAGCAGCTCCCATTGGGGTTCTGGGAGGGACAGGGAGGGCCGTGGAAGCTGTGTGGCACTGGGGGATTTAAGAGCAGAGTTTAGACTCAAGTCATCCTTGGTTCAAGTCTTGCCTCTGCTACTTAGCGTCCCGGTGACTTTGGGCAGTGGTGTTAGTGTCATTAAACCTGTTTTCTCGGCTGTAAAGTAGGGATAATATGAATGTGTCACTGGGCCTGTGTAGGATAAGTGAGTTAATACCTACAAACATTTTATCATACGGTCAGGCACATGCAGAACACCGGGTAAATGTCGGCTTTTACTGTTATTGATGGACCCGGGTTCATCACTTTTCAGCAGGCTGTTTGCTTCTCCGAGTCTCAGTTTCCCTCTTTGTAAAGTGGGACAAATAATGCCCGCCACATGACAGTCACTCCCTGAAACTGACGTTGCCCCTTTCTTTGCTTGGGAGGGGCTTGGTGTCATGTTTCAGGGGTGTTCACTAAGGAGATTGGGTTAGGTCCCGGGCAGGATTGTTGGAGCCTCTGGATCATTGAATGACAAGAAGAATTACAGTGTTTTCAAATTCCCAGATAATATTAATTAATTAATTAATTAATTAATTTTGAGATGGAGTCTTGGTGTCGCCCAGGCTGGAGTGCAGTGGCGCAATCTCTTCTTACTGCAACCTCTGCCTCCCAGGTTCAAGTGATTCTCCTGCCTCAGCCTCCCAAGTAGCTGGGATTACAGGCGCATGCTATCACGCCCGACTAATTTTTGTATTTTTAGTAGAGACGGGGTTTCACCATGTTGGCCAGGCTTCTCAAACTCCCGACCTCAGATAATTCGCCTGTCTTGGCCTCTCAAAGTGTTGGGATTACAGGCGTGAGTCACCGCGCCTGGCCCCAAAGAATTTTAAAAACTGCTGTTAGGATCTTGGAGGGATTGAGACAGAGGTAAGAACCTGGTCCTCATGGGGTATCAGCCCCTTACCAGTAGCATTGCAAAGCCAAGTAGGGGCCCCACCCAGCACCCTGAGCTTTGGAGAGCCAGGGAAGGAGAAGGGAGGGAGAGAGGTCTGTGCCCAGCGACCCCAGGACACAGGGCCCTCAGCCCCAGTTGGCAATCCACGTGCTGACCCAGCAGGCGATCTGCCTCAGGCGTTTTTTCAGTGCCAGTATCTTTCCTTCCTGCAAGGCTGGTCCCCCAGAGACCAAATTGCATCTCGGCCAATTGCTTTCAGGCCCAGAATCAGGGCAAAGGGAGCTGATGTCCAGATGGACATTCACAGTTACCCGATGGACCACAGGAGCAGCCCTGGCCTGGGGGCCCACACATCTATTTCTCCCTGTACTCTGCTCTGCCCTGGTTCACAGGAGAGCTGACCCCTGCAGGCTGCATTTTCCCAGCTCCCCTATACTGGCTTCTGGCAGGACCAGAGGTAAGCAGTCGGCTGGTGGTTTCTCTGACAGCCTCTTCTCTGACAGCCTCTCCACCCCGGGTGGCGTCTCCTGCAGCAGATGTATCTCCTTTGGGGCTCTAGTTCCTGCTGCTCAGCGGCCCACAACATGGGTCTAGTAACATCTAACATCGCCTCCCCGCCTTGTGTCTCCAGCCTAGGGGCTGATCTCTGGGTTTCCCTTTGTCTCCTTGCAGCTTCTCAGCTCCTCCTCCTCATTACACCCTCCTGGTTCGTAGCTGGACTCGGAGGGGCTTTGCTCTGCTGATTGGACCTTGACTCACACGGGGTTGATTTCCTCGCAGGGGCAGTTCTGTCGGATGCCCCCATGGTAGGTGAAGTTCAACTTTGTTTTGGAGTCAATATGGTCTAGTGAGAATCTAGGGCTTCAGAATCCAATAGAACAGGTTTAAATCTCAGTGTTACTGCAAGCGCCTCCATGCCCTGGGCCAGTGACTGCAGTCTGCACATTCTTATCCAGGATCTTGGAAGGTAACAGCCGCTCCTGTGCCCTGGGCACCTATTACCGCTCCGGGCACCTATTACCGACCAGGTGCTCCCACACCTGCCCCAGTCAGCCCCACAGCATTCTCAGAGGCAGATGCCCCTGCTGTGCCTGGGGGCGGGGTGGGGAGGAGGCTCTGCCTAGGCCGCCAGCTAATGGGCCACAGAGCTCACCTGAGACCAGCCCTGCTGCTCCCCTCTCTGCTGCTCCTGAGGTGGGCTGGGGCTGCCTTTCAGACCTGGATGCAGGAGGCCCAAATGGACAAGGGCCTCACATGGTGTGGGCCTGTCATTATTTCATGAGTGTTAGCACCTTCTCTTCCATGGCTGGCCTTTTTTTTTTTTTCAGTCTGCATCACGTTTGCCAGTATCTCCGAGTCAACCACATGCTTCCTTATGTCATTTCAGCTTCTTCAAAGCGCTCTGAGCTTTCTTTATGACTCAGATTAAGGTGTCCCATTTTGAGAAGATGGCTAAAGCCTGGAGCTCAGATTCTGGAAGCTTCCTGTCCTCTCCCAAAGTGCATCCTTGCCGTCCATTCCTGGGGAGACTGTGTCTCCAGCTGTGCCCACAGGCCTTATCCACCTCTGGGGGACTGGCTGGTCTTCCAGGCCCATGGCTTTTGACCCAGGTTCTGTGTTCTGAGCATGTGCTGAGTCTCAAGCCTGCCTTATCATCTGCCCTAGCTCGGGGCTTTCCATCATGAAAAAAAAAAATCACTTCTCTTCCGCTGTCATTTGTGATAACCACATGGACGCTGAAACCCAAACCCAAGGCTGTTTCCTTTCTGTCTCCTCCATACATCAGTGCCAGCATGACCTAGAAAAGGTCAGCACCCTCATGGCCAGCCCTCTCACTGACTCAGTGGGGACTCAGAGACACGCCTAGAGCCCCACTCTCCCGCTGCCTGCAGCCACACCCGAGGGATGTCCCCAGACAGGGCTTGGAAACAGAAACTACTTTTTTTTCTTCTTTTTACCCCCGAGCACAGTTATTTTGCAATATTGTTTGGCAAATGCACAGTGCCTTTTCTTTTCTTTTTTTTTTTTTAATGCTGTCTCCATTTAACCAGTCCAGAGATGAAAGTTCTCCCCTCCCAGAGAGGCATGCTGGCTCTGCTCACTCCTGCAACCTTTTCTCATTGTCCTTGGCCGTGTGTATCTGCCATCTCTGCAGTGACCCCAGTGTCAGCCTCCCTCTGAAGTGCAGAGCGCTTCCCTCCTCCACCCACCCTGGCCTGGAGCTGTCTCCCATCTGCCCTCTCCAATGCCTAACCCTTGCCAGCTCCAGTGCCCTCAGCAGGCAGTGCCTCCCAGCCACCTTCCTCAAGCCAGGTGACAACCACTCCTTTGAGGTCCCGTGGCCCCTGACCTCCTGTCTCAAAGCTCGTGCTGGCCTCACTGTAGCTGCCTTACTGCATGTCCATCCCTGCCGTCCACCCCTACTACACTGGACATGGAGTCTCACCAAGCCAGAGCCACACTTGGTCTGTCTCCACATCCTCAGCACCTGCACTCAGCAGCCACTTAGTGCACTGATTCATTAGTCTATCAGCCGGTAACCCAGTTCCTATGCTCCCCCAACCTTGAGCTGGTGAGACAGCTGCTGTCCGGATGCAGGTTCCCAAGGAAGGAAAACCCTCCACCCAACACCTGTGCGTTTGGTAAAAAGGAACTATTTCCAAGCATGGTGTGTGCTCCAGGCTCTGGACAATTTTTTATTTTATTTTATTTTATTTTATTTTATTTATTTATTTATTTATTTATTTATTTATTTATTTATTTATTTATTTTAGAGACAGAATCTCTCTCTGTCACCTAGGCTAGGGTGCAATGGTACCAGCATAGCTCAATGCTGCCTGGACCTTCCAGACTCAAGTGATCCTCCCACCTGGCTAATTTTTTTTTTTTTTTTTTGGTAGGGACAAGGTCTCACTATGCTGCTTGGGCTGGTCTTGGGCTCAAGTGATCCTCCCATATCAGCCTCCCAAAGTGCTAGGATTACAGGTGTGAGCCACTATACCTGGATGGGTTTTTAAATTAATTAAATCTAGGTGTTATCCCCATTTTCCAGATGAGAATATGGACATCCAGAGAGGTTAAGTGACCAGCCAGATGCCACACAGCTAGTGAGTCATGGGGTCTTGACCACTGGGACCAATCCTAGATCCTTCTGGCCTCATGGCTGGCTGTTTCCCAGACATGTGCCTGTGGGGTCACTTAGCCAGCGAGCTTTGCTGCCTGCTGGGCTTTCCTCAGTTTCTGGTTGTAGCCTTGGACCAATGAGGGAGGGGCTGGCTCACAACAGCCTATAGGCCAAGTGCCCTTGTGGTGTGTTTTTGTCTAGCCAGTGAGCTAAGAAAGGGTCTGACATTTTCAAAGGGTTGTAAAAACAAGGAAGACAATGCAACAAAGACTGTATGTGGCCCGAGACAGCTAAAAATGTTTTCTACCTGACCCTTTACAGGAAGAGTATACCTCTGCCAATAGACAGTGTCCCCTAGACCATTCTTCCTTGCAAGGGGTTCAGGGGGTGACCAGCGGCTGTGCAATGGTTGTGGGAGGCTGGCTTACCTCAGCCTGCCTTAGAGGGAGTGGTGACACAGGCAGCAGTGCTCTAGGCTGGCTGAGGAGCAGTCTGACCGGCAGAGAAAGGGAGAACCAAGAGCAGTCTGATAGTTCCAGGGCAGAAGCTAGTCCCCAGAACTTGGCGTGCAGAGGTCACAGTAACATCGACCCTCTCAACCTACAACCTCAGAGGTCCCTCAGAGACTGTCTGTTCAACTGTCCCTAATACCACATGAGGTGGTAAAGAAGCTCCTCTGAGAGCTTCTTCAGAGTAGTATAGTGTCTGCTGTCTGCTTATTTGATGCTATGGTCGTAGCATCAAGTCTGGCTCTTAGCATGTGCTTAAGTCCTATGTTTCATTGAACTGAAGCAAAATAGGCAGAATTGGCCAAGAGGAGGCTCAGGTCTCCTGAACGCTGCCTGCAGCCTCGCCCAGCCCACAGTTTGGTTGGTTTGAGGCACCCCCGCCTGCTCAACCCCACTGTGTCCCTGGGTTTTCATCTTCCATACCCTCCGGACACCAACCACTGAGCCTCAGAGGCCACGGGCGTTGCCAACAAGAAGGGATGCTCTAAAGCCTTGCTGCCCATTGATGATTAGAGCCACGCTTCCCCACTGTCCCATCATCTGAGACTCAGCGGGACTCTTCTCTGTCCCTCCCATTCTTTGCTTAATAAAAATAAAAGCTGAGTTTTTGGAAGCCAGTCAAGTCACACTAGCCGAGAAATTAGAGCCAAAACAAATACATTTAAATGCTTGCACATCCAATGTGCTTTTCAAGTAAAGCATTCAAAGGCAGGGAGTGGCCACAGGGAACATATTCAGTTGTTACAAAAAAATCGAAACAGGCCTGAAGGGAAAGCAACTCATTGGGAGAATCACAGGACGGGTTTCCAGAGCACAGCCCACTACGTCGCCTGCCTCCCCTGGCCAGCCCGCGTCCTTTGGCCCAGCACGCGTCTGATGGCCTCTTCCATTTTCTCCTTCTCTCTCGTGGATTCTCCCCTGAAGCTTCCTCTGGCCCCGTGCAGGGCCTGGGGAGGGTGCCCAACTTCCCAGTAGATACATACTAACTGATGAGTGAAGACAATTTTTATTTTTAATCGTGATGATTTTTACTGCAATGTAATAAAAATTGTAATGTAAATTCTAAGTGCTTAATAGAAAAAAATAAGGAAAAAAAAAACTTTCAACAGTGGTCCTACCCATCTCAACCAAGTGGCCTTCAAGGTCACTGTGCCAGGGAGAAAGAGGCCTGAGGGTCCCATGGGATGTGCTTAAAAGCCAGGCCTGGAAGGGGCTAAGGCCACTGCACACAGCCCCAGCTTGATCACATAGACCGTTTAATGGCAAGACGTCTCAGCCTTTTTCTTGAACTCCTGAGCTCAAGTGATCCTCCTGCCTAAGCCTCCCAAAGTTCTAGAATTATAGGCATGAGCCACCATGCCCAGTCCCGGCCTTTTTCTATGAGTGTAATTTTTGTTAATGTTTTGTTTTCTTTTACTGGTTGTTCAGCTAATATAAAATTTTGTCTCTTTTTTGGTATTGCCATTATATCCTACAAATTCCCATTCACGAATTCATTTTAAGCCTCCTTTCTGCTGGTTGCATAATATTCTAAAGTGCAAGTATACCATAACTTACTTAAGCAATCCCCTATAATTGGGCATGTGAGTTGTTTCTGGTTTTATTTTGCCATTTTAAATAATGCCGTGTTGAGTTTTTTGATGTGTTAAACTTTATACCCATTCTGGGCTCATTTAACAACATCGGCCTTATTCTCTATAAGGTATTGTGGGAGATTGGAGGATAAATGAGATAAAGTCCCTTTAAATAAAATGCAGATACAAATAACTTTAGTTCAAAGCAGTTACATGGTTGCTATACTCAGACTAGAACTGGAATACGGAAGAGTTTTGCCTAGACTTACTGGGATTTCAAGAAAGTCACAGGAGAAAATCTGAGACTTTGCAGCCATAGCCCAGGGGAAGTCAAATGGACAGTCCAGCAAAAGCGGTCTCTGGTGGGTGACCTATGCCAGCAGCAGGTGTTACCTGGGCCAGCATAGCAAGCGGGTTGCACCTCAAGCGTTAAGTTCGTTTTCAGTGGTTGCGAGGAGTACTGTGCGGACATCAGAGGGGAGCGGCTCAGTGGGTAACTTTAGCAGCACCTGCCCATGGACCCAGGTTGGTGGAGCGGTGGGGCATACACCTAACATGGCCATCCCCAGCCTGAGAGGTTCATCTCAGAGAGAGCTCAGGGCTGGTGTCGGCTTGGCCCATGCCCAGAACTGTGTTCCTTAGGTTGAGGCCTCTTTGAGCTATTCAAATCAAGACCATTATGGGTCCAGACATTTCGGACTGCAGGTTTTGAGGTCCTCTTTTGGAGAGCGTGCAGTCTGAATAGACAGACGAGAATTGCTTCTGGGCCCCAAGCTGGGAGAACAGGAAGCAGGGAACCTGGGAGGCCGAAGACAAAGCAGTTTTGCCAGGCTACAGCCCTGGACTGCTTCTCCCAGAGGCCAGACCTGTTTTCCTTCCCTGCCTAATTCCAGTCCTGACAAACGCACCCACCTCTGGCCGTATTGCCCAACTGGGAGCGCCAGGGGAGGGTTGGTGGTGGGAGTGGACCTGTCCCAGGTGTCCTGCCGGAGTCCTCTCCACAGCCCCCTACATTCCTGCCTGTTGACCTGATCTGTGGCCCTTTCTTAAGCCCCTGCAGGTGCCATGACTCAGCAGCCCCAGGAGGACTTTGACAGGAGCGTGGAGGATGCCCAGGCGTGGATGAAGGCTGTGCAGGATCAGCTGCAGGTCAATGACAACACACAGGGGCCCCGCGCGGCCCTGGAGGCCAGGCTGTGGGAGACAGAGGTATGCAGAGGCGTGACCTCAGATGGCCCTGTGGTCTTGGCCCCGTCCTGTCCCGCCCTCAGACCTCAAGTTTCCTATCTGTTAAAGGCAAGGGTGGACTAGACCAGTGTTTCTCAAACTCTGATGTGCACACAGATCTCCTGGAGATTTTGTTTAAGTGCAGACTCTGATCCGGTCTGTAGAAGTGAAGCCCAAGACTTTGCTTTTGGCAAGTTCCAGGTGATACCATTATTGCTGGTCCTTGGAACCTTATCTGATGATAAGGAACTAGAGCCTGTCCTCTCACCCTGCTGTCCCTGCAAGGGGAACCTGTGCAGCCAGGTGGGTCCCCCAGCCCTTGTTGGGGGGCTTCCCACCCCTTCTCTGCTTCTGCCTGGTTGGGGTCCCTGCCAGATCTGGGTTGGCCAAGGTCTTCCCCCAGAGGAGCGGGGAAGGGGCTCTGCCCAGCTAGAAGTGACTTCCTGAGCTTCTCCAGAACCGGAGTCTGGCTTTACCCACCCCACCTGGCACAAGTCCATGTAGCACTAAGTGCTGGTGCCCAGTGCCTGGCCTGGCATCGTGGTGCCCCTCTCTGAGGGTGGGTTGCCCACAGCCTGGGGACAAGAGGGAAGAATACTGAGCTAAGAGTCAGCAGCTGGAGTTATAATCTCCTTGCTGATGCTAGACTGCTGTGTGACCTTGGTCAAGTCTCTGTCCCACTCTGGGCTTCAGTTTTCCCATCTGTAAATGGAGCAGTTGACTTACACACCTCTGGGGTCACATCCATTTAGATATTCCATAATTCTAATTTATCACCCAACAATGGTTGCTCGTAGTTGGGGGGTGCTGCCTTCTCCTACAGCAAACCAGTCACCCAGCCAGGCTGGAAGCAGTGGTGACCCCACAGCTGGTTCCTTGTGTGTTTCCTTTGCGTGTGTTGTCTTCTCGATTCTGCACACTGCGCGTCGTATTGCATATATCTCATGCCCTTGCTGGAAGTGGACAGTGGGAATTAAGAATCCTCATCACCTTTCTGAGTCAATGTTTGATTTCAGTGTCACCACCACATCCAGACGCAGGGGCCATTGTCTGCCTTTTGCAACTAGGGAAATGGAGTCTCCTCACACCGTTTCCTGTGCCTGGAGAGCCCTGTCACTCACGTTCAAGCTCTCTGCTGTGCTCCCTTCGCCTTCTGTTTTGGGAAGCTCCCTCACAGATCACCCAAGAGTGGAATACCCCCTGCTTTCCGCCATCCCTGTGCCGGGGCTGGGGCTGTGCAGGTGGGTGAGGCCCACCCTGCTCTGGAGGGTTCCCAGCCCAATGGAGACACATATGCAAACAACCAGGGCGACTGCACAAGCATGTATAAGGCACACCCCTAACGTGGGTCCCGTGATGTTATTTTCTTCCTCTAAAACCTTCCATGGCTCTCACTGTCCACCAAAGAAAAAACAAACGTCACCTGGCATCAGAAGTCCCCCACTATCTGCACTGCTCTGCTAGCTCCAGCCACTGTCACCCCTCCCAAGCTCACACCGGCCTTAGCTCCAGCCACTGTCACCCCTCCCAAGCTCACACCGGCCTTAGCTCCAGCCACTGTCATCCCTCCCAAGCTCACACCGGCCTGAGCTCCAGCCACTGTCACCCCTCCCAAGCTCACACCGGCCTGAGCTCCAGCCACTGTGACACCTCACAAGCTCAGGCCCTCCTTTGATTGGCCGAAGACCTCCTAGACGTCCCATCGCCAAGCCTTTGTTCACGTGTTGCCTCTGTTAGGAATGCTCTTTTGTTTGGGTCTGCGTGTGCACAAGAAATGAAACCCTCCTGTCCATGCATCTTTCCTGACCAGTTTCCCCCTTTCTCAGCCCCAGCTCCTGACCTTCCCTGTCTATGAGCATCACAGCCACTGTGTTAGGGTGCTTAGCATTTCAAACTTTCTGCCCTTTGCTGGCAGGTCTTTCCCCGCAGGTGGTGGTTCTGGTTTAAGCAAAGTCAAGGGTGGTCCTTATGAAGACACATTGGCAGGCAGGGTGGACCGGCCCTGGAAGCCAGAGGCAGCACTTCTGTGGGCCCCGAGGGGGTGGGCGTCCAGGCAGAGAGGAGTCATGGCCTGAGCCTTCTGCCACTGTCTCCTCCCTCGGGGCTCCAGCATGCTTCATTTATTGTGTGTTTTGCCATTTTCAAAACCAATTTCACAATAAAAAAGAAAACATTTTCCTATTGCCAGCTGGTAAGAGGGGGCAGCTAGTGCCTCTGGACCTACCCATGGGACCTGCCCCCAGGTTCTGGGGTCTCCCTTGTGCTTCCTCCACCAACTCTGTTAGGCTTGTCTCCAGTGCCTGTTTGCTGCAGGGACGAGGACATGGACTCTGATCCAGTTCTGACCCTTAATAGCCTGCAGCTGGGAGGATGTCCCATGCCTTCCCAGGACCTCATGTTCCCATCTGTAGAGCAGGAACGAACCCCCTCAGCCCTCGTGTTCCCAGGGGGTTAAGGGAAACTCCAGAATCCTCATGGGATGGGAGCTTTCTGTAAGGTGTGATTGGAGAACCCATCACTCCTGGGTTGAGAGCTTGGCTACTGGGCCTGCAGGCCTGGGCTCCAAAATCTGCCGTGGCTGTGACACCTCAGGAGGGTTTCCCAGAGCTCTCTGAGCTTCAGCTTGCTTCCAGGGAGAGTGATAACTGCTGCCTTGCAGGAAGGAGGGAGGATTAAGGAGAATCACTTATAAACATGCTTGTATGCACAGTGCAGGGTATGCTGGCAGAGCTGGCTAAATGGAGTCGATTGTTTCTTGTGGTTTTAGAAGCTGGGATACACAGTGTACCAACTGTCCCTGACCATCCCCAGAGCCTCCAGGAGCGGGTCTTAGGAGCTTCCAGCCACACTCCCAGGTCCAGCATAGGTAGTTCTTTATTTGTTTATTGAGATGGAGTCTCGCTCTATTGCCCAGGCTGGAGTGCAGTGGCACGATCTCAGGCTCCCTTGTCCTGTGTCTGGGTCCTGGCCTGAGCCAGGCAGCTTCCTCACCAGCTTCTGGGCCACCCTCTTGGTCAGGAGCATCCTGGTGTTTCCCAAAGCTTGGCTTCCCAGTGCACTCAACCTTCAATATATCTTACTTCCCTACCTTTGCTCAAATATCCTTCTCCAGTTGTCTTTAATTAGAGACCTGCAGGCTTGATGCCAATGCCACCTTCTCCACAAAGCCTTCCTGGATTTCTCCCATCCCTCCTTGAGCTCTCATACAAACTTTGCGGTCTCTTCTGACCCTTTGTGCAGTCATCTACGCTCTTATCTGCAGCCCTCTTTCCTGCCAGCTTGTTCATCCAGGACCCTAGCACCCAGCGTAATGCTCAGCTGGGGGTCACCTGGTCTTGGCTGGGCTGAGGGAAAACCCTGATTAACCCCATTCCTCCACTTTCCTGGTCTCCTGATTCTTCTCTCCAAGGTGTTTCCTTACATCCACTCTCCACCTTCCCCTTGACCTCATTGGCTGCTTCAAATTGGAATAATTTTGTGGCTGCAGTTCAAGTACTTTCTCCCACTTGGCCGCGCAGCCCTTGCCAAGCACTCCTGGACTGTGTCCTTGCTGGTGATGGGCTATAAAAGAACCTCGCACCAGCCAAAGAGTGTAATCATCAGGACGGTCAAAGAGAGTGGAATCTACTTCTCAAAATTTGGCTTTTCGAGCCCAGCCACAGCCTCTGGCCTCCCCTGGCTTCAGGCCTCCAATAAACACCCTACAGGTTGATCTTTCAGGGCAGACGTTTCTTCTCCAGGTCGGGGAAGGGGGCTTGGTGTCTGGCCTGCCTTTGGACCAGCCAGCTCCTCTGCTTTGGTAAAGAAGCATCAGACTCACTCCCTTGAAAAGGCAGTGGGTCTCGGGTCTTTGTGTCCCCCTCTGTCCAGCCTGTGCCTCTTTCATGAGGATAAGAAGGACAAAGGTCCAGGGGCCTGGGGGGACCACACAGTCAGGACACCAGGCTTTGGAGAAGGGGCCATTGTCCACACGGGACATTCCAGACCTGGCTGCTCCTTCTAGATGTGGCCAGGGGAGATGGAATTTCACTTCTTCCCCAGAGTTGTTGGCTCCTATGATTTTCAGAGCTGGACTCCATCTGAGCTGAAACCGGGAGCAGGTGTGGAGGAGGCTTCTCTGGCAGCTACAGAGAATCATTCCTGTGGTTTCCGTGGGTCCCCAGCTCCCCTGTTTGTAAAATCGGACTTATTGTGATGCCTGTCTTGCTAGCTTGGGGAATATGAAGTCTCCTTTCACATTTCTGGGAATCAGAAATATCATCTTACTTTTTTTTTTTTTTTTTTTTTTTCCTGAGCTGGCATGTTGCTCTGTCACCCAGGCTGGAGTGCAGTGGTGCGATGGCTGGAGTGCAGTGGTGTGATGGCTGGAGTGCAGTGGTGCGATGGCTGGAGTGCAGTGGTGTGATGGCTGGAGTGCAGTGGTGCGATCTCGGCTCACTGCAACCTCCGCCTCCCAGGTTCAAGCAATTCTCCTGCCTCAGCCTCCTGAGTAGCTGGGATTACAGGCACATGCTGCCATGCCCAAGCTAATTTTTGTATTTTTAGTAGAGATGGGTTTCACCATGTTGGCCAGGATGGTCTCAAACTCCTGACCTCGTGATCTACCCACCTCAGCCTCCCAAAGTGTTGGGATTACAGGTGTGAGCCACCATGCCTGGCCCTTTTTATCTTATTTTTATTTTTTTAGTGACAGGGTCTTGCTCTGCTGCCCAGGCTGGAGTGCAGTGGTGTGATCATGACTCACTGCAGCTTCAACCTCCTGGGCTCAAGCAATCTTCCTGACTCAGCCTGTTGAGTAACAAGGACTACAGGCATATGCACTATGCCTGGCTAGTTTTGTTTTGTTTTGCTTTGTTTTAATTAAAAAAATGCTTTTGGAGAGATGGGGTCTTACTATCTTGCCCAGGGTGGTTGCAAACTCCTGGCCTTGGTCTCCCAAAGTGCTGGGATTACAGGCCTGAGTCACCATGCCCGGCCTACTATTATTTTTAATCAAATTAAATCTCTCTCTGAATGACAACAAATTCATCCTCAGCCATGCTGTGGAACCCTGCCCCTCGGTGGTGTGAAACGTCCTGGGTGGATAATCATATTCAGTCTAGAACATTCCACACTGACCCTTGGGTCTTCGGGCCACACTGGCCACTATGGTACTTTTGTTTGCCCCATCATTGCTTGCTGCTGAGAGGGACTCGGGGTCCCTCTCTGGGTACTTCCTGTGGCCATCACTCCTTGGGCTCCTGCCACATCCTGCTACTTGGCCAAACAAACCCTGTTTCCTCTCTTGGGGCATCTCCCCATTCTTCACTCTCCCTGAGCACCCCCCACGCACATGCACACAGAGACAGCCTTTGGAAGGAGCTTGTTTGCCTCACTGTTTTGTAATGCACATAGGAGGGGAAGTCCCTCTATACTGTTATCATCGTCATCATCATCATCATCGTCATCAACGATTATTATATGGAGTAACAAAAAGGATGGAGACCGTTGCCCATTTGCACACATTGGGGAAGAGTCTACATAACTATTCAACAGTTTACAAAGTACTCTAACTTATACCCATGTTTAATTCATAGTGTTTTTATTTTATTTTTATTATTTTTAATCTTATTTTTTGAGGCAGGGTCTCACTCTGGCACCCAGGCTGGAGTGTAGTGGCTTGATCACGGCTTACTGCAGCCTCGACCTCCCAAGCTCAAGTGATCCCCCCACATCAGCCTCCCAAGTAGCTGGGACTACAGGCATGTGCCACTACATCTGCCTAACTTTTAATTTTTTTTTTTTTTTTTTTTTTAGAAACGTGGTCTCACTGTGTTGTCCAGGCTGGTCTCAAACTCCTAAGCTTGAGCAATTCTCCCGCCTCAGTCTCTCAAAGTGCTAGGATTACAGGCATGCAGCACTGTACCTGGCTAATAGTGTTTTTAAAGTTAATATTATAACCCTGGGAGGTGGACAAGCAGAGATTGTTATCATTGTCTCAGGATGAAAAAGGAGACTCAGAGTAGTCTAGTGACCTGCCTGGGCTCACACAGCTGTCGGTGGGGCCGCATTCCACATGGCAGGAGCTCCTCCCTCACCCCAGCCATGGGGAAGGGTCAGAGACAAGCAGGCTGCTGGGGAGCCAGTGTGAGGACACTGACCGCCGGCCCCCAGGGAGACGGGCTGGGGATCTGAGCTTGAGCTTTAGACCGTGCCTGCTCTTGGTAAAGACAGATCCAAAGATAAGGATATTAATAATAACAGTGAGCAGCTAGTGACTGGGATGCCGTGTGGACTGGGCAGCGTGCTCATGGCTCTCCCTACATTACCTAATGCTTATCTTCCCTCATTCTTAGGCCTAGAGAATGTCACTCCTGTGACAAAGGTCACATCAGTAGTAAGGAGTGGCCCTGGGTTTGGAATCCAGTGATATTTGCCTGCAGAGACCAAGCCTTGGCTGCCACTGAATAGTAACAGTGGAATAGTAACTGGAATAGTAACAGCAATGACAACAGCTAGCATTGCTTGGAGACTTACTATTTGCTGGACATCATGTGTTGGTCTTGGTCCTCCAAGAAGCTGACAGCAAGATGAGATAAAATGTGCATGGCATTTATTACGGGGATCACCCCTGGGAGAATATGGGGAGGAAGGGAACCAGGAGAGCCTGGTCAGAGGGATGCAGATGTGACCCCAAGGCCAGGAGAGCAGGGAGGAAGGAGCAGGGTCAGGAGGGGCCATCTCAGACTGCTGTGGGTTCTAAGGCAGTTAGCAGGAACATGGGCTGTCTGTGAGTTACAGTCACTCACTCAGCATCTCCCAGGAATGGAGCTGCTTCAGTGTCCCGGCTGCTCTTGGTCTCTGGTGGGAGCAGCCTCAGGAGCAAGCCTCTGGTGCAAACTGCAAAAGACAGAGATGATTCTGGAGCCTCAGCTGGGCCCCGGCTTGGGCCAGCTCCCTGCTGTCCCCATGAGAGGTAGACTCTCACGCTGTACACTGAGACATGTACCTCACATGCATTTTCTCATCATTTAATCATGAAAAAATCTGAGAGATAGATGTGATTAATACTTGCTTTTTACAAATGAGAAAACCAAGTCCAAGGAGAGAACAAAACTTGTCTGAGTTCACACTCTAGAAATGGGCCGAGCGGGGAAGGAGGGAGCCATTCGTCGGACAGCACCCAGCATGCTAATTGCCTTTGCTCCCGCCTCTTACCCTCAGAGCTATTAGCAGGTTGCCCAAGACCCCACAAGAAGGGGTGCAGGGCCTGTGATGTGAATTCTGGATCCTCTGGCCTTCGAGTCCTGGCTCTTTGCACCATGCCGCTGTCTTCTCAAGGCTGTGCCTGTCTGCCTTTTGCTCAACCCTGGAAACTGGCTTGTGTGTCCACAACAGAAAATATGCCAACTGGAGCCCGAGGGGCGTGTGAAGGTGGACCTGGTGCTACGGATGGCCGAAGCCCTCTTGGCATGCTGCCCTGGGGACCAGAAGCCCGAGATCCTGGCCCAGCTGAAGGACATCAAGGCCCAGTGGGAGGAGACGGTCACCTACATGACTCACTGCCATAGGTAGGGCATCCAGGGCCTTTGTCCACAGCTGCCATTGACCCTCCTTGCCCACTGCGACACTAGCTTGGGCCCTCTGCCCAAGAGACATTTCTCTAGTCCTGGGATTCCAGGGGACAGGATATTCTCTTGGGATTAGGGCCAGCCCTGCCTGCCTCCTTCTAATTATAATCAGGTTGAATAATGATAACAGACACTGGGAACCCAGCATGTTTTGCCAACAATTCCTAAGAGACTTACCGTGTGTGCATCCTCCAGAGCATGGCACAGTGGCTCTGGAGAAAGAGGGCCTGGGGCCCTGCTAGCACTGTAGCCAGACTCCTTGCCTGTACCAGGAAGCTGGGTAGTGGTCGGTGGGGACAGGGGGTGGTGGGGAGCAGACACTCGGACAGACCTGGCATTGACTCTTGTCCTGCTGGTTACTTCCTGTGTGGCTTTGGGAAAGTTACCTGACCTCTCTGAACCTCAAGCACCTCCTCTGGACAATGGGAATAATCAAGTGCTCCTTGAAGGTTGTTAGGAGGTTAGAAGGGGACACTGCTTGGCGCAAAGTAGGCCCTCAGTAAACAAGAGCTTCCAGGATCATCTCCATTTTTAGAAAGCAAGGATGTGCATGGAGATGGGAATGACTCTGCCCAGTGCTTTCTGCTTTCTAAATCCTTGTGCTTGAAATTCCGAACAAAGTGGCTTGATGTTCGCTGGGGAGATAGAGCCACCTCCATGTTAGAGATGGAGAAACTAAGGCAAGCGAAGAGGCAGGGTTGCAGAGTGAGTTCACAGCACCCCTGGAACCCACACGCAGGCTCCCAGCCTTCCGTCCCCATTGGGTTCAACAAGCCCACAGATGCAGCGGTGCTTTGCAGCTGCCTGGACACATCCCAACCGCAGTCTGCTCCTAATATTAGTGGGTGTGCATGTGCCAGGGGCCTGGAGAAACTGTGTTCAGAGCCCCAGTGCCAGAGAGAAATGATTGGGGGTGTCTGTGCATTGACAGTGGGAGTTCAGGGCCAGGATTTAAGGTGCTAGAGGTAAAGGACTCCCCAAGATGCGTCCCTAAAACTGGTGGTTCTGGGAGGAAGTTTGGAGTCTGAGCTCCCCCGGCTCCTACCCTCACACAGGGAGCTTATTTACTGGGCAGAGGGTCTTATCCAGTAGGACTGAGGGAGGGTCTAGAATCTGGAGTGTCAACCAGCTGCCCAGGTGACTCAGGGGCCAGAAAGGGCATCATCATGTCCCCAGACCACAGCCCCCTAGTATTGGGGAGGGGTGGCAGCATGGATCCCCGACCCGGGAGGCAGGTGACGGGTTCCCTCCCAACCTTGAGGTCTCTGTGCCCACAGCCGCATCGAGTGGGTGTGGCTGCACTGGAGCGAGTACCTGCTGGCCCAAGATGAGTTCTACCGCTGGTTCCAGAAGATGATGGTCACGCTGGAGCCCCACATCGAGCTCCAGCTGGGCCTGAAGGAGAAGCAGTGGCAGCTGAGCCACGCCCAGGTGCTGCTGCACAACGTGGACAACCAGGCAGTGCTCCTGGACCGGCTGCTGGAGGAGGCAGCCTCCCTGTTCAACAGGATCGGGGACCCCAGCGTGGATGAAGATGCCCAGAAGAGAATGAAGGCCAAGTATGATGCAGTGAAGGCCAAGGCCCAGGTGAGGGTGAGGCTGAGTGGGCTACATCTTCACCCACCCATCCATGTATCCACCCTTGTCTATCCATTCCAGCCACTGTTTGCCTACTATCAAGCTGTCTACCTACTGTCAATCTATCTTCCTACTATCAATCCGTCTACTCGCCTGTTTCCTATCCAACCACCCTCCTATCCATCTACCCACTCACCCATCTACCTCCCCACTAAATCACCAAATCTCCCCTTCACTGTCCACCCACACACCACCCCATTCACTTATCTACCCCACCATTTGTTCATTCACGTATCCTGCCACCCATCTGTTGACTCACTCATCCGTCTACTTCCCTGCCAGCCTAACCAATCTCCTATTCATCTCTTCAAACACTTAATTGTCCACCCATTCATCTATCTATCCATTCACCTACCCATCAACCCAGCCACCTCTTCCTCACTCACCCATTCACTCATCCATCTCTCCACTGCCTACCCCTTCACCACCTACCTACCCACTATCGACCATCACCCACTCGTTTATCCCACCATTCACCCACCTAGCTACCCATCCCCCAATCCTCACCTACCTACTCTTCCACCACCCCCTCACTCATTCACCATTATCTACCATCCAGATACCCAGTGTTGCGCAGTGCTTAATATACATATGGGTGTGTTGACCGACTGATTGATGGACTGTGATGTTCACTTTGATCCAAACAGCTTCCCCCTTCTCCTCCTTTCTCTCTCTTCCTCTCTCCCTTCTCCCCTCCCTTTCTCCTTCTACCCTTTAGTCCTTCTCCTTCAGTGTTTCCTCCTTGCTCTCTCTTGCCCTTACCCTAGTCCCTCTGTCCATCCCCTGTCTGCATTTCCTCAACTCATTCTTGCCTTAATTTGGAAACAGTTCATTGAGTTACCAAGTTCAATTATATATTTTAGAAATTTTATTTGGTTCTGTGTTACGTCTCCCTGTTCTTTTTAACACATTTTGTCATTTTCCCCCTGAGATTTTGCATTCCTCCCCAGATATAGCTTATATTTACAATCATTCTAAACATACGTATTTTACAGTCTCCATCAGATTGTTCTAGTGGCTGAAGTTCCAGGGTCTAAGGCTGAAGTTCCACATCAGGCACCTATGTGTCCCCTGACATGGTAGATTGTTTCCTTGGGAGGTGTCGTCCTTTTGAGCTCTGAGCTCAGCCTGAGCGGGCTGTGTCTGCAGAAGCCCACGGCTGGGACACCGCCTGAGAGTGGCTTTCTGTTGGCTTCAGCCGAGCTCCCCCGGAGGTTTATCTTCATGACTCCTATTTTTATGTCAGTGAATTGGCTTGGGGGTTCCCAGATCAAGCGGATATTCTAAACGTGAACCCCAAGCCAGAATCACGCAACAGGCCCCAACTCCATATTCTGAAGGGTGATTGGGATTTTTGTTTGTTTGTTTGTTTGTTTGTTTGTTTTTAGGCCGAGGCTAAAACACACAAGTTTCCTTCTTGAATTGTGATTGTAACGATTTTTTTTTTCTACTTCACCCTTTGGCTAGTGGGGGTGGGCAGTCACTTGAGGCTCTGTCTTTTTGCAGTCTCTGTTGCCTCTGAGCCCAAAGTCTCACTTCTTACTCTAGCCTGAGCATTAAACCCAAGTTTCTAGTAACCAAGACTTCAGGCACCTGTGTGAGCTTAACAGAGTGGTTTCCTGGGCATCTGTACTTCTAGCCCACAGGAATGTCTCTTCCCTCGGTGTGACGTGGGTCTGCATTGAAACAGTGTTTGTTATGTTACATTTTATCTGGCATTTCTGGCTCTCTAGTCGGCTGTAGCGCAGGAAGCTGGACGTCTCCTGGGTTCTTCATGCTGACGGTTTAAGGGAAGTAAGCTCTATGATAAGCAGAGCTAGAGAATCCACCACTCTGGCGCTTGGGAAGGGACTTGGATTCCAGGCCAGGCACTGCTGCTTTCTGGCTGTGTGGCCTCAGGGCAGCTCACCTGACTTGCACCCAGGTTGTGGGGGCTGTATGGTTACATGTGAGCTCTTTGAAAACTGGCAAGCATTTTGCCAACATGAAGAATGACTTCTACTCTCAGTAGCAGTGAGAATAAATAGTAACAACAGTGGCTCTTTGCCATGCAGCAGGTGCTCAGAACTATCTGTTGAAATAATGAGAACTCCACCCCTGCAGTTTGAAGGCAAGCAACACCCAGGGCCCCAGAGAGAAGTGACAGGAGGCTCCAGGAGGCTGCACAAGGTCCCGAATGGATGGGATTCGACTTGGCTCTTGCAGAGGCAGCCAACTGGCCCTCATCCGGTCCTGCCAAGTCCCGTGTGACACAGGCAGGCTTCACGGAAGTTCTCTCTCACTCCAGGTCTGCCCCTCTGGCCCAGCTGGGACAGGTGCCTGGCTCCACAGCCTCTTTGCTATGACTTTACAGGAAACAGGTGCTCATGCCAATCAGCAGAGAGCGCCTGGTGCAGGGTGTAGAGATGAGATCAAAAGTTGTTGGTGTGTGTGCAGGTTTACGTGTCTGTGCGTGGGTGTGTGTGCATGTTTGTATGTGAGGGTGGATGCTGGGGTGCTGAGTGAGCATCCGTTCCGGCCCAAATGCTGAAATGATTGCCTCCAAGAGCCTCATTTTCATTCCCGGAGGCTCTCCCCTCCCATGATCCAAAACACTATAGATACCATAGCTCTTATCAGTGAGAGCTGTCTTTTCTAACCTTTTCCTGTCTCTGACCTCATCTGCTCCCCCAACCTTTCTATGAAGTAGATAGAGAAACTGTTATTGAACTCTTTTTTTTTTTTTTTTTTTTTTAATCTGAGACTGAATTTCACTCTTGTTGCCCAGGCTGGAGTACAATGGCACGATGTCAGCTCACCGCAACCTCCTCCTCCCAGTTTCAAGTGGTTCTCCTGCCTCAGCCTCCCAAGTAACTGGGATTACAGGCTTGCGCCACCACGCCTAGCTAATTTTTTTAGTAGAGATAGGGTCTCTCCATGTTGGTCAGGCTGGTCTCGAACTCCTGACCTCAGGTGATCCACCTTGGCCTGGGATTACAGACGTAAGCCACTGAACCCAACCTTTTGGACTCATTTTTTAGATTAAAAAACATTCTATGTGTCAGACACCAGCAGCCCAGTAGAAAAAGCCAGAGGTGCTGGCGACTCCTAAGGTGGTACTCCCTGCAGCGGCACCTCAGGTCCTGGGTGAGTGTCTGCACCTGTGACCATCAGGATGAGCTGGGGCCCCGGGTGCTTCTGTGGTCAGGCTGGGACAGTGAAAGGCAGGTTTGAGCTGCTGAAGAGGGAGCCCTTGCGTCCAGGGCTCTCAAGAGGCGAAGGCCCACCTGGCAGTGTCCTGGGGCAGGAGCATGGGTGCCTGTGTCATGTGCAGAGACAGCAGTGATGGGGGAGATTTGGGGGGCAGTGAGGGGGAGGCTTCCTCCATGGTGGAAGCCCTTGGAGTTGCCAGATGGCTGGTCAATGCTGATGCCAATGTGGAAATGGGGTGCTGTTGTTTGTGGGGTGACTGGACCCTGCATGGAGAAGTGAATTCAGTTTTGGCTTTCTCAGCTGTCGGTTGAAGCCTGTGGCTCCTGATTAAGTCTTCCTGCAAGCTTGAGGACTTTGTTCTCACTCACAGGGGGCCTGGTCAGCTCTTAGGCAGGAGAGCTGTGGTGTACCCTGGAGGTGTTTCCTGCCTCTATAAGCTGGTCATGGGGAGGACTGAGGTCTTGTATTCAGAAGGTACGAGCATGCATTTATAAGGTATGAGGAGCTATAGCATCCACCAGATTCTATGGATGGAGCTTTTGTGGATCCAGAGGGTGCCATGTTCTTCCTAAGCCTGAGAGGCTCCTGAGAGGGGCAAACTTTTCCATTGACCTTGGCCAGAGATTTAACCACCCAATCCTAAGCTCCTCATCAGCAAGGTGGGATGCAGTCCCAGGCGTCGACCTCCTGGGTGTCCCCAGCCCTCCAGCCCCAGACAAAGGGGGAGGATTTTAGCCTTATCTCAAGGCGGGTGGCGACTCCACATACCCAGCAGCCCGCAGGGATCCTTGATGGTCTCAGCCTCCCAGTCCCTGCTCTGAACGTTGATGAAGACCCCCCCTGGGTAAAAGGTCTCTCTCAGGGCAGTCCGCTGACTCCAGCAACAAATCTGTCCTGGTGCCTTCCTAGGGATCCAGGCCTGGCTTCGGGGTGGGATTGGTCTCTAGGTTCAGATTAGTGCCCTTACTTTTACCTATGAGAGCCCATTGCCACTGCTTGGTGTGCTAGGAACAGGCCACTGCTCCAACAAGGAAAACACATTTTTGACGTCCAACATGTTAAGTAGCACAGCCTCTAGGGTTGATGGGGACAGAGCCACAGAAGTACCATGGGGTCCTTCCTGAACTGGAGCCTTTGTGACCACCTGATGGAGGGAGATTCTTGACTAGGGCCAAGGCTAAGCCCAGAGGGGAGCAATGGCACATTGTCACCCCACAGCGTTTGCAAGTGAAGTGTAGACAGGGCAGGCTGGCTGCGGGGAGGGGCTTGCTTGTTTGTTTTTAATCCTGATTTAGTTTTCCCAAAGGCAGGCACATGGAAGCATCTTCACCCCCCGCTGCTTCCCGTGGTGGCCCTCACAGAAGGCGCGTCTGTCTGGTATCTTGGCCATGAACCAGAGCTGCTTGTGATGAATCAGAGCTGCTCGTGCAGCCCTTTGCAGAGGCATAAATCCACACCACCCTTGTTAATTGGTTGGGTTTTGACATTCCTGACAGCTCTGCCCGCCGCAGATGGTGTAATTGCTGGGTCTAATGAGAAGGTTGAGCACCTTCCCGTTTGTCACCCTGTCATTCTCCAGCACGGCTGGATTCTGCCCTGTTACTGTTATGCCTGGCGCAGGTCTCAGCTGGATCCCTGTGCCTCCTGCCAAGGTCCCCTCTGAGCACCTGCTCCCCATCACACAGACTTTTATTTACCCTGGACTTCTCTGGGTGCCAGCACCTCATCCTTCACACCCTGGGAGCTGCGGCCGGCACTTCCATGGGAGAGTTCACTCCCAGCTGCATCTATCATCATCGGCGCAGCCAGGGGCCCAGCATTCAGCCTCCGCCTGTTACTCCTGACCCACTTTGTTTCATGAATGAGCCTTTCCTGTGGATGGAGGAGGCTCCAGGAGAGTTTTGACGGATTTAAATAACCCT
This sequence comes from Rhinopithecus roxellana, assembly GCF_007565055.1. Taxonomy (NCBI): domain Eukaryota; kingdom Metazoa; phylum Chordata; class Mammalia; order Primates; family Cercopithecidae; genus Rhinopithecus; species Rhinopithecus roxellana. The sequence goes on along the minus strand of NC_044553.1, from coordinate 154,011,964 downwards.
GCAGGAAGGGGAAGCCAGCAGGGGAGCTTGCCGAGGCCCTGGAGCCATCCTTAGGGCTGCAGGCGGAAAGCATGAAGGGCACCATCCTCCCTGCACTTGCTCCATTTTCAGATTCAAGCAGGGCCCATGTTTTGTAAGAATTTTGTCTTTCTTTATTCAAATTGTGAACTATTTCAATTACTGTAACTTTAAAATAGGCTTTTGACTGGGCGAGGTGGCTCACGCCTGTAATCCCAGCACTTTGGGAGTCTGAGGCGGGTGGATCACTTGAGGTCAGGAGTTCGAGACCAACCTAGCCAACATGGTGAAACCCCATCTCTTCTAAAAATACAAAAAAAAAAAAAAAAAAAAAAAAGAAAGAAAAGAAAAGAAATAAAAGAGAAAAAAAGCTAGGCATCATGGTGCACCCCTGTAATCCCAGCTACTTGGGAGGCTGAGGCATGAGAATCGCTTGAACCCAGGAGGCAGAGGTTACAGTGAGCCAAGACCAGGCCATTGTACTTCAGTCTAGGGGACAGAGCGAGTCTCTGTTTCAAAAAATAAGAAATAAAAATAGCTTTCTAAATAAGAATGTATGGTGCCTCCAATGTTATTTCTGTTTTTCACAATCCCAGTTGGAGTGCTCAACATTTGTTGTTGTTGTTGTTGTTATTTTTTGAGACAGAATCTTGTTCTGTCAGGTGAGATAGGCTGGAGTGCAGTGGTGCAGTCACAGCTTACTGCAGCCTCTACCTCCCGGGCTCAAGCGATCCTCCCGCCTCAACCTCCCAAGTAGCTGGGACTACAAGCGTGCTTCACAAACCCAGCTAATCTTTAAACTTTTTGTAGAGATGCCATATCACTATGTTTCCAAGGCTGGTCTCGAACTCCTGGGCTCAAGCGATCCTCCTGCCTCAACCTTCCAAAGTGCTGGGATTACAGACATGAACCACCATGCCCAGCCTTGAGAGAACTTCTCAGCTCTCTACTGAAGGGCTTGGTCCTAAGCCTGGGCTTCCCGTTTCTAAAATGGGGATATTTTCTCCTACTTGCAGTGGTGGTTGCAAGGTTTATATGAATTCATATTTCTAGATTCGGTGAGGAGCTTCCCAAAGAAGAGAAAGGCATATCTGAAAGAGCTAAGGCTGCATTTCAGATGCATTTGCTGGTTCACTCTACGCAGCTGAGAATGTCTGACTTAGCTTTGTGGATGGTCAGAACCCTCCTGGACAGGGCCTGGCTCCATGGTGAAGAGCTGAGGTCAGCCAACTATGGTTCATGCACCACATCCAGCCCATTCCTAGCTTCAGCCTCAGCCTCCCGAGTAGCTGAGACTACAGGTGCACACCACCACACCCAACTAATGTTTTTATTTATTTTTTGTAAAAATGAGGTCTGACTGTGTTGCCTAGGCTAGTCTTGAACTCCTGGGCTCAAGGAATCCTCCTGCCTCAACCTCCCAAAATGCTGGGATTATAAGCATGAGCTAGAATGGCATTTATATTTTCAAGCGGTTGAGAAAAATGAAAAGCCAAATATTTCTTGATGTGTGAAAATGACATGAAAAACATTTCAGTGTTCATAATTAAAGTTTTATCGGAATGCTGCCATTCTTTTCACGTTATCTGCAGCTGCTCATGTGCTACAACAGAAGTTGCATGACGGCGGTGGAGGAGCTCCATATGGCAGGTCAAGCTAAAAGCATTTCCTGGGTGGCCCTTGACAGAAACAGTCAATGATTTTGGAGTCTGACACTTGCTGTTGGAATCTTTTCTGTAAGACCAAGAGAGTTCTGTGACATCCCAACTCCAGTCTGAACATTTGCAGATTAGGAGGGTTTTGCGATTGAGTATTAAATAAGATAATGCTTTGAAGTTTCACGCACACCTAGCATAGGTGCTTATTGAATGAGTCTCCTTTTTCCCTTTTCTTGGCTCTCTTTGGAAACTTCCCTCCGATGGCAAACACTCCAGATTTGTGCTTCCTGCCATTCAGGAAGTGTTCACAGAGCCTGCCCTGAGCTAGACCCCGGGAGATGAAATAACAGGAGCAGCCTTTTTTCTAGGGACCTCCTGGATCCCCCAGTGGGTGACGATGCCATGGACAACTGCTGTGATGGAGTTGCATCCCAGTGGTTTGGGAACGCAGAAGGAAGGCCGTTAATTCAGCTTGGGGCAATGGGCACAGCCTCAGAGTGAGAAGGGAGCCTGGGGTTAGTATTGCAGGTGGGCACCCGCTGGGGGTGTCAGAAGAGCTTGGAGAAGGCAGGAGATGATCAGCAATGCCTCAAGGTTGTTAAGCGCTTATCAGTTGCCAGTCTCTGTTTTGGGGGCTGTGTGAGCTCTGGCCCATTTCATCTCACTTTCTCCCAATGAGGCAGGTGTTATTAACCATACCATATGGATGAGGGGACTTGGGCACAGAAGGGTTAATTAGGTACCTAAGGGGGGCCAAGGTTCAAGCCATAGGCAGTGGGATCCCAACCCCAGGGTCTTGACTGCTGGACCACAGAGCTACATCATGGGGACCTGTCCTTGAAATGATAGGCTACAAGGATTAGACTTGGGCCTGGGGCCAGTGGGGAGCCATGAAGGAATATGGGGAGACAGCACTGTGATCAGGGCATGTTTTGAAAAACTTAGTCTCTAGGAGTACAGTCTGGCTTATAGCAGGGACACCATCCTTTTTCCAAATATCAGCCACCCTCAGGACATCATCTTGCCTCTGTGTTGTTAAGACCTTTGGTGGGACTGGCTGAAAACAGAGATGACTCCAACCCATGCAACACATAATTGCCGTATTCGTGGGGAAGTGGGGCAACTTGCCATTGATTTGCGCACCCTGTGGACACTGTTGTGTAATGGAGCTAGAAATACTGGTTTCTAGCATTCAACCCAGCTCAGATTGAATCTTGGCGCTTTCCTAGCTGGGTGCCCTTGGGCAAATCGCTTTCTCTCTCTGTATCTTGGTGTCCTCATCTGTCAAACTGGGATTGTAATGGTACCACCTTATGGAGTGGTCAGAAGAGTTCACTGAGCTCGTGTATGTCAAGCTTTTAGAGCAACGCCCAGCACCTTGATGAGTGCTCAGAATGATAGTGTGATGTAGTAGTAGTAGTGCTAATGTTGTTGCTGCTGCCGCACCTCAGTCTTGAATGTCATTCCTAGGATGTGGTAAACAAGAAAGCCAGCTGCATAGTGACAGGGCCCAGTGCCAACATGCTCTGGTCTCCAAAGCCAAGTCTCTTGGCATATTGCTTGTGAGGCAGAACAGAGTATCTGAGAGCTCTTTGTATCTAGAGAAAGGGCTGGGGGTTGGTTGCACCTCCTGCTAACACACACAATCACACACACACACACACACACACAGAGGCAGGCTATGGGTTTTCTGGCCTTTGGGCTGTCTGGGCTGGGAACCCTCATGGCTGGTGATTCTCCTCCTCCCGCAGGACCGGGTAGATCTGCTGGAACAGGTGGCCCGGGAGCATGAGGAGTACCAGGCAGGTGTGGACGAGTTCCAACTGTGGCTGAAGGCGGTGGTGGAGAAGGTGAATGGCTGCCTCGGGCGGAAATGCAAGCTGCCCATCACACAGCGCCTCTCCACACTGCAGGTAATCCCCAGCTGTGTCTCAACCAGAGGGACCCTAGGGACACTCACAGTGGGCGGATTCTATGGCATAGTTTCTTTAATAGGACAGTGCTCAGTGCCACAGAACATATAAGTACCCACAGACCCCCGTGAAGAGAAGCGTGGAATCTAGTCTAAATGCTTGGGTCCTCAGAGGCTTTATGGAAATCCCTGGCCAGCAGAGCATTTGGAAACCCAGGACCACAGAAGCACGGTCTAGGCCAGTGGTCTCAAATGGGGGGCATTTGGCAGTATCTAGAGACTCCTCATCCCGAGGAAAATCTTCAGCAATGTCCTAAGACAGTAGAGGGGGTGGATGCTGCTGCTGCATCCAGGTGGCGACCAGGGGTGCTGCAAAACCACCATACAGTGCACAGGACAGCCCCACACAGCACAGAGCAATCAGCTCACGTGGCAATGGTGCCAAGGGAGAAGAACCGTGGTGCAGGCACCAGGTCTGCCTTTGGGAGAAGTGGGCTCCCCACTTTTCACCTGCTGTGTGGCTTCCAGTGAGCCCCTGACTCCCTCCATAAAGTCAGTGGGTAGAATGTCTTTAATAATTCAAGAAGCACTTGATAAATTTTGCCACAACTGTGCAGTACCTGAACTATTTCTTTAATATTTGTATTTAAATGGACTCGTTTTTTTTAAACTGATGATTATTTATTTAGAAAGAAAACATATCACTGTCATAAATGGAAAAGATGGTGCCGATTCCAAATAGGTAGATAACTGCACAAATAAATACAATGAAACCGAACGGAGCCATTTGGTTCTATTTGGCTCCACACTGTTTCCAGCTGAAGGCGTGGAAAGGAAGATAAACGAATGTCAGAAAGTGTTCAAGACAGAAGCACCCAACAGAGACTTTCTCCTTGACTTAATCAAATGGCTTGAAAAAGACTTATGGGGAAGGAATAAGGTTCTCAGGTGGTGAGTCCATGCTGCTTAAGGCAGACAGTCCAGCCCCTGGGAAGGCCCCTCTGGCTCTAACACGGGACTCCAGGAATCAGTGTTTTGCAGGGCAGTCCTAGGTCTGCTCTGGAAGATGCACCAACTGTTTTCTTTTTCCCTGCCTGTTTTTCCCTCACTCCCTCTACCCTCTTCAGGACATTGCCAAAGATTTTCCCAGGGGCGAACAGTCTCTGGAGAGGCTGGAGGAGCAGTCTGTGGGCGTCATTCGGAACACCTCTCCTTTGGGTGCAGAGAAGATCACCGGAGAACTGGAAGAGATGAGGAAAGTTCTGGAGAAGCTGCGCGCCCTCTGGGAGGAGGAGGAGGAGCGGCTGCGGGGCCTGCTCCAGTCCAGGGGAGCCTTTGAGCAGCAGATTAAGCAGCTGGAGGCTGAGCTCAGCGAGTTCAGGATGGTCCTGCAGAGGCTGGCCCAGGAGGGCCTGCAGCCTGCGGCGAAGGCGGGGACCGAGGATGAGCTGGTGGCCCACTGGAGACGCTACTCGGTAAGTGTGTTTGGCCGAGTCATGGAGCCCGGGTTGCTGTCTGTGCCCCAGGGTCCTGGCACTCAGACCTCCTCTATGATGGAGAATCGGGCTGAGCCCTGAGCACACTCACTCTGCTTCTCCAGGATTCTTGATATCTCAGCTCCCTGAGCGGGGAGTAGACAAGTTGGATGTTTATCCCCATTTTCTGGAGGAGAAAGCTGGGGCCTGCAGAGATTTTTTTTCCCCCTCAGCATCCCTAGAGTCACATGGTGGGTCTGTGAAGAAATAACAGCAGAGGTGGATTGGGCAGCCGGGGTTGGGCCTCAAAGCTAGTCTCTTGCCCAGTGGTGGGATAAGATGTGGGCTTCCTCTGCGTGGAACAGGGAATATTGGATCAGAAGGGGAAACTCTTAGTGTGGAGATGATGGGGAACAAACATGGGCCTCTAGAAGGCCAAGCAGCAGAGGCCCACGGTGGCGGGGGTGCTTCCCAGACCAGACATGACATCCCATCAGAGGCTCCCCACCCCTCCCCGCAGTTATATGAACCGAAGCTTGACTTGTGGATAAAGAGAGTTTTAAAATAATAAGCAACGGTCCTCCCCACCTCTGTCTGTATATATTGTTAACTCAGGATCACGACTCCATGAGAGGAGATATCTCCAAGGGAAGTCATCCCAGGTCTTACCTGCACTCTGCCACCTTTGTTATATTTTTCCTCTTCCTTCTAATCTTTGCCCATACGCAACAATATTTTTTGTAGGGAGAAACAAAGGGCACGTATTCTTCAGGACTGTCTTCTCGTTCGATCTTGTAGCAGAACAGGTTACCCTTGCAGTGATCACCTTCCTGCAAAGGGAACTGTCCCCCCTCTTTAGGACTGTGTGCCTCAATGCTCATTGGAGGTGGTATGGCACAGTGGTGAGGGATGGGGACTTTGGGGCCAGACTAACTGGGTTTAAGTCCTAGTTTCACTCCTTGCTAACTGAGTGGCTTTGGGAAAATTACTTTAATTTCTGTTATGTGTGAAATGAAGCACTGAGAGGCTAGGAGACTTGCCCGTGGTTATATATCCAATAGGTGGAGATAGGGATTTTAACTTGAACCCAGGTAATCTGACTAAAGGTCATATGCTTCCAACCACTGGGCCAGCTCAGGCTCCCAGTTCTAGAAAATTAACATAGCAAGAGGAACAGACCAGGAATCCAGACATCAGTGGATCTGTCCCCTCCGGGACTGCAACCCTGGGATGCTCCCGAGAGAGCAGAGGGCTGGGTATGACTTGCGTTATCCCTCTGCTGACCAGAACAGGACCCTTGTCTGTTTCAGGAAGACTGTTTTCATCGAACGTTGAAGTCAGGGTGGATTTGTGGCTTATCCAGTGTCAGGTCAGGAAATGCAACTACCTGGCAGGGTCCACCCTCCTGAGCCTCCAGGTCAGGAAATGCAACTACCTGGCAGGGTCCACCCTCCTGAGCCTCCCAAGGAATCAGCAAACTAAACCTGATAACAGTATAGGTCCCAGCACGGCATGTCAGAGCTGGAAGGGATGCAGTCTTATTTTTACAAGGAGGGAACTGAGCCTAGAAAAAGGTCATGCTTAGCCAGGACACCCAGCCATGGGGCAACGTCCTTCCCAGGAATGAGGGTCCTGGGTGTTCCTGTACTGCCTCAAGTTGATGATGGGCCTTCCAGTGGCCTGGACAGGCCTCTCTCCAGGGGCAGCCCCTCTGCACCCTTGCCCTTCTTTGGCTGAATTCCTGCTGGCCAGCCAGCTTTCCTGACCACTGATATGCCGGGCTGCTTCATGAATGATTTTCAACCTGCCAGTTCCCACAAACCAACTGTGTCTGTCTGTGAAAACTTTCATAGACGTCATTACATTTGCTAACTAATTGAATAGCGATAGGAATATTTTTGAGAATGAACAGGGCTGGCTGGTCAGCTTCTGTGTCCTTCTGCCTACATAGTGGTAGCCACTATGCCCGTATTACCCCAGCCACTGCCTAAAATCCTTCCCTCTATTTGTGCTTTCTCCCTTGAGCTTAATCCTCTAAACCCTGTTCATCCGTGGGTCACCCCAGGCTAAGCCTAACTGGAGCTGCCCCTGGTTCCTCGTGAATGAAGGATCGAGCAGAGGTCGGTATAGTCAAGAAGGGCAGAAGCACGAGGCTGCCTCCTGGGATTGAGGGAGCTGGGGATGGGGAGGGACCAATGTACCCCTGCTCTGTACCAAGTGCCTTGTCAGTATCACCCGACCCATGTGGTTGGCGAAAGTGACCCCATTTATCAATGAGGAAATAGCCCAAAGTGCACAGCTAGGAAAAGACAGAGGTGGGTCTCCAGGCCAGCTCTGTGTTGTGGCAAAGCCCATGCACTTTCCACTACCCCACCTTGCCTCCTACTGAGCAGGGCCAAGCAAGGGACCGGGAGTCCTGCAGATCAAGGTCAAACGCAGAACTTCCCAGGACAGCAGGGAAAGGCTGTGTCTGGAGTGTCTGCACACATTGAAGTGAAGCAACTTAGGAATAGTCCATGCAAATATCTTCTAGGCCTGCCGAGAATAATAACCGGGTTCACAAGCACCTTTAGAGGCATGAAGAGGCCCTGCTCTGATGTCGGGTCCACCATCTGCAGACTCTGCAACCATCAGAGAGCTCTTAGCCCAAGTTTCCTTGTTAATAACATTGGGACACAGAGACTAGCCTTTCAGGACTGTTGCGAGGCTTAAACGAATGGGACACCCAGGGCGCTCAGCCTGGCATTGGTGTCCCTTGAGTATTAGTTATTTGTATCATTAGGTGCTAGTGTTTGCCATGGCAATGCTGGGAGGTAGGGGATAAAAAAGAGCAGAACTGTAGCCCAGCAACAGACAGGAAAGGCTGAGTTCCGGGTCATGGAGCTGGAGATGGGAGGGCAGGGACTGAGCTCAAGAGTGGGACCCAAGTTCCTGCCCCCAGTGACAGTTTCTGCCCAGCCTGGCCCACCCCCACTGGCCACGCTCACCCCCCTTCACACACACACACTTATTCTGTTGAGGAGCCTCATCCTCCTGCTGTGATATCGTCATGTGCTGCAGGCAACACGGGCGGCGCTGGCCTCAGAGGAGCCCCGTGTGGACCGGCTGCAAGCCCAGCTGAAGGAGCTCATCGTCTTCCCCCATGACCTGAAGCCACTCTCTGACAGTGTCGTCACTGCCATCCAGGAGTATCGGAGGTATCTGGGAAGGCTGAGGGCGGTGGGACTCAGGGTGTGCTGGAACCCACACTTCCCCATCTCCAGAAGGCAGGCTTGCTTTCTTCTGCAACATAGTAACTTCTAAATCATTCTTTGCACCTCTCAATGACTGACTTTTGCAGGTTCTCTCTTGGCTCAGACACTGTCCCCTTTGACTGCTTTGCGTTTGCTCCCAGAAAGAGGCCTGAACTTTGCATTTATCCAGGCTAGTGGCTGAGCCACCCATCCTGTCATGACTCTTTATGCAGGTTAGCACTGGGGAGGGGTGATGGTCCAAAGGGAGGACTTTTCAATAGACCGACTCCATTCCCCTGCCTTCGGATGCTGACTTCAACATCCGAGCTGTCTCCAGACCAGCCTCCACCTGCCCCCTCAGCCCCTGGGCTCAGGCACAGCAGGACCTTCCAGCTTCCTAGTTTAGCAAAAGCAGCAGCCCTGTATCCTCCCTGTGCGGAACTGAGCCAAGTGTTGATTTGAAATCTGTTACCTGTCTTCACTGTATGAGCCTCCGAGGTGTTCTGAACATGGTACAACTGTCCACACAGCTGTCACGCGTCTCCTACCTCTGCCTGGTGCAAGGAGCTCTTTCAGAATGAACGAAGGGAGCTCCTTCTTTGCTGTGTGTCTCTCATCCCACAGCATGCTCAGGCCCACATCTATAAAACTGGGGCAGTGGCCTGGATCCCCCATGGCATGCTAAAGTAGGGGTAGGACTGGGGTTGGGGGGTTGAATTTCCTGTGCATGAAGCAGGCAGGGAAACAGAGTGGCCAAGGGTCTTCCTCTCTCTCTGGTTTCTCTCACTGAGGTTTCAGGTACTGGTTTCTATGACTTGGTGCTGGACATTGTGTTTGAAAAATTATTTGTAGAAATTAAATGGGCCTAGAATAACATTATCTTACTCAAGAAAGGGTTTTGTTTGCTTCTGCCAGATGCCTGGGGGCAGGCAGGACTAGTCTAGGGTCTCCATAATTTATCTTCAAGGCTTGTATTCCCTGGTCATGCAGCTGGGCTATCCGTCTGTTGTACTGGCTTGCTTGCAGTGCATTTTTTATCCTGAGGGCATGGACCTTTGCGATCCCAGCTTCATGTGAGGTGCTGTTTTCAGAATCTGCCCATTTTTGATAGACTCTTATCCTGAGAGGCTGCCAAAACCCTAACTCAGTTTTGCAGCTATTTCTTCCAGATTGGCAAGTGCCCTCAGGGTCAAAGTAGCTTTGGATGTTAGACTCACATTTTTATTACTTGTTTTTTAAAACTTTGATCAAGCAATTTTTTTTTTTTTTTTTTTTTTGAGGCGGCGTCTCGCTGTCTCCCAGGCTGGAGTCCAGTGACTGGATCTCGGCTCACTGCAAGCTCCGCCTCCCGGGTTTACGCCATTCTCCTGCCTCAGCCTCCCGAGTAGCTGGGACTACAGGCGCCACCACCACGCCTGGCTAGTTTTTTTTGTATTTTTTAGTAGAGATGGGGTTTCACCGTGTTAGCCAGGATGGTCTCGATCTCCTGACCTCGTGATCCGCCCGTCTCGGCCTCCCAAAGTGCTGGGATTACAGGTTTGAGCCACCACGCCCGGCTCAAGCAATTTTTTTGTTTGCCTTTTGTTTTTGTACTCAGTGGGAGGGCCAGTCTGAATTAATTATTCTTCTGTTACTGGAAGAATAATGTCTCCATGTGTCATCTCATCCAACACTTAACATGATTATATGTGAGGGACACTGTATTGCCTATTTCATAGGTGAGAAAACTAAGGCTTATTAATATTGAACCACTTAAGGTCACATAGCTGGCCTGTCTGGCTCCAAACTCCCAGCTCTTTATACCTACTATAGAATCAGAGAACACTCATGCCTCTTATTTATTTACATATTTACTTTGGAGACAGGTGTTGCTCTGTCACCTAGGTTGGAGTACAGTGGTGCAATCACAGCTCACTGCAACCTCGAATTCCTGGGCTCAAGCAATCCTCCTACCTCAGCCTCCTGAGTAGCTAGGACTACAGGCATGCACCATGATGCCTGGCTAATTTTTAATTTTTTTTTTGTAGAGATGGGGTCTTGCTATGTTGCTCAGGCTAGTCTCATACTCCTGGCCTCAAGTGATCCTCCTGCTTTGGCCTCCCAAAGTGCTGGGACTACAGGTGTGAGCCACCGTATCTTGCCCATGAATGTAAATTATACAAGAGCCTACAGGTCCCAAGGAGCCCCAGGTGTCTGTCCTCAGGAAGACCCCAGGCCTGCTGCTGATGCCTTTTCATAGTAATATTAACCAGAGTCCCTTCCAGCTACATCTTGTGTCTACTGCTGCAGACACTCCCAGCAACTGAGATAGGAGAAGGCCCACCCTGGGAGCAGTGCACCCTGGGCCTCTTGAGGGTCTTGGTGGAGGCCTCATCCCTGGACTGAACCCACTCTCTCTCTTCCCTCGTTTTCTCCCTCCACGCTCCTTGCAGCCTGAAGGGGAAGAGTGCCAGGCTGTGCAATGCCGCGGGGGTGGAGCTGTGGCAGCATTTCCAGCAGCCTCTGCAGGATCTGCAGCTGTGGAGGGCCCTGGCCCAGCGGCTCTTGGAGGTCACTGCCAGCCTGCAGGACCTGCCCTCCCTTCACACCTTCCTACCCCAGATCAAGGTAACCATGGTCCTGCCAACTGGGTGTGGCTGGGGTGGGCCACTGGCGGGGCATGGAGTTTCAGCCTCTCTCCCAGGGCAAGGCCCACTGCCGGGTCCTCCGGATATCTGGGGAGAGCTCACTGCGGCTGGTCTGCTGAGTCCTGGTGCACAGGGAGTGTCCATGCTTGCTTGTTACAGTGACAAAGGTCAGCTCGGCTCCGGGTTAACCCGGGGCTCCGTAGGGACGCTCCCCACCCGCAAGCACCTCCCAGGTGGAGGCATCAGCAGTCCTGAGAGAGCAGCATTTCAGGCCATTGCCTTTACTGCAGCTGCAAGCGGCAGGAAACCTGACCCGACCTGCGGTATCTTAAAACAGCGACATTCAGGCAGTCCAGGGTGCCAGGCCATAGCTCAGTGGTGTCACCAGGACCAAGCCCTTTGTAGGTCTAAGCCAGGTCTCCCTTCATGGCCCCAGCATGACTGCTCTGGCTCCAAACATGCATCTCCCATGAATAACAAATGGCTCCGGATGGAGCCGCGGGTGCACGGGGCTCTCTCCACCTCCACTTCCGCCTTTCAAATCCTCCCGACTCCTGCACACTCCCCTTACATCTCATTGGCTGGTCAAGGTCATATGATGATTCCTGGCCCAATCACTGGCAAGGATGATGGGATTACCCTAACTGGTTTGTACCAATTAGACTCAGTGCCCCGGAACTAAGCACTTTGCCTCCCAAAATTCTGGTTGTTTGGGAAGAGAGAAGGAGGAATGACAGTGGGATGAGCAGAAGACAGCATCTGCCATGATGTCCACCATTACGGTGCCCCCAGTATGCCTGTATGTACTGTCTCTGACATCATTGAACTCTGAAGTGCATAAAATGATTTTGTGTCTAGAGATTGTTAGACACAAAGAGTGGGAAAAGGCTCAAACGTGTGTGAAATGTATAATCATTCTGATTATAAAAGTCACACCTACTTGGAGAGTGTAAAGGTGTGTGAAGAAGAAAACGAAAAGCACCCATTATCCCACAAGCCATAGGGATGAACATGTTGGGGCAATTTCTCCATCGCTTTTTCTGCCACCTTGGTATTACTGGGGAGAACCAATAACCAGGATTGGCCCTTGCTCACCCTTGGGTGCACTACTTGGCCATGTGCCTGCATTTTGAAATGTCTACCCTTGTGATTTTCCGCTTGGGGCTTATGTTGGGCCAATAATTTGTTTTCTTTCTTCATGGCTTTTTTTTTTTTTTTTTTTTTTTTGGAGACTAAGTCTTGCTCTATCATCCAGGCTGGAGGGCAGTGGCGCGATCTCGGCTCACCGCAACCTCCGCCTCCCAGGTTCAAGAGATTCTCCTGCCTCAGCCTCCCAAGTACAGGATGCACCACCACGCCTGGCTAATTTTTTATACTTCTAGTAGACTCAGGGTTTTATCATCATGTTGGCCAGGCTGGTCTTGAGCTCCTGACCTCAAGTGAGCTGCCCACCCCAGCCTCCCAAAATGCTAGAATTACAGACATGAGCCACTGTGCCAGACCTCTCTTAATAGTTTTTAAGCTGCAGGGCATGGCCTTTCTTTCCAAGGGTCCAGGGGGCCTCTTCTTCCAGCCCCATGCTCCAAAGGATGATGGGACATCTTTTCTAGGTGCTCCTCAGGGCATCCTGGAGTGAATTTCATATGTGCCACAAACCTCAATTTTAGATCAGAAGATCCCAAATCTGTCCTTTATATCTGATTAAGTCCATTTAGATATTTTCATGAGATATGGTCACCAAGAGACAGAAGATTTAATTACAATGTTTATGTATTTGGGATCAAGTTCTATAATTGTATATTCTGATATTCTCACTCCACACATTTGAGCTTTTGTTCTCAGCATCATTTAAAATCATTCAAATAAAAGTGATCATTTTCAGTGGCTGGATAATATTCTATTTTGGAGTATGCCATAATTTAATGTTGCCACCATTAGAGGTTTAGGTTCTTTCTGATTTTTTATTGTCATAATTTACATATTTTGAATATCTATGCATTGTAGTTTTATTTCCATTTCTACCATGATCTTCCTTATTTTGCAGATGAGGGATCAGAGCCAGGGAACCTATTTGACAAAAGAGGAAACTGAGGCTCAGAACTGCCCCTAGCTTCCCAACCAGTACATAATCCAGACTCATGATCTCAATTCCCTAGCCTAAACTCTTAACTCCTATAATATTGTGTCTGAGCTTGGTGAAAAGGGGGTAAAAGTGACTCCCCTACAGTGAGAGGCTTGACCTCTGTGTGGCTGAACACAAGCTAGATGCCCTGGTTTGCAGGTCATGCCAGTACAGCTGTATCAGCTGTGGCTACACTGCCTCTTCCAGAAACACCTACCTCAAGGCCTGTCATCAGTACTGCCTTCTCCAAAGTAGTACTTGATTTCCCCAACCAGGAGTGTCCACCTCTGCCTTGAACTCCCACGGCACTAGCTCCAGCTTTGCTTAAAGAATGACCACTTTCTGTCTTGTATTGAAATGACTTACCTGGGTTGGAATCTTTGTTCTTTCTCTCCCAACCCTGTGCCTAGCTCAGTGATTTAAGTCTGAGAGTGGGTTCTCAGCAACATCATCAGGTATAAAATGAAAGAACTCTGGCCAAAGACAAAACCTCTGACTTCCAGAACCCCAGACTCTTGATTAGAAATGCAAGAGGTGCTTACCTGAAACAGCTGGAGAGGCAACAGGAGCCAGAGGCTTGGTTCAGGCTCTAAGAGTTGCAGGGCTTTTGGGGCAAGAAGAGTGAGTGTAGGCTGGGAATGGGGTCAGGGAAGGCTTCCTGGAGGAGGTAGGGTCTGGGCTGTACAGAGTTCAGGCTGTATGGCAGCCTGCTACCATTATAGGAGGCTTCTGAGCCCCCTTAGTTCTCCTCTTTGCCTGGCAAACTCCTGCACATCAGCAGTCTGCTGAGTATCACCTCCTCTGGGAAGCCTTCCTGAATTCTCTCTGATCATGCTCCTACAGGCCTGTAGCTCCCTTCAAAATGTCCAAAACACTGTTGCAGGTAGTGCTGGGGGTGCATCCACTGTTACTGGTGATGGGGGATCACTGAGTAGAGGATCGAGCTGGCTGGGTCTGGCTTCTGCTGCAATGTGGTGGGTCGGTGGTGGGGAGCCAACTAACTGGGAGGCAGCAGCCATTTAGGAGCTGTGTGGTCCAGGTGCCCAAGGCTGAGGGTGCACTGCAGTCAGGAGCAGAGGCCATGGAGAGGAGACAGACTTCTGAGGCCTGTAGGAGGTGGATATTGCTCAGGCTTGAGCATCAAGACAGATGTGGGAGGCGAGAGAGGAATCAAAGTTGACCCCAAAACTCAGGGCCTTGCCAGCGCATTCCTGCCAGCTCATTTTGTTTCTACTTGAGTTTGCTGCTTCCTCAGATACCTACACAATGGTAAGCTTCCTAAGCAGTTGCAACCAGAACAGTTGTGCCCCTGGCTGTGTTTCTGAGCTGTGTCCTGCCCGGTCTGTGGTTCATAGAAGTCTTGTCTCCCACAGGCGGCCCTGATGGAAAGCTCCCGCCTGAAAGAGCCACTGACAATGCTGCAGCTGAAGAAAGACCTCCTGATTGGCGTCTTTGGCCAGGAGAGAGCCACGGCACTCCTGGAGCAGGTGGTGGGTTCCGTGAGGGACAGAGACCTGCTGCATAACAGCCTTCTGCAAAGGAAAAGCAAACTGCAGGTGTGCAGCACGTGGCGTCTGCTCAGGACTCGGCCTGGCCACGGGGCTGGAGCACCCGCTGGGGAGGCAGATGGCTCTATGTCCTAAACTCAGCTCTGCCACTTGCCACTGTGTGGCCCTGGGTGTATCCCTTTGTCCCAGACAATCTCAGGCTCCTCGTGTGTAAACTGGGTAGGATTCTTGCACGCTCCCTCTAACTGGCTTCCTAGCCACCACCTGTCTGCCTCCCAGCCCTGTCCCCAAACCCCCTGCAATCAAATTGAATCCAGTCCAGTCTTCTGCAGAGAGTGACTGGAGGGTCAAATAAGAAAATGGCGATAAAAGCCCTTGTAAAATTTAAACCACCCTGGAGCTGGAAGCTCATATTAGCAACACATTTCAAAATGACTACTCTACATCAATGACATGGCCTGGCACGTTGTGGACAGCTTATTCTTTTAGGTAACAAATGTTTGCTGAGCGTCTAATGATAATGACAATAATAACTGTGATCTATGGGGCACTGGCTATGGGCCAGGGCGTTGCTAAGAGCTCCAGATCCTTGATCTTATCGAATCCATGTAAGAGCACTGTGAGGGAGGTACTGTTATTTTTCTTGTTTTACACACGAGGACACTGAAGCAGGATGGTCAAGAAGGTGGCTCATGGTCCATGTGGGGTACAGCCAGGACCCAGTCCGTGATTTCAGCTCCCATGCATGTTCCTTCCATCTGCAGGGCCTGGTGCAGTTCTAGGAGCTGGGGGGATGAAGAAAGGAAGCCAAGGTCTTCACCCTCAAACACTCACAGCTTGCTGGTGGACACAAATAAATAGGCAATTACTGGAAGACATCGAAGTGCTGTTTTACAGCAAGGGTTGGCAGACTGTTTCTGTGAAGGGCCAGATAGTGAAGGTTTTAGAGTCTGCAGGGCAGGCCATCTCTGTCGCAGCTCGTCAGTGCCACCACTGCAGCATGGACACAGCTGTAAATGTATGGGCATGGCTGGGTTCCTATAAAACTTTATTTACAAAAACAGGCCTCCTGTGGGATTTGGTCAGTGGGTGGGAGGGGTGTAGTTTGCCCCAGTTCTAGAAGGATGTGGCCAAAGTGTTCTGTGAGGACACTATGGTGACTCTAAGGAGAGGCACCCAACTCCATCAGGGCTCAGGGCAGGCTTCCTGGAGCGGGCGGTGCCTGGTGAGCATGAGCTGGCCGAGACCAAGAGCAGCCTGGCTGCACAGGTCAGGTCTCACAACACGGTGCCCATGAGGAACGCTCTTAAGGTGCACGCTGTCCTATGTCTCTGCAGAGCCTGCTCGCTCAGCACAAAGACTTCGGAGCGGCTTTCGAGCCCCTGCAGAGGAAGCTCTTGGACCTCCAAGTCAGGGTCCAAGCTGAGAAGGAGCTTCAGAGGGACCTTCCTGGAAAACAGGCCCAGCTCTCAAGGTTACAGGTGAGGGGTCTGTGAGGCCTGAATCGCTCTTGCCCAGGCGCTCACCTGCACCCAGAAGCGGCTTCTTCGTCTAGCAGTAAATGCAACAGCTGCCGTGAGCCAGAAATTTAGACCCTTAGTTGAGATCTGACCTTTCATCTCAACAGAACCTCTGCTTATTTATCTGATGGTTCCTGACCTCAAACAACTGAGTCTTGAGCTCAGCAAAATGACAAGCTGTCTTTTTGTTTACTCCTCAGTTCCAAAGTCTAACATTGGTATTTGTTTTTAGAATTGCTTTGCTAAGTATTCTTAATGAGTCCACGTGTTCAGTTAAACCAACTTTGAGATTAAGAATAAATGTTCTGGCCGGGTGCGGTGGCTCAAGCCTATAATCCCAGCACTTTGGGAGGCCGAGACGGGCAGATCACGAGGTCAGGAGATCGCGACCATCCTGGCTAACACGGTGAAACCCCCGTCTCTACTAAAAAAAAATACAAAAAACTAGCTGGGCGAGGTGGCGGGCGCCTGTAGTCCCAGCTACTCGGGAGGCTGAGGCAGGAGAATGGCGTAAACCTGGGAGGCGGAGCTTGCAGTGAGCTGAGATCGCGCCACTGCACTCCAGCCCGGGCGACAGAGCGAGAGTCCGTCTCAAAAAAAAAAAAAAGAACAAGTGTTCTGAAGCGTAGACTGTAAGTAGGTTGGCCGTTGATCATTGTTGGCTGGATAAGGAACTTGCTGGTTTTTAAAATGCATGTGATACAATAGTTCTCTTTTTAAAACCCAAGCACAACTCATACACAAATTGAGAGTGTTCTCTGGAAGACATTAAAAATAGTGCATTTTAGGCCAGGAGTGGTGGCTCATGCCTGTAATCCCAGCACTTTGGGAGGTGAGCAGATTGCCTGACTTTAGGAGTTTGAGACTAGCCTGGGCAACATGGCGAAACCCTGTCTCTACTTAAAAAGAAAAAAACAAAAAACCAAAAAAATTTAGCCAGGCGTGGTGGCGGGAATCTGTAATCCCAGTTACTCGGGTGGCTGAGGCACTAGAATCGCTTGAACCCAGGAGGTGGAGGTCGCAGTGAGCCTACATTGTGCCACTGCACTCCAGCCTGGGTGACAGAAGAAGACTCTGTCTCCAAAAAGAAAGAAAAAAAATAGTGCATTTTGGGTTTTAAAACTAAAATTGGGCTGTGTTTCTTCATAATGAGAGGTGGTCGCCAACTATGAGTCCCGATGTGAGCTCGTCCCTGGAGATGCCATCTGGCCTGTAGCAGAGTTTATTTTCATGGTGTCCCAGAATATTTGTGTCTGATTTTTAAAATCTCTCCAGCCCTGAGAGTGGGCCCATCAGACCAGCCATGTGATTGGTACTTCCGCTGGTATGAAAGAGCCCCACCGCCTTGGGGAAGTCACCCCTCCCAGGCTCTCCCACTCAGAGCCTCCGCCCTGATCAGCCACCCTGAGGGAGGGAAAGGTGGGAAGATTAGCCTACCTGTTCCTTTCTCTACTGCAGGGGCTGCAGGAAGAGGGGCTGGACCTGGGGGCACAGATGGAAGCTGCGAGGCCTCTGGTCCAGGAGAATCCCAACCACCAGCACAAAATGGACCAGCTTTCCTCCGACTTCCAGGCCCTGCAGAGGTCTCTGGAGGTAAGGGGCTGGCAGAAGGGCCTGTGCTTTGACAGAGAGCAGACCCCTGTCATCCAACAAGCCTGGGGACTTTCTCCCCCTTTCCTGCCTTTGTTCCTTCTAACCTATCTTTTTTCTTTCTCCCTTTTTTCTTACCTTCCTCATTCATACAACAGATAATTATTGAGCACCTCCCATATGCCAGGCGGTGTTCTAGGTAGCCCTAAGGGTGGAGGTAGCAGAGCATGACAGCCCAGGCCCCTGCTCTTCTGGGAGTTACACCCCAGTTGGGTAGATGGACAATTAATCATCAAGCAAACAAGTCAATGCACAATTACCTATCGAGATTAGGGCCATGAGGCAAAAGCAGAGAGCAGACTGCTGGAATCCTTAGGCAGCCCAGAGCACGGGCAGCCTTGGGTCCCCTGCAGCCTGCACTAGGCCTGGAGGCCACAGAGCTTCGTCGCCAGTGCCCTCTAGTGGCCACCTTGGCTCTTTCTAGGGTTCGCCCAGGATTCAGTCCCCTTCCTGCAGTGGGGATGGAACTCGAAGCTCCTTCAAAACTGCCCTGAGGACAAGTGGAAATGCAGACTCCAGGCCCCACTGTGACACTGATTCAGATGCAGTCCTCGGTCTGCCTTTGTAACAAGCCCTGAGGAGTAGAAAGCAGGGTCTCTGGCGCTCACACCTCAAGAAAAAACCCAGTGAGGCAGTGAGAGCTCTCCATGCTACCTGACTTTGCACACCCTATTTCATACCAAATATTCCTAACCTCCTCTTTACACTCCTGAAATTCATAGGGAATGTAAGTTACCCACCCAGGAAATAGAAAAGAGAAATCAAAGGAAATAATTATAATATAATATTGTCCTTCAATATATACGTACTCCCAGATGGCCACACTCAAGACATAAGGAGGGGGTCAGAACGTGCCCTCCCTGCATGACAGCTGTCAATGTCGTGTCAAGTGGCACAGCCATCACGACCTTCAGTGATGTGGTTTTCTGAAATGTGAATAACGCTTGATAGAACTTTGATCAAAGCCAAGAGCAGTCTCCCGTCCACTTACACAAAGGGTGCAGCTCTAGAGAAGTCAGTACGTTTGTTAAAACTGCAAAACGTTCTTTGTGTTTGTGTGTTGATTGGAGTGACAGTCTGAGCTCAGGTCATGACAAACAGGTTTTTTACTGCTGTGGATATTAGGAGGACATGAGAAAATCGTGTGGGATGTGGGCCAATTCTGCTTTGGTGGACTGTCCGCCCCAGGGTGGAATGCGAGCGCCCATCCCTCTCACTCCTCCTAGTGTCACCCTCACCACCTCTATCTCAGCAACTGCAAACCCTCCCCACCGGTTTCCGGGAAATAAGGCACCACCTGTGGAGACCCGTTGGTCTAAGTGACAATTGATGTCTGGATGAATTCATTTAGTTACATTCAATAAACTAGCAGTGAGTAGTTTCAAGGTCGAGGCAGTAGAGAAATAGGACACACTGTCCTCACTCCTCAGGAGCCCATAGAAACCCACAGAAGCAGCAGAAGTCTCCTAATACCTCCATCCAAATGATGGGCTAGATTAGTCATTACAAGAAGCAGCATTAACTGAGGATCACTAGGTGTTGCAAACGATGATATTCCAACTCTTATTGATTGTTTCTATTCTTCTTTAAAGAGAAATTGCCGTTTTATTATTTTGGTACCCAGTGCTTGTTAATCTAATATGTCCTTCCCTACAGCGAGGCAGTCTCTGCGTCCCCCTGGGGGGCAGGTATCCCATGTTGGAGATCACAGCTCTATGCACGGGAAGCCCTTGGAGGCATCTGGTCTAATGTTGGCACACAGGGACCAGGAGGGGACAGTGGTAGGGACATCTCAGAGAAGTGGAGTTTTAGATAACTTCTCAGGCCCTCATTGATGGTTCACTGAGGACAGAGGCAGCAGTCTGCCCAGCCCCGGGTATGGGCCTGGTATCCAGCGGTCTCAGCCCGTGTCTGTGGAATGCAGAAGGCAGGGCCTGTGGTAGCCCTGCAGAGAGTCATGACCTTATCCAGCTAACACAGCTGGAATGGGAACGGCAGGCCCTGGGGTCTGACTGGTTCATGGCGGGCTATGGAAAGAAAGCTCCACGGGTCTCAGGCTGGGTGGCCAGGGGCATAGAGAATGGCTGCCCTTCTGGGGACAGTGTCCTCCTTTCCTGGGGACAGAGAGCTGAGCAATAGATTGGCCCAGGAAACAGTACTCAGGGGAAAAGAACAAAGAAAGACCGAACGCGAATATCTGAGTGTGCAGTTCGATGAATTTTTTAAAAATTAAATGCATCTGTGTTACCAGCAGACAGCTAAAGCACAGAATATTACCCGCCTCCCAAAGCCCCTGTGCCTGTGGTCACGCCCAGCTCACCATTCCCGACCCTCAAGGGGAGCTCTGACTTCAGGCTTCCCGCGACACAGCTTGGGTTTGTCTGATGTTATCCTTCATTTCAATTGAATTGGACAGAATGTTTTCTTTTGTGCCTGGCCTTTAGCTCTCCACATGATGGTTGTAAATTCATCTACCGTATGGCATGTGGTTATAGACTGTTCATTCTTGCTGCTGTAAAACGTTCCATGATGTGAATATATACCACCGTGTATTTATTCATTCTGCTCTCGATGGGCACTTGGATCGTTTCCAGCTTGCGGCTGTCACATATATGCCCCTGGGTGAGGACATGTTCCCATTTCCAGGGCATGCACCGGAAATGGAATGGCTGGGCCATCAGCTACAGCCACGTTCTTTTTGGGTAGATTTTGACCCATGGTTTCCACAAGTGGTTGGGCCAATTTACACTTGGATCAGTGGTGGACAGGAGATCCGATTTCCCCCACCCACACCTAGACTTGGTCGTTTTCCTAAAAGTAAGACAGGCTTTAAACCAGAGTTGATCTTCCCAGGGTAAATTCCTTGTGCTGTGCGGAGGGAAGGGCCAGCCCAGCCTTTTGTGGTGCTACTTGGTGGGGAGCTCTGGGGTCCCCAGCAGGTGTGAGAGCCCTGCAGGGTGGAGGTGGTGTGGGGGTCTCCCCCTTGGACAGCACTCAGGGCACCCTGGGCTCCCCGGGCTACGCTGCAGGACCTTGTGGACAGGTGTCGGCAGAGCGTGGAGGAGCACTGCACCTTCAGCCACCAACTGCTGGAGCTGCGGCAGTGGATCGCCGTGACCACGCAAAAGCTGGAGGCACACCGGGGAGAGGCTGGCCCGGGGGATGCTGAGTCCCAAGAGGCCGAGTTTGAGGTAAGGCGGTGGTTCCCTCACCCACTTCCCAAAGAAGCAGGCTTGACAGGCCAACGTTCCCACACCGAGGAGCAGAAACCTCCCTCCACCTTCACCGTGTATGTTTCTGTGTGTCTGTGTGACCTTTAGAGGCTGGTGGCAGAATTCCCAGAGAAGGAGGCCCAGCTGTCCCTGGTGGAAGCGCAGGGCTGGCTGGTGATGGAGAAGTCTTCTGCAGAGGGTGCTGCCATGGTACAGGAGGAGCTCAGGGAGCTGGCAGAGTCGTGGCGGGCCTTGAGGCTGCTGGAAGAAAGTCTGCTGAGGTGAGAGTGCCTCCTAGGCTCTGAGCCTTGTCTGGGACACCGCCTCTGCCCACTCAGGGGCACTCAGGTGCTCGTGGAGCAGATGGCCAGGGTGCTGCCCAGTGTGGAGCCAGGGGCCTTGGGCACCTTCACACTTTGGCCCAGTTGGCTATTCTAGCAGGAGCAGGAGGAGCCAGGAAATGTCCCCATCTTAGGAGTTAGCCTCCAGTCCATACTGGTTTGAGCCTCAGTTTCCCCATCTGCATCAGTGGGCATATGCACCTTCATGACAGGTTACTGTGAGTTTAAAGTCAGAAACCGGATGTGAGCATGCCTCAGGAACGTTCTGACAAACTTCAGTGGGGGCACTGACTCGTCACCCGTGGTTCCCCAGTTCTATTACTTTTCCCATGTCCTGGTGGGTTCCCACCACATCTCTGCATTGACTGGGCTGAGTTTGTCTTCTCAGCCTCATCAGAAACTGGCACCTGCAGAGGATGGAAGTGGATTCAGGGAAGAAAATGGTTTTCACCAACAACATCCCAAAGTCAGGATTTCTCATCGACCCCATGGATCCTATTCCCAGGCATCGTCGACAGGTGAGTCTGTCTAGCAGGGCTGTGGGAGAAGGGGCCAGGCCCCAGGTCAAGAGATGGGTAGGGTCTCCAGCACAGGCCCCTCCCTGTCTGGGGCAACATGCTCTGCTCTGAGGACTTGGCCACATCCTGTCTTATTTGAGCCTGCCCCACCTGTGGCCCAAAGAGCAATTGATCCTGCTCCACAGTGGACCTCAGAGATCCCAGAGTCTGCAGAGCCAGGCTAGCAGCAGCTCCTGCAGGGAAGAGAGTGTCGGGGCTGAAAGCTTCCTGCTGGCCCTGGATTGGAAGCCAAAACCATACAAGATGAGAATATTTTTGTGCCATGTTTCATCCATCCCTTACTGCCCTTAAGCAAACTTGAGCTTTGTTGAAAAGAACGTTATTCCTTGTTATTCAAAGACATCAAATTATTCATTTTCCCATTCATTCTTTCACTCAGCCTCCATTTGCTGAGTGCTACTTTGTTCCAAGGACTGTGCTCAGAGCTAGGATACAGCTGTGAGTAGCACTTCCCACCCTCAGAGAACTTGGAATCCAGTGTAGAGCTTTTCAGTGGGCACCCAGCCTTGTATTAAAATGCAGGTTCTGGGCTGGGTATGGTGAGCTACACCTACAATCCCAGAACTTTGGGAGGCCGAGGCAGGAGGATTGCTTGAGGTCAGGAGTTTGAGACAAGCCTGGGCAAGATAGCAAGACCCCATTTCTATAAAAAATATTTTAAAATTAACTGGACATAGTGGTGTGCACCTGTGGTTCCAGCTACTCAGGGGCCTGAGGTGGGAGGATCATTTGTGCCCAGGAGTTTGAGGCTGCAGGGAGCTGTGGTTGTGCCACTGCACTCCAGCCTGAGTGACAAAGCAAGACCCCATTTCAATCAATCAATCCATCAACAAAAAATAATAAAATAAGATAAAATGCAGACTGTGAGTTAGTAGATCTGACTGGGGCCCACAATTCCATTCTGCATTTCTAATAAGCTCTCAGGATAGGCCCGTGCCGCTGGGCCCGGGAGATACTCGCCTCTGTGAGCCACTAGCAGTAGCACCTGTAGGGGAGAGAGCATGGGGGCTGGACACTTCCTCTGGCCCCAGAATGGAAACTAAAATCAAACAAGATAACAAGATAGGTCTATTTTTGTGCCATGGCTATGTTTTTTTTTTTTTTTTTTTGAGACGGAGTCTCGCTCTGTCGCCCAGGCTGGAGTGTAGTGGCCAGATCTCAGCTCACTGCAAACTCCGCCTCCCGGGTTTACGCCATTCTCCTGCCTCAGCCTCCTGAGTAGCTGGGACTACAGGCGCCCACCACCTCGCCCGGCTAGTTTTTTGTATTTTTTTTTTAGTAGAGATGGGGTTTCACCGTGTTAGCCAGGATGGTCTCGAACTCCTGACCTCGTGATCCGCCCGTCTCGGCCTCCCAAAGTGCTGGGATTATAGGCTTGAGCCACCGCGCCTGGCCAATGGCTATGTTTTATAAAAGAAAAAAAAAAAGAAACTACATTGTTTCACCCATCACTTTCCCTTACTGCCCTTAAACAAACTAAGCTTTGTTGAAAAGAAAGAAGCAAGGGAGTGGATCCACAGGCAGTTAAATAAGGGTTTCCAAAAAAAAAAAGCAGCAAAAAAAAAAAAAAAAAAAAAAAAAAAAATGTGGTGCACCTTGGCAGACAGGCCAGAGGCCACGGGAGTCTGCAGCAGTTCCCAAGTCCAGGACAGGAAAGCCCCTCCTGGAAGATAAGAAATCTCAGCTGAATTTTCACGGCTGAGTGGCAGTGAGGAGAGGAAGGAGGGAGGTGTGTTCCTAATAGAGGAGACAGTGTGTGTGAAGAGCAGAGGGAGAAATTCGAGTGCCAGTTTGAGGGGCCAAGACACGTCTCCAGACCCAGGCTCAGAGGACAGGGAAGGCAGCACGTGCAGTGGAACCAAGACTCCTGGGTCACACTGAGGAGGAGTGAGAGGCACCAACATGGATAACCAGGAAGTTAGCTGCATGGGCTTACATCATAGTCAGATCACTCTAGTCATGGAGCCCCGAGGGGACAAGCATGGTGGAAGGGTGACTATTTGTATAGTCACCCTGGTAAGAGGTGGCGGTGGCTTCTGTCACCTCTCAGGGGATCAGAGAGGGGACAGTGAGGAATGTTCTTGGCCCCTAAATGTGGCCATGTTGTGTAGAGATTCATTGTTCATCCCCCAGGCCTCTCCTGTCACTACTTTGGGCATCTTGTCCTCGTCCCTGCCCCTCTGCCTCGGGTGGAATTCCCAGGACACACGGCCAGGGGGTCTCTTTCACCTCTGATGCTTTGGCCGTGTGTGATCCTACAGGTAAATCTTCTCCAGGAAGAAGAAGGGAGCCATGAAGATTTCTCCCAGCTCCTGAGGAACTTTGAGCAGTGGTTGCAGGTGGAAAATTCCAAGCTGGTTAGAATCATCGCAATGAGGACTTCTACAGCCGAGGACTTGAGGACCAGAGAATCGAAGCTACAGGTCTGTTCCCCAGGAAACGTCCCTCATCCATAGGGTTTGCAACCACAGATGCATTTGCCACCAGGGGGTTCTTCAAGAGAAAGAGCACACCCACAGTTGTGAGCTGTTCTGCCGTGTGTATAGATAACGGCTTTTATACTTTTTTGGTTCAAAGATTTTAGAACTTTTTCTGGCATTCATTCATGTATTCAGCATGCTTCTGTATTTCCCTACTTGGAAAATATCACCACTAATCACTTGACTCCTGTGTCACTTAGCTATTGCTGTGTAACAAACCATCCCAACAGTTTGTGGCTGAAAACAACAACTAGGTATTTAACCCATGGTTCAGAAGCACAGCAAGTTAGGCTGAACTCAACCGGGCAGGGCCTGCAGTCTGTCTGCTATCAGTTGTAGGTCAGTTGGGTGTCTCTACTTCTGGGGGCTAGTGGGCTATTAGAGATGAGAATGACATGGACTACACATCTCTTATACTCCTGTGGCACAGCCTGGACTTCTCATAGCAGAGGCAGGGCGGAAGAGAGCAGTAGCAGCAGGCAAAGACTTTTGAGGTCAAGACTAGGAGCCAGCATAACATTAATTCCCCTGCATTCTGTTTGCCAAAACCAGCCTAGAGTCAAGGAAAGGGAAACAGACTCCACCACTTGATGGAAGGGATGGCAAAGTCATGTTGCAGTGGGTATGGATATGGCTGTGGGGAGGGAGATGGGGAAAGTCACAGCCATTTTTGCAACTGTACTATCACTTCTCTTCTGTCTTCTTCACTCTCACATCTAATCAGTTGCTAAAGCTCCTTGATTCCACCTCCTAGATATGTTGTGTTTCTCTTTCCTCGCACTACCATTGTCTAGATTTAGGCACTTACCATTTTTGGCCTTGACTATGGCTGTAGCCTCCCAGCTGATCCTCCCTTCTTCCTGTTGGGTTCCCATCTAGGTCATGGCTCATTCTGCAGCCAGAATGACAAATATGACCCTGTCCTCCCCGTAATGAAAACCTTTCACTATAGAGTTTAACCCCTGAGTTTATTACTCAAGGCCTTTCTCAACCAGGCTCCAGCTCACTTCTGTTTCCCTATTTTTCTGCAATTTTAGGTTTGAATTTCTTTTTATTTATCTGGGTTGGGATTCATTTTAACTCCCAAATCTGTGGTCTAGGATCTTTCTGGAAAATTCTCTAACATTATTTTTTTTCTCTTACTTCCCAAACTTGTTACTTGTATTTTTTTCTACTAACAATATTTCTTAAAATATTACCTCTGCCTTGTTCCCTTTCTCCTCTTCTATTGTGATATCATTTAAAAATATGTAACTACTTCTCACTGTGTGCTTTATGTCTCTTACTCTCTCTTGTGTATTTTTCATCCTTTTCTCTCTTCGTGTTGCATTCTGGATAGTTTTTCTGATCCATCTTTCAGCTTACTAATTCTCTCTTTAGCTGTGTTTCATCTTCTGTTACACATGTCTATTGAGTTCTTAACTTTTGTTGTTGTAGTTATCAGTTCTAGAACTTCTTTTTGGTACTTTTAATAATCTAGGCTATCATTTTTCTTACCTTTATTTTTTTTTTCTTATTTTATAACTCACGTCTTAACTGAAACTCTATCATTTTTCATACTTTCCAGATGCTTGCTTAAATTTTTAAGCCTATCTTTTAATTATTTGAACATAGTAAATATAGCTTTTTACAGATTGTGTCTAATAATTCTAATATCTCAAGGCATTTTATGAATATTTCTGTTGTATATTATTTCTGCCTGTTCTTACTCTTGGTTTCTTGTGTCTTTGTGTGGCTGCTTTGTGTGCTAGACATTGTGTTTGCCAAAATATGTATAAGAGTGATTTAAGATTTAGGAGAGGCCGGGTGCGGTGGCTCACGCCTTGTAATCCCAGCACTTTGGGAGGCCGAGGCAGGCGGATCACCTGAGGTCAGGAGTTGGAGACCAGCCTCAACATGGAGAAACCCCGTATCTACTAAAAATACAAAATTAGCGTGGTGGTGTATGCTTGTAATCCCAGCTGCTCAGGAAGTTGAGGCAGGAGAATTGCTTGAACCTGGGAGGTGGAGGTTGCAGTGAGCTGAGATTGCGCCATTGCACTCCAGCCTGGGCAACAAGAGCGAAACTCCGTCTCAAAAAAAACGAAAAAAGAAAAAAAAAAAAGAAAAAAAGATTTGATTTAGGATAATCTTTTCCTCCAGAGTCTATTCCATTTGCTACTGCCAGGCAAGTAGGGACCTTTCGTTCTGGGACCACTAAATCCAAGTTCAAGACTTGAGTTTCCCTGGTCTACTAAGATGACTTTGAACTGGGCTGCAAGTCTCCACAAGGTCCAGGTTTACTTCTGGTTCATTTTTAACAGGGTGAAGGCTTTAGGAGCTCAGCAAAAGGGTAAATGAATCCTATCAGAATCTCCACCTCGGTAGGGCCCAGACTTTGACCTTTGTCTCCCCAGCCCAGTGAGGCTGCCAAAAGCACAGGTGTTTTACAGCTATTCCTTCCAAATTGGCAAATGTTCTGTGGACAAAAGCCGGTCTGAACACAGCACTGTCTGCCCTGGGTTTTCATTCTTTCCCAAGTTGTGTCCCGGTGTGCCTCACATTCTTTTGTTAATACTTTTATGCCTTTAAAATGCTTTAAATATTTTGTCCTTAGTGAGAGATTTGGTCCCAATGATCTAGTTGGCCATTACCTGGAAGTCTTCCTTGCCTGCCTCTCCTGTCTCATATTTGGCTGCTCCTCTCATTCCCCCCACCGCACCACCACCCGATTCCAGCCATATCAGAAATGACTTTCTGTTCAAGTTAAACCCCCTTGCTTTTGTACAGCATACGTTCCTGCGGGCTCTGAGAAGCTAAGCAAGGTGTCCCATATTACTTGCTAGTAGGATGGGGCAGAGTCAGGATCCAAAGCCAGGACTTAAACCTGGGCTCCCGGATTTATAGCCCCGCTGCTACTGCCCCATCACACCACCTCTCCGGAGTCCTGAGAATAAAAAGGTTCCATCCCAAGGGAACACAGTACTTCTATTTCCTGAGAAAAATCTGCACATTCCAACACCACTCTGCCAGGCTCATAATGCCAACAGAAAGACATGTTCACAATGACAACTTTTAGAATGAGGCAAACTCTAGTCAAGCCCTCTGGAGGACTTGGTCCTGGAATGTCACAGTTGGAAGTAACCACTGGAGGTCTGCAGCCCAGCTGCCCGTTCCGTGCAGGAGGCCATCCTGTAATGTTCCTGAGAGTAAGGGCTAGGCCTTAGCTTGAACTGCACAGATGGGAGTCCCACTTCATGGATTCTGTCTGCCTCCTCCCTTCCTACCTGTCTGTTGAGTGAAATTTGATGGACCCATCCTTACCAGCCAGTTGGGACTGTCTGGGCCATTTGGAAACCCCACCATGACGCTGCTGCTTCCCCCAGGAGCTGGAGGCTCAGGTGCCAGAAGGTCAGCATCTCTTTGAGAACCTCCTTCATCTTGGGCCGGCAAGGGGGACCTCGGACAAGCTGGAAGATCTGCGCTACCAGTGGATGCTGTACAAGTCCAAGCTGAAGGACTCCGGCTACCTGCTGGTAGGTGCCAAGGATGTGCAGGTCCCAGATTCCAGGGACAGGACTGTAGCTGGGCCTGGATTTGCCTGAGGATACAGTGCTCAGCCCGCATCCACCCTGCCCTGTGCATTCACACAGCAGGCAGCGATGACTACTTAGAGAACAGGGATACTCAAGGGTCCTGGACACTTGACTCAGGTGATGCCATTTGGCCATCCAACCACCTCATGAGGCTGGAGTCCCAATCAGGACAGCAGTGACCTTGTAATTAATGTGTAAGGAGTGCTTCCTACCTCCCAAGCCGAGGGCTCTGTGTGCACTGTCCCATTCAGTCTGTATGGTTCCCCTCTGCTCAGGTCATTGTATCTCCAGCCTCCAGAGTGGGAGCTGAGACTCCAAGCAGTGAAAAAACTTGCCCAAGGCTGCATGGGTGGTCAGTGGCAGAGCCAGCCTGCAGACACACCGTTGTGTTGTAGGCGTGACCTGGGGAAGCACTGGAGTGGCATCAGGAGCCCTGGGGTCCAGCCCCATGTCTCTAACTTGCCCTGTGTCTTAGTTGAGCAAGCACCTTCCTTTTTGGGGGCCCCTGTGTCTCCTCACACAAAATAATAATAATAATAGCAAAACTAGTAATGATCATAACCTTTGCTCAATGCTATGTCCTCATAACAGTCCTTTAAAGGAGGTGCTGTTATATGCCCTGTGAACCAATGAGGAAACTGAGGCACAAAGGTTAAGTTTCCTAGGTCCCTAAGTCTGAGGAGGGTGGTGGGATGGCCCCTAAGGGCCCTTTCAGCCTCAGACCCCAGGCCCAAGCTGGGTGCCCCAGGCTTTCCTGGCCCCGCAGCAGCCGAGATGGCCACTAGGTGTCACCCTAGCCCAAGCCAGGTCGGCCATGGCCCCAGCCGGCCTTGGCCACCGCCTTTCCAGACAGAATCCCAGCTGGGCCTGAAGTGTGTTAAAAAGCTCATTAAATCGAATCACCTGCTGGCTCAGGCTGTCCAGATGACCAGAAGTTTTAAAGAAACACTCCCCTGACAAAATGAATATTCCATTACAGGCTCTGTTGGGATTTAAGTTTCACTCACTTAACTTATTTTTTTTCCCCCTTTTCCTCTCCTTCCCTAAAATAACAGACACAAAGTTCTCCAGGGGAGCCGACTGGATTCCAAAAGGTACAGTGTCTGCCATCTGCTCCACACAGCTAGCGGGCAGGGTGCCTGGAGGGTTGGTGGGCCTGTGACACTGGGGCAGGACTCGTGGGCTTTCTGGAAGGCTCCAGGAAGACCAAAGAACATTTATGGGGGATCAACTCTGGGCTGCGCTGTGCTGGGCCCCAGGATTCTTGGTCTCAAGAAGCCCCAGGCTCGGGGTGAAGCTGGCCAGGGTGTGCAGAGTCCTCCGCTGTGACAGGCACATAGCAGAGAGGGGATCTTGGAGTTCACCCTCCCAAATCAGGACACGCTGGGGAGTGGACAAAGATGCTACCAGTGATTAGGCTGTGACAACAGGTGTGAACCGGGACTGTCCCAGGAAACCTGGGTTGTTGTGGGTAAACTGGACGGTGTGGCCACCCTGGTGGTGGAGGGTCTGCAGGGCTTAGTAGGGACAGGAGAGGGAGGGATTGTGCCGCTGAGTTCTACTAGGCAGGTGTTTCCACTTACCCTGTGGAGCCATGCTCAGAGTCACTCCCAGGGCCTTTGCAGGCTGAAGCAATAACAATAACAGCAGTAATAATGACAACAATGAGAAACAGGTATGATTCTTACGCGAGATGCTATGTATTGGCCATCCACTGTGTGTGTAAGGAACTGTGCTAAGTTGTGGTTAGGGCCTCTCCTGTAACTCTCCCATTGACACCCAGGAGGCAGTATAATCTCAACTTTCAGCGTGAGGAAACAGAAGGGGCAAGCCTGAAGTGACTTGTTCAAGGAAGGCCTCAGCGCCTCAGTGGTCTCTGGCTTCTGAATCCAAAAGCCATGTTGTTAACCTTCCACAGTTGTGACTTGCAGAAGACTTCCCTGGGGCCCGGAGTGTCTCCCCATTTCTGGAAAAGCCAGGTGTAAATCGGTGTCCCCTGGTGTCAGTGTTTGCAAAAGAACGAATGCTGTGTTTTCCTGCTAGGCACTGGCCCATACTGACACGAGCCTCCGGCATGCTCTGGCCCAAGGAGCTGAGTTCCTTGAGATCTCTCATTCTTTGGAATCTGAGTTTCCTAGAAATCTGTGATTTCTTCTTGGCCTCAGGCTGGTGTCATAAGTAACGTCTGTAGGAGAGTGGATGACACATGGACTGGGCAGGGCAGTCACAAAATCAAGGCTGGGCTCTGAGCCCAACACCAACTGGCTTTGTGGCTTTGAGGGAGTTGCTTGGCTCCTTCGGGCTCACTTTCCCCATCTATAAAATGGAACGTTTTTCTTTTTTTTTTTTTTTTTGAGATGGAGTCTCTTGTCACCCAGGCTGGAGTGCAATGGCATAATCTCAGCTCACTGCAACCTCTGCCTCCCGGGTTCAGTCACTTTTCCTGCCTAAGCCTCCCGAGTAGCTGAGATTACAGGCATGCGCCACCACGCCCAGCTAAGTTTTGTATTTTTATTAGAGACGAGGTTTCGCCATATTGGCAAGGCTGGTCTCAAACTCCTGACCTCAGGTGATCCACCCTCCTCGGCCTCCCAGAGTGCTGGGATTACAGGCATAAGCCACTGTGCCCAGCCTAAAATGGAACTATTAATGGCAACCTTATTTACTTCATGAACTTAGTTTGAAGATCCGGTGAACTGCTGTATATGAAAGTAGAAGTGCTTCTGATCGCTTAAACCCTGCCCCCAACACACCGCAGTTTCGAATAACAAACAGACTTCTCATGAGATAGGGAAAATCATCAAGAAAGGACAGGTGTTCTACACAGGCCGGCCAGGGGGGTCCTGGTGGGAGACGGGGGACCCAGGACCTGGTGTCCAGACCGACTCTAGCTCCTGCACTTCAAGCCTCTCTCTGGTTGGAAGCCCCCACCTCTGCAGCCCCCAGGCCAGGATCCATGTGGGTGTCAAGTCTGGGCCCCCTGGTGTCTAGCCATGGTGCCTAAAACATAGTAAGTGCCCACTAAATGTTTTTGAGTAGTGACATTTGTAGGCTGACACCAGCCCTCCAGTGCAGGCTCAGGTTCCTACAACCTGTAATTAATGTGTTACTGTGGTATGTTCATAGCCATAGTGTTCATTGCTATCTCTACGTCGCCTCCCTCCCTCCTTCCTTCCTTCCTTCCTTCCTTCCTTCCTTCCTTCCTTCCTTCCTTCCTTCCTTCCTTCCTTCCTTCCTTCCTTCCTTCCTTCCTTAGTGCTGACTTTGTGCCAAGCTCTGCTTTAGGCACTGGGATACATCAGTAAACAGAAGAGCAGCGACCTGTCCTGTAGACTGTACATCCTGCTTGGGTGGAGAGAGGGGGATGAGGCCAGAGCACACGTGTCCAGCTGATGTTTCTCAGTAGTACAGTGGGAATCTCTGGATCAGAGAGCTCTGAAGGTCACACCGCTTGGGATCCATGTAGCCCTGAGGTGTATCTTGTCTATGACCAGAAGACGTTGGGCACATCTTGGTGGGGTATGCAAAGCAGGAAAGCCCTAAATGACTAAAGAATCTGCTTACTTGGGCTATGTTTAAAACAATTGGATGTGTAAAAATTTGACTTTGGTGCTTGCTGGCTTTTGAGCTAACGGATCTCAGCCCACTGTGAAGAAGTAAACAACGTGGGGGCCAATACACAGACACCGTCTGTGGCTCCTTTATAGGACAGCTTGTTAAAACATAGATTGTTGAACCCCACCTCTGGAGTTTTCGATTCATTAGTTTTAGGGTGGCCCATGAATCTGCATTTCTGACATGACCCAGGTGTTGCTGCTGCTGGGGGCCCGGAGACCACACTTTGAGAACCACCACTTTATACTCTGGATTCAAACCCAGGCTCCATGATTAGTGTGTGTGACCTCCAGTGAGTCATTTAGCTACAGTCTTCCAAACTCAAATGTGAGTTCACTGAGCTCCTGGTAGCAAAGTTCCTGTTGTAACAATGGCACATAGTAGGTTCTCAAGTGCTGTGTGAATGGGGACCTGGGAGACTTCTGCAGACACCGCCCAGCTTTTCTTTCTGAGAGCAAAGGGAGCAATGACACATCTGAGGGGGAAATCCTCCCTTCTCTTTGGTGTGTGCGTGGTTCTTTGCGGGTTGGGGTGTGGCGTATGCCTGTGTGGTTATGCGCACGCATGCACGTATGCACATCCACAGGCTTGGCAGGTAGAAAGTAGGTGCTGTCTTCAGAGGCTGTAATCTTGCCAACTTAAAAACATTCCACATATTATTTTTGGTCTAAAGGGAAACGGGGAAAAAAAACTTACCCCAAAGCTAATTATTTATGAGCAGTTGGCTCTCCACACTTTTTTTCCTCTCTCCATGCTCCAAGTCATTGAAAGCCCCAGCTACGTCAGTGGCTTCAGCCTGCTTGTTTGTATAAACAGAATAATTAAGATTTATTAAATTTGCAGCTGCCTACGCACTTGCCAACTCACTGCCGCGGGTGTTTGCCTGCAGCATTTAGACACGTGAAATGTAATTGCTTTTTGAGTTGCAGTTGCGCTGTGAGTAAATTGCATTCCTTGCATTGGCCCAGGGAAGTGGAATAGCCCTACCTGAGGCAAACTTTTAGTTGGGGATGGATTGACCAAAGGTTCTGTGAACCAGGGTGCAATAGGGCAGTGCTAGTTTGCAGAAACAGAGAGCAGGCATCTCCCATCCATTTCATATGTGGGCTCTTGGACTATAGACCCAGATGTTGTGTGACCTGAGAGTAGCATTTTATTTATTTGACTATGTTTCATAGGTTTTAAGCCTCATGTTTTTCACATTTTCACATCTCTGGAATTCGGGTGTCTTATTACAATGTAGTTCTTCCAGTGAAGATTTAGATTTATTGCCCGTCACCCCCAACCTGAGATTCCTTTAAATTAAAATGTCTGCTTGCGGGTTGTGTTCTGTTTGGGTTTCCTTTGGACCACACTGGTTGTGTAAACGGAGACCGCCAACCTTGGGGAGCTCCAGCCCGTGGTTCAGACTCTTGAGGAAGAGTTCTGGTTTCCCACCCTTCACCCAGTGCCAAGAGAAGACCTGGAATTTCCTTGCCTCCTCTTTCTGTGAGGTGGGTTTATTTCTCATTTCTCCTTATATTGAAGGTGCAGCTCCCTTGGTCCCCCATATTGATGTGGGCTTTCCTATCAGATGCACCATTTTGGTTGCTGTTCTTTTCTTTCTTAGCGGTTTGTAAAATAATGGTGCACTTTTTAATCAGCGTCTTAGATTGGATGAGCTACTGTGATACCCAATCTCAGTGAGTATTCCATGTTAGATCATAACTTTCTCTCTTTGCAAAAATCCCTTTTGTGTGTCAGGCCCTGTGCTGGGCACGCATGTGCTTGGTCCTTAATACTCACAACTGCCTTCTCCTTTTATAGTGGGAGGAAATGGTTTCTGGGCCCCTTGGCCCCTTCTCTCACTCGTGGGATGGGGTCAGATGGGAGTCAAGAGAGGCAACATAGCTTGAGTTTTTACTCCTGTGACTTACCATGGAACTCCAGGGGCAGGTCAAATCTGCTTCTTCCCTGGTCACAACCAAAGGCCTGGGCTTCGCTAGGGCCATGCAGTCTCTGACCTCTAAAAGGCAGAGCCAGGGACAGGCTTCACTATGCTCTGTGTCATCCCACGGCCTCGCCACTCCTTCCGTCTACAGAGCCCAGAGACAATCAGTCTTTGATGATTTGTGAACAAGTTGGTGCTAAAACTTTGGTGGTGATGTATTTGAAACTAGTCCTTGACTACCAAGCTCCAGAGAAGCATTCTCTACACTTGCTCACTCACCTTCCACCCCACAACTCGTCTGAAATTCATCGCAGTGAGGGACCCAGCAGCTACTGCTTCACTAAGGCCAGTGAACTACTATCCTCATCACACCTGGCCCTGGGGCACTGGGGCTGATGACCACAGCCTCCTCTTCCAGCTGCCTCTATCCTGATACCTCTCTCTTTGTTTTACTGTTTGCCAGCTATCTAAGTCAGTGTTGATAACACTCAATGTTAATGAAATACTATTATTGAATCCACAGTCCATATTTTAAAATTTTAAGCTGTCTCAATAGTCTCTTTTGAATTGATAGACTTTCATTTTTCAGCAGCTTTCGGTTTATAGAAAACTTGAGCAGAATGTACAAAGTATTCCCATAGACCTCCTCTCATCCCAGCCCCCTCCATCTTCCACATTAGTTAACATCTTGTGTTAGTGTGGTCCATTTGCTAAGGATGATGAACCACTTGATACATTGTTAATAACTCAGTTCACAGCTTGCCTGAGCACCCACTCTTGGTGTTGTACAATCTATGGGTGTGGACAAATGTCTAATGACCAGTATCCACCACTAAAGTATGATGCAGAACAGTTTCACTGCCCTGAAAATCCCCTGTGCTCCACCTATTCATCCCTCCCCACCTCTCCCCAGGCCCTGGCAACCACACATCTTTCTGCTGTCTCCATGGTTTGCCTTTTCTAGGATATCCTATGGCTGGATTCATACACTATGCAGCCTTTCAGACTGACTTCTTTTACCTGTCAACATACATTTAAGGTTCCTCAGTGTCTTTGTGGCCTGATAGCTCATTTCTTTTTTCTTTTTCTTTTCTTTTTTTTTTGAAATGGAGTCTCACTCTGTCACCCAGGCTGGAGTGCAGTGGTGCAATCTCTGCTCACTGCAACCTCTACCTCCCAGGTTCAAGCAATTCTTCTCCCCCAGCCTCCCGAGTAGCTGGAATTACAGGTGCCTGCCACCACACCAGGCTAGTTTTTTTTTTTTTTTTTTTTTTTTTTTTTGTATTTTTAGTAGAGATATGGTTTCACCATGTTGGTCAGGCTGGTCTCAAACTCCTGACCTCAAGTGATCTGCCTGCCTCGGCCTCTCAAAGTGCTGGGATTACAGGCATGAGCCACTGTGCCTGTCCAATAGCTGATTTCTTTTGACCACTGAATTATATTCCATTGTCTGGACATACCACTTACAGTCTTACTGGTAGATTTTTTTTTCTCAGTCCAGGATCCAGTCCAAGATCACACATTGCATTTATTGTCACATCTCTGTTTTCCTCCAATCTGGCCCAGTTCCTCAGTTTTTCCTAATTCTTCTTGACCTTGACCTTTTTGAGCACAGGCCTGACAGTTTGTGGAATATCCTTCCGTTTGGGTTTCCCTGCTGTTTCCTTGTGATTGGATTTGGTGACAGGTTCCTGGCAGGAATGTCACAGAGCGGTGCTGTGGTTTACTTGTGCCTCTTATCAGGAGACGCATGGCGTCAGTATGTCGCACATGGGCTGTGTTCACTCTGATCATCAGTTAAGAGTGGGAGGTGGCTGAGCGCGGTGGCTCAAGCCTGTAATCCCAGCACTTTGGGAGGCCGAGACGGGTGGATCACGAGGTCAGGAGATCGAGACCATCCTGGTTAACACGGTGAAACCCCCGTCTCTACTAAAAAAATACAAAAAAAAAAAAAAAAAAAAAAAAAAAAAAAACTAGCCGGGCGATGTGGCGGGCACCTGTAGTCCCAGTTACTCGGGAGGCTGAGGCAGGAGAATGGCGTAAACCCAGGAGGCGGAACTTGCAGTGAGCTGAGATCCAGCCACTGCACTCCAGCCTGGGCGACAGAGCGAGACTCCATCTCAAAAGAAAAAAAGAGTGGGAGGGATGGCATTGGGAGTTATACCTGATGTAAATGACGAGCTGATGGGTGCTGACGAGTTGATGGGTGCAGCACACCAACATGGCACAAGTATACATATGTAACAAACGTGCACATTGTGCACATGTACCCTAGAACTTAAAGTATAATAAAAAAAAAAAAAATAAAGAAAAAAAAAGAAAACAAAGAAAAAAAAAGAGTGGCCGCCCTTAGGGAGGCTTCTCCCTGTGAAGTTCCTACCATTGCTTTTGTAATGGATAAGTGACCTGTAGGGGCTGGGTAGAGGCACTAGAAATACAATACCTCTTTCTTCTTGGGTGGTATCCTCAGGTTCTCCAGGACCTGTCCCTCTCCTGGGTCACTCTCCCTGGCACCTCCTTTCATGCCTGTGGTTTGCACACTATCTTATGGGTAACTCTCCCTGGCATCTCCTCCCATGCCTGTGGTTCATGCACCATCTGGTGGGTGGCTCTCCCTGGCACCTCCTTCCAGGCCTCTGGTTTATGTACTATCTCTTGGGTCATTCTCTTCTTGGCATCTCCTCCCACACCTGTGGCTTTCTGCACCATCTCGTAGGTGACTCTCCCCGGTACCTCCTTCCACGCCTGTGGTTATGCACTGTCTTCAGGCTGTGTGAGCTCTTGCTTCATCTCTAATGCAGGTCTGTCCTTCTAGCCTCAGTCCTAAAACCTCAACTGCCCACTAGATGCTTCCTTGGGGGTCCTGCAGCTGACTCAGTGGGCCTCGTCCACCATCCCGCACTTGGTGCCGGCCTGGAAGCATCTTTGTGGTGGGTACTGAGACCTGGACAGGTCCTGGGTAAGACCCTTAACCTCAGTGGTGATGGGATGTGACTTCCTCTCTCTAGGCCCCAGGTCAGAGCACACCCACCCTCCACAGATCCAGGTTGAACAACAGAGGCCCCAGATACGTTTGTTGTTATTTTATTTGTTGTTTCTTGTGAGAAATGCCACGTGGGATAGTAGGAAGAGCCTGGGCTCTTGACTGACACTGGAGAGCTGAGCCTATCTGTGTGACCTTGGACTGGATACTCTCCCAGCCTCAGTTTCTTCCTCTGTAAAATGGGCATAGGAAAGTCGGCCTCACAGAGATGCTCAAGGTGCCCAGGAGGCCCCTGAGTGAGGTGAAGAGCAAAGCTCAGGACCATTGGGGGTGTGTTTAGTGAGTTCACTAACAAGTGGAGCCCAGACATACTGGTGAACCATGGGCACAGTGAGAACAGCTCGCAGATAGCAGGTGCCCGTGTCTCCGGGGTGGCCTCCGATGTATTGAGGGAGAAGCGGATGGCCAGAGGTGCAGGGAGGGAAGGAGCCTTATATTCATGGTTTCATTCATTCAGCAAATATTTACTGAGCACTGCTGAGGATACAGTAAAGTACAAGACTAATGTGGACCCCGCCTCCGAGGAGTTAAGGGCAGCACAGATCTTAATCAGTGATCCAGAGGAAAGGGTGCCCTGAGGATGTGTAAGACCAGGGAAGGTCTCCTGGAGGAAGTGACTCAGGGTGAGATTAGAATGGTCAGTCAGCACTAACCAGGTGGAGTGGAGAAAGAAGGACAATGAGCATTCCAGACACAAGGGACAGCCCGTGCAAAGGCCCTGTGGCAATAAGACGTGAGAGTCTTTAAGGAGCTGAGAGATGGCATTTAAGGAGGGCAGTGCTTTCTTCCCTGATGGGACCGAAGGTGATGATGGTGCCTAATCCCTGCATCCGTGGTGGAGGGGAAGCTTGTGGAACTTGTAGAAGCTGCCTCTCTGCCCCACACCCATCAGCCAGAGGAGAAAGGAAGTGAGCCTTTATTGGGTGCCTACTGTGCATTTTATGCATAGCATGCATTGCTTCATTTATCCTTCCTACATTGGTAGGCAAGTGTCACTGTCTCCCAACAGAGAAGAAATTGAGGCTCTGAGAGGCTAAGCAACATGCCCTAGATCACACAGCTAGAAAGTGGTAGAGTCAGGGTTAGAACCCAAGACTCCAAACCTTTTATTTTCCCCACATTCCATTTCACCAATGGTAGAAGATTAGGTCTCATGGACTGAGATGAACTCTAGCCTGCGATCCTCAGAAATCTGGAGTCTCATGTAAGACCTTGGAGGACTCTTGGTCAGAGCCTCTGTTGAGTATGTTAACTCCTCTACTCCCTCCCCACCCCTATGGGCTCATCGACCCCTGCTTCCCTACCCTCAGGGATGGTGTATGAGTCCGTTTTCATGCTGTCGATAAAGACATACCCGAGACTGGGTAATTCATAAAGAAAAGGAGGTTTAATGAACTCACAGTTCCACGTGGCTGGGGAGGCCTCACAATTACAGCAGAAGAAAGTCATGTCTTACATGGCAGCAGACAAGAGAGAATGGGAGCCAAGTGAAAGGGGAAATCCCTTATAAAACAGTCAGATCTTGTGAGACTTATTCACCACCATGAGAACAGTATGGGGGAAACTGCCCCCATGATTCAATTATCTCCTACTGGGTCCTTCCCATAACACATGGGAATTATGGGAACTATAATTGAAGATGAGATTTGGGTGGGGACACAGCCAAACCATATCAGATGGGGAGCTTATAACTTCCTGAGGAAGCCCTTTCTCTCTTTAGAAGAGCTGAGATTGTCATTTTTCTTGTTGGCTTCTTAGAGGGTTGTGTGTGTGTGTGTCTGTGTTTGTATGGGCATCTGTGTGTGTGTGTGTGTTTCTAAGCATTTAGAAACATATTGAAAGGTGTCCTTTTTTAAGAGCATTTTTGAATCCAGGACCCTTTAAGTGAGGATGTGAGCTCTAAGTAAACAGGCACTGGGCAGGCTGCAGGAATCCTTTGAGAAGACCACCCCTTGTCAACACTTGTATGTGTAAACACTTTTTGGACCTTCAAAGATGTTTTCCCCAGAGGATCATGGCCAAGGCAAAACCCCTCTCCTGAATAAGCAAAGTGTTAGCTCTGAGAATGGAGGGGCAAATAAAAAAGGACACTTGTAAGCAGACCCTCCATTTGGGAGATCCTTAATTACAGGCTGTTAGTTGCAGTGAAAACCCAGACTGGGTAGCCCTGCAGCTCATTGTCTTGCCTCTTTTCTCTCTCCCTGGGTGGGTCACATGTGTCAGAGATTTGGCTCCACCCAGCCCAGCAGTTGTGGGAAGAGCCGCCTTCTCTGTGAACTCACACTCATTCAGCTGCTTAAACAATTTGTCACCCCCTACCCTCCGCTCCCAAAGTCACTGCTGAAATACATGCAGCCAAGAGTACTTATTCATTGTTTTAAGCAGCCTGTTTTATAAAATCAGTGTTTAAGGACTTTGGTGAGTGAACACATTTGAGGCTGGAGGCACAGGGTTAAGTGTTATCATCTGGAGGAGATACTTGGAGCAGGGGAATACATGAGTTGACTCAGAGAGGAGAGGTAGAGAACTGCCTAGGTTCGAACCTCCCAGGAATATTTGCATTTAACAGTGCTTCTTCATCACCATCATCACCCTCACCGTCACTACCACCACTACCACCATCACCACCACCATTGCCATCATCCTTAACACCATTGCCCTCACCTTCACCACCACCACCATCTTCACCTCTATCACCATCACAACTATCACCATCACCACCACCATCACCATCACCATCCACCACCACGTCATCACCACCACCACCATCTTACATCCTATCACCATCACCACCACCACACCATCATCTACCTACATCACATCATCTCCATCATACTATCACCATCACCATCACCCAACACCATCATTCTCACCACCAGTACCCTCACCCACCACACCCTCACCATATCACATCACCATCCTCCCCACCATACCTCCCGTCCCGACCACCACCGCCATCTCTACCTCCATCATCATCACCATCACCATCATCCTTACCACCATTACCCTCGCCGTCACCACCACCGCCATCCCTACCTCCATCATCATCACCATCACCATCATCCTTACCACCATTACCCTCACCATCACCACCACCACCATCTCTACCTCCATCATCATCACTATCACCATCACCATCATCCTTACCACCATTACCCTCACCGTCACCACCACCACCATCTCTACCTCCACTGTCATCACTATCACCATCACCACCACCATCACCATCACCATCATCCTTACCACCATCACCCTCACCATCATGACCACTGCCACCATCGCTGTCATCATCACCATCACCATCATCACCAGCACTATCATCATCACTATCACTCACACTTACAATCACCATCACAGTCACCACCATCCCCATCCCCATCACCATGATCATCACCATTATCACCATTACCATGGTCATTATCACCATCATCACCACCTTACTGTCACCACCCTACCCCCATCCCTACCACCATTAGCGTCATGATCATTATCACCATCACCACCATCATCAAGCATCACTGCCATCATTGCCCTCACCTCCATCATCATGGTCACGATCACTATCATCATCATGGGACTGTGGCTTTTGGTGTTCTGGAGGATGAACCTTGGTTCTTCAGGGAGCCAGCACATATATTCTATGATAATAGTACTAGTGCTATGATTACTAATATTAATAGTAATGAATGTTACTAACAGTTACTAATAATGCTAGCACTATTATTATAAATAATTACTAATAGTGCTAATAGTAAGAACTGGTACATTTATCAATCGAGGTATAAATATACCTTTGCTTTGAGCCCTCACCACAGCCCAGCAAATAGGGGTAGGTGTTTGATCCCCATTTTGCAGAGCAGGAAACAGAGGATCCAATATTGATTTGCCCAAGGACACATAGCTGTTGAGTAACAGAGTCTGGGTGGGGACATGGTCTGCTAGGATCCTAAAAGCTGGGCTCATCCTGCACTCTGCAGCATCTTGACCATGAGGGCCTCACTTTTCTAAGTGACCAGCTCTTTCCCTGCACTCCTTGGCAGTCAGACATCCATGAAGCCACAACCCCGCCAGTCCCTCCAGAATTTAGAAAATGTTTTCTTGACCACTTTCAGGGATATTGTAGCAGAGAACTCCATTAGGCATTTGGACTTGTGAGACTGACCTTCATGTGATACTGATGGCAATGGTGATGGTGATGAAATTGATTATGAAATAAAAGGAGAAGGAGGAAGAAGGGGAGAAGAGGGAAGGGGAGAGGAAGGAAAAGGAAGACGGGGCTGGGCACGGTGGCTCACACTTATAATCCCAGCACTTTGGGAGGCTGAGGAGGGTGGATCATGAGGTCAGCATTCAAGACCAGCATGGCCAACATTGTGAAACCCCATCTCTACTAAAAATACAAAAAAAAAAAAAAAAATAGCTGGGCGTAGTGGCAGGTGCCTGTAATCCCAGCCACCTGGGAGGCTGAGGGAAAGAACTGCTTGAACCTGGGAGGTGGAGGTTGCAGTGAGCTGAGATCACGCCACTGAACTCCAGCCTGGGTGACAGAGTGAGACTTCACCTCAAAAAAAGAAAAAAAGAAAAGAAAAGAAAAGAAAAGGAAGAGGGGGAGGAGAAAGAGGAAAAAGGGAAGAAAGACAGGAGGAAGAAAGTGATGATGGTGAACTTGATGGTGGTGATGATGGTGATGACAATGATTTAGATGGTGACTATATTAGGGATGCGTACTAATAATGACAGCAGCTGGTACATACCTACTATGTGCCAGGCTCTGCCTCATTGGATCCTCATGACAACTGTGTCATGTAGGTACCATTATTGCCTCTATCTGTAGATGAGAAACTTGAGGTTCAGAGAAGTCAGGTAACCTTAGGATTCACAGCCAGCCCTTTGCTACACCAGGCAAAGATGTATGTCACAATGGCAGAGCCTGCAACTGTATTTTCTGTTCTTCCTTTCATGTCTTGAATGCTTTGGGAAAACTGCAGAAACCTTTGTTTCTGGCAAAACTTACATTAGTCCCATTTCACTGATGAGAACACAGAGACATGTACTGTCATACAGTCAGTTCAGTGCCACCACCACTCCTGGCATCCTCCTCACCCCCTGAACCTGCCCCCCACCCCCAGAGTCCCCCAGCCCACTCACCTGTACTGTGTTGGTTCCGCAGACTCGGCGGTGGCGAGGACTGGGCTCCCTCTTCCGGAGGGTGTGCTGTGTGGCGCTCCCACTGCAGCTGCTTCTGCTGCTGTTCCTCCTCCTGCTGTTCCTGCTCCCCATCAGGGAAGAGGACCGCAGCTGCACCCTGGCCAACAACTTCGCCCGCTCCTTCACGCTCATGCTGCGCTACAATGGCCCGCCACCCACCTAACCCACTGGGGCACACAGGTGACTTTGTTCTCCAACCTCCAGCAGTCCCAGGGCCCCTTCTGAGGATGCCCGCCAGGGAAACTGGAAACAGGGGCAGGCCAAAGACTGCAGAGCTGCATCCGTATCAGTGCTGTGTCAGCATTCCCAGAACAGACTTACTTTGTATACAGTGTTGTCTTAGTCTATTTATACCAAATGTGTACTACATGTGACTAGGGAACAATGTCTAGAATTTTTATATGATCTGTATGTAAATGCTCAGTATGTATAGTTTCATATATGAGGTCTATTTGGAGTTGGGAAAATTCCTAGCAATGTCTCCCTCCAATGGGATTTTGTGGTATTGTTGACTTGGTCTGCAGTCATCTCTAGAAAGCAAGAACAATAACCTGTCACTTTCATGGCAACCTCTTCTCCAAAGCCAATCCCAGAACTAGGATGTAATGAAAGGCCTCTGAGCTGCAACGCAGAAGAGCGGCACAGACCCTCACTCGGCGCCCAGCGACTCTGGCTTTCTGCATAATGAGAACAAGTATGCTTGTCTAGTTTTAACAACCACAGAGAGTAGCTGCTACGTACGAGAAGTAGAAATGGCAATGACCAGAGGCAGGTACAGTGATAGCAGTGACAACTGACAGAGTGATATCAAGAGAGAAAAAGAAGAGCTGCAGAGAGCAGATCCCCGAACTAAGAAAGTACAGCCGCGTGGAGGCATCCCATGCGGGAGCCGTAACCCCAGGTCTCAGCGGCTTCTGATTACACAGACCTGTGAGGACTGTCCCTGGTGATGACACCGAGCCCCCGTGAAATGGTGAGATCCTGCGCTGTGTGTTTCATTCAGGGGAAAAGGGAAGAAGACAGGCTTTATTTTTAAGATTTCCATGCAGAATGGTGAGGCACACTCCGTGAGCAGCACCCACTAGCAGTGCCCAGGAAAGATGCATTTCCTCTGTCGCTCTTGGACTGAGTTTTCATCATCGAGAGCTCAAGCTGCAGGACAGAAGGGAAGCGTCTGCCATGCCAGGGGCCAAGGATCGAGGGTCCAGGACAGAAGTGAGAGAATCTGCTTTGGAGTTCGGCCTGTCTCAAGGGCTCTCCTTCCCCTTCCCAGAAAGGACTCTGGAGACAGCAGGTCCACAGGGCCAAGAAGGTCTCACAGGCATTCTCATATGGGACTAGGGCCCAGGCCACCCAAAACCAGGCCCTCTCCAGCCAGGTGTAAGCGAGCCGGGCTCCAGGCACCACCTGGGCTGGGGCCGCGGTGACTCTATGTGAGTTCCCGAGGCCAGAAACTCATCCCTTCCTTGCCAGGGAACTCTGGGATGGTTCCTAAGTGCTTAGCAACTGGATCATGTTTGTCCTAAATCAACACTAAATTTTCCCCTTAAAAAAATACTTAATGCCCACTCTTTACAAATGGATTTTGTCTGTTCAACTACAAATACGAGCTTCAGAGGGGATTTCCTTGGACCTTCTGTCTAGCTTTGGAATCATAAGGTATTATAGACCCAGAAAGGCCCTTTAAGTAGAGAGGAAACTGAGGCCCTGAGAGGGCCTGACGCCCAGCACCACTGCTGTCTCACACACACTGACCCTTGGTCTTTCACCGTGAGCTCTGCCCTTGGGAGCCCCGGCCCTCGGCAACCAGGACATTCACGGGCAGGAAACCCGTGCCGCCAAGGAGAGCCCTCGGGGCTGACTCAGAAAGCATATTTTTGTTTTCCTTTTAACTCGCCTGTATTTGTTACAGCTTTAAGCAGAACGTGACTTGGGCAGTATATTTCCATCCACAAGCCTGGCTCTGAGTTATTATTATTATTGTTATTATTATTATTTTGAGATGGAGTTTCGCTCTTTTTGCCCAGGTGGGAGTGCAGTGATGCGATCTCGGCTCACTGCAACCTCCACTTCCCAGGTTCAAGTGATTCTCCTGCCTTAGCCTCCCGAATAGCTGGGATTACAGGCACCTGCCACCACGCCCAGCTAATTTTTGTATTTTTAGTAGAGACGGGGTTTCACCATGTTGGCCAGGCTGGTCTCGAACTCCTGACCTCAGGTGATCCGCCTGCCTCAGCCTCCCAAAGTGCTGGGATTACAGGCATGAGCTACCATGCCTGGCCATTTTTTTTTTTTTTTTGAACAGCTTTATGATAAGCTATAGGCTTATAATTCTGCTCCTCCAAACAATACTTTTCTCTGGAAAACAAGCCCTGTGGATGCTCCATCCTTCCATCAAGTTCCTTCCCTCAAGTTGCTTCAGTTTAATTTATTTCTACAGGACCAGTACATGCAGAATTGGCAACTACAGGGGATGAAAAGTTCAAAAAGTAGATTCTACAACCCTATGGCTTGGTATCCAAATATCTGGAGAAGTATGTGATTTCATGGAAGAAGAGAAAGCACACTTTTCTCCAGATATCTGGAAACCAAGCCATAGAGCCTTTCTCTGCAGGCGACCATCTTAC
The DNA here is from genome assembly GCF_007565055.1 of Rhinopithecus roxellana. NCBI lineage: Eukaryota > Metazoa > Chordata > Mammalia > Primates > Cercopithecidae > Rhinopithecus > Rhinopithecus roxellana. The sequence goes on along the minus strand of NC_044553.1, from coordinate 153,967,632 downwards.
TGGAAAATCAGGGGCTGAGCGAGCCCAGGCAGCCATGCACAGATGTCCAGTCCTGGAAGTCAGAGCTGTGGTGCGGGGGCTTGCCAGGTTCCTACTCTCCCATGTCACAGGTGAGAAAGCTGAGGCCTGGAACGGGGAAGAAACTGATCCATGGCCACACAGTGAGAGGCAGCAAGGCCAGAGCCCAACTGGCCGCCACGGCCCTCAGGCGGTGCCCTGCTCACTGTGGTGTGATCCCTGCGTGTCAGCAACTACAGGAAAAAAACAGCCACCAGGCATGTGTGCAGCCTGTCACATATACCACATATTGGGGAAGGAGAAGCTGGAACATGCGGGCAGGGGGTGGGGATATCTACCTATATTTTTTAAATTTTGATAATGATGCCATCAAGTCTGCTTGTCTGCATAACTTTTTTAAAAAAGAATTGATATTTTCAGTACTTTCTTATAAATATACTTGTAATATGACGGAACAGCCCAATTACTGGTGCTTCCAAACGCAAGTGCAATCTCCTTTGCTTAAAGGAGAGCCAGGTGATTGTTCTTATGGCTTTAGTTTCTAGCCTCTTTAACAGCCATGCAGAGCTTTAAGGTGCTGCTTGAAAAGGTGGCGCTGTGGCGTGTGTGTGTGTGTGTGTGTGTGTGTGTGTGTGTGTGTGTGTCTTGTTCACCTGTCTCCAAAATGAAAGGGGTCTTAGAGTTTATAAGAATTAGTACTCTCATGGCCCAACACAGGGTGTGTGTGTGTGTGCGTGTGTGTGTGTGTGTGTCAGAGAGAGAGAGAGAGGAGGGGAGGGGAGGAGGGAGAGAGAACCACCAGTGGGTCGGTTGATGAATTAGTTATCCCTGCTTACCTGTCCGCCCCACCCCTTTCTTAACCCATTTTCTGTATGTGGAAAGGCACATGCAGCACCCAGAGGGTGTTTAAAAAGAAGAGCTGGGAGTGAGTGGGATGGGCAGGTACTGACAGCACATAAAGCCAGGACCCTGGGAGGTGCTTAGTGGTGGCAGGACAGAGGGAACACTGACAAGGGAGACAAAGAATGTGCTCCCTTTGGTGCTCGTGGGTGCGTGACCCCCTTGGGTGGCACTTTGCAGCCTCACTTTGTGTAATTCCCCCACGGACACCTGCCCCCAGGGTCTGATACTATTTTACCCCCATGTTTGAGATGGAACACTGAGGCTTAAAGATATAAAGACCCTTGCTCATGCTGAAGTGGGTCCAAACCCACAACATGGGGCAATGAGGACCCCAAAGCCCAGGCTGGAGGGGGCTTGAGGCTGGTTCTACCAGGTTGCAGTCTCTGTAGCCTCTGGGAATGGAGTTCCCTGGGCAAGCAGGCAGAACTCTCTGCCCATCAGTTTGCCTGGGACATGGCCAGAGTGGAGCATCCATATGTTTCCCTGAGGGACTGGCCCTCAGCTCTAAGATGAGTCGCCACCAGCAGCACATTCCCCTGGGCCATCTATCGTTACCTTCACATGCTCACCTTGAAGATGAGCCCCTCTAATGTCTCACGATGAGGTCCTCAGTCATGAATGACGGAACTCCACACCCACAATGCCCAGCACAGGATAAGAGCTTCGGCTGTGGTTTGTTGAATTACATTAAAAACCCCAAGGCAAATGTGTTTCCTGACACCCAACTCCCTTCCAGAGGAAATGGGTCATGGATGACCTGACCCAGTTCCATCTCTCAGGCCCCGTTTGCCTTGGGCAGGTGGCTGGAGTTCTCTGCAGGGACCAGGGGGCCAAAGATGCTTGTCTCCGGGCAGCTTCACGGGAAGGAAGCTGGGTACCCTCTGCAGCCTGGGGGCCACAGAGAATGACAGGCAGAGGGCAGAAAAAGGCCTGAAGGTGGGCAGTTTGTGCTAACTGGGGGTTCCCTAATGGATTTTACTGCTGGCAAACTGGGACCAGTGGCATCATCCTGCCCTGCTTTGCAGGGGATGGGAGGCTGGGGCTGCCCACAGTTAGGGAGTAAAGAGGGGATCTTAACTCTTCCATTAGACTGGAGCCAGGCCTGACTGGGAGGCCGGGAGGCTTTGCAGAAGCTTTGGGGACCTGCACTTTATGCTGGTCTGGCTGGAGAGGGCAGACAGGGAAGTAGGCCAGAGGGAGTTAAAGGCAAGAGGTGATGTCGGGCTTGATGCACTGAACTGTGTGCTTAAAAGTGGTTAAGATGCTAAATTTTATGTTATGTTTATTTTACCACAATTTGAGGGTGAGAGGAGAGAGACAGAGTGAGAGCAAAAGAGACAGAGAGAGAGACAGAAGAGAGAGAAAAGGAGGGAGGGAGGGAGGGAAGGATAGTGAGAGAGAAGAAGAGAATGGGAATGGCACGCTGTACCTTCGTGGTTCCCAACTTTCCTCCAAGGACAAGCACTAGTGGCAAGCTTTCACTGACCAAAGGCGAGTGAGACAATACGAGGGAACGCCTTGAGTTTTTCTTTCTATAGGATTTATTTCACCCAAATGCTGACTCTTCATTCTAGGATTATGTTCTTCCTACTTCAAGCGTGCTCAATGGCCTTTAGGAAATGAGGAATGGGTAAAGGTGGCTCTGTCTTCTTTGATGGTTTCTATTGTGTTTTGGGAGCCCTCATTGGACAAAATAAAAAGTTGCCAACTCTATGTTGGTTTTGCTTCCTATACAGTATTCTTCCTGAAAAAACATGCTGTCTGAAAGTTTGGGAACCCGGGAGATGGTTGGGAGAAGAGAGCAGCTTGAGGATTGCTTAGTGCAGGAGTCCCCGAGGGAGAGAAGGAAAGAGAAATGGGAAGAGGGACATTGCGGAAATTTGTGTCAACTGGGCTCAGGGGAGGCCAGGAGCCTGCCAGCTGTGCCCCCCCCCCCCAAAAAAAAGGTGCTCACTGGCCCTGCCTTCCCACTGGCCATTTAGATGCTGTCCAGGGTCTACGGCTTTCTCGCTTCTGGTTGGTGGGCAGACGTGCCCTGTGCCTCTTTGCATCTTAAGCCAATGCAACAAGCATTCTCCAGCCTGTGTCAGGCTTTGTGCCGGGAGATTTGGGGTGAGCAAAGCCCAGTCCCTGCCCTCAGGGCACTCGCAGATGAAGAAAAGGATTTGTACCATTGAAGATGCCCATCTGGATTGCGGTCATTGCCCTTGACTTTGCCTATCTGCCTCTCCAGAGGGCAGACCCACTTCACAGAAACTGGAAGAGTCACATGGGGGAGACAGTGGGAGAGCTCAGGACAGGGCATGAGAGTGTCTTGCTGCCTCTTGGAGGCCACCATCATGACTATGAACCATGCCGGGCAGAGGAAATGGGTCAAGGCAGCCAGGGCAACTGGGCCGGGCAGGGAGAGGACCTGGGCATGGCAGAAGGAGGGGAAAATAGACTGACTCGGCCTCAGGAGGTCAGAAGGATGTTGGGCTGTGCTGAGTCTCAGAACAACACAGCTTGGGAGGTTCCTGGAGGCTTCAAGGTGAGGCCCAAGGCTAAGGCAGTGGATGTTGATTGTCATTTCCATTACTAGCCCAATTATTAGTCTGTCTTCCTGGTAAAAATATGTGGTTGGAAATGCCAAACTGAGAAGCCCATTTTTCCCCACTGGGGATTGTCTGGGTTGGCATGTACATCCCAGTGACCAAAGTGTCCATGCTCAAGGATAATCTCTTGCCCTTTCCTGCCCCCTGCCTAGGATTTCTCCCCAGAGGAGGGGAGCTGAAGGACCCCCCAGGGAGGCTGTGCCTGTGGCTGTCAGCCTGAGATGCCAGAGGCTTCCTTTGGATTCTATAATCAGAGTATTTTTCACTGGTGTCTGCAGTGATCACCAGGGTGCCTCTGTGTCCATAGCCCAGTGGGATCCTGCCCTAATTCCCTTTCTCATGGGGACTCAGCCAATTCTCACCCCAATCTGATTGTCACCAGTCTAGGTCAGCATTGGAGGGAGGTGTGGGCAACTACAGCCCTTGCTGCTTCCAAGACAGACATCAATAGTTGATTACCAACCTTTCCCACTCCCTACTCTCCAGCCCAATGGATGTCACAGTCCTCAAAACCACTCCAAGCAGCTGCCAATCAATCATATTCGCATGTGAGCAAAACCTGTTTGACATCCGTACACCTGTACCAGCCCTCTCGGAAAGCTCTCAATTCTGGCCTCCTTTTCTTTTTTCTTTTTTCTTTTTTTTTTAATGTATGTTAAAATTAGGATGTTCCCAATCAAAAATCAGTTTTCCTTCATCTACTTGGGTGAGACAAACTAGCCCCAGAAAGCAGACAATGGAATGAACTGCCAGGTAGGACTTTTAGGGGAGGCAAAATGGATTAGGAAATGCTAAGTTCTCTGTTGAAGGAGGATACCTGGATTTTTTAGGCTGTCAGAGGTGGAGGGCTTCCATAGACTGTCTTGTTCCAACTTTGTACTCATTTTACAGGTTAGGACTCTGAGACCTCAGCAGTTCTTGTTTGGCCAGTGAGCTCAGGGAGTTAGTTCCAGGAGTGGGGGTCGGTCTCTGCACCCTCTGGATGACAGGGCAACATTGCTCAGCACTAGACAGGGTTGAGTTGGAACTCCGCTGCTGATGGGCTATGTGACCTTGGGCCAGTTCCTTGCCACCTCCCCGCACCTAATGATAAGGAGGGAAGTCAGTCCTGGAACGTCTAGTGCTCCTTGAAATATTAGGTATCCTAGGAGGGTGCGGGTGGGCTCACATCTGGAAGAGAAATCCCTAGATTCAGCCCCGAGTAACAGAATCCCTCCTCCCCCGTCCAACTTTGGCTTAAACCAATGAGAGACTTTACTTTTCTCTCCTCCTGAGAAGTCTAGAGATAGGCGGTTGCTGGCATCGTCTCCTCAGCTTGTGGATGTCAGAGCCAAGGCTTTGCAACTCTCTTTCCTTCATATCACAGCCACTTCATGGCCCAGGATGCTTGCTGTACCTCCAAGTTTTCATCTGGGTTCCAGGCAGGAAGGAGGGGAGTGAGTTAGATGAATCTGCTCTACTCATGAGGAGTTTTCCCAGAAGCTCCACCAGCCACTTCGGTTCTCATCTCGTTGGCCAGGGTGGTGTCACATGTTTTCCCCACATCTGCAAGGAGTCTGGGAACATGCACCCAAAAAGATGGGGCCTTCTAGTAAGAATGAAGGGTAGGGTGGCTTGGAGTGGGACTTAGCTGTCTCTGCTACAGTTGGAGGAAAAAACCGGGGTTCGTCCTGACCCTCCATGCCTTGGCCGTATGCTCCTTATGCGGAACGTGAAGGCATCATCCTTGCAGTGTGAGAGTGACCTGCCACCACGGCCTGCCACCTCGTCTCAGGGGTCCCTGAGTCCTACAGGTCTACCCAAAGGCATTGTAGACATTCTTCCTGCAAGACTTGGGAACCAACAAATAGGTCTGCCCTGCTTGCCAGAGTTTTTGTGCAGGAACAGCCCCTCCCGTCTTTGTCCTGGCCGTGAGCACCCAGGGCTAAGCTTTTGAACACGTTCTTTGTGTTTGGATTCAGCCCAGGCAATGCGTATTTGCTTTCATTTCTTCTCGAGCTTGAGAAGCTCCTGGGTGCAAATCTTGGAAAATGAGGATCTCTGAGCCTTTCCAGGCCAGCCCTTTGTTTTCTAGCAGACAATTGAGGCTTTGAAAGGGAAAGTGGGTGCGGGCACCCCACAGGTGGCCCTCATCACCCAAATGCCAGTGCCTGCAGGCTCCTTCAGCAGAGGCCCAGAGTCAAAGAGGACTTAAAACCAGCTGTCATTTCTCTCTTAGCTTCTGTGTATGAGAGAAACGCCTTCTGTTTTTCAAAGTAAGAACAAGGAGGAATTTGTTTCTAAAGGAACGTTAAAACACAGGCTCGGGGTTTAAAAGCAAATGGTTCAGCAGGATGTTCACGGCCTTAAAACAGTCAGCAGGACTCAGCATCTCCCAGTGCCTGCTCTCCAATTGTCATGGTAACACCATCCCCAACCCAACCACCTTGTCCAGCCGGGAGACAGCAATCACAGGGAGGGACCTCGGTTTCCCCCGAGGATCCTGGGCTTCCTTTCTGAAACGCTTGCTTCTGAGCTCAGCAACCAGGAACACCCGGCCAGCCCATCCCCAGCACCTCTGTGGAGATGAGGGACAAAGTCCTGCAGCCCCTCTTCCTGTTTGGATGAGAAAGGGAGGGAAGGAGACATACCCTGAGGGCCTGCAATATGGTCATGACACTTTCAAAAAGCCTGTGCTATGGGGTCATGATCAGAAACCAGGTGCAGAAACCAGAGTGTGGAGGGTCAGCAGCCTGCCTGAGAGCAGCCAGCGAGGGGTGAGTGGTAAATGTGGGACTTGTACCCAGGTAAGACTGGCCCGATGCTCCACTCTATGCAATGTTCCCTGGGCCTCAGTTGCTTTCCTTTCCTTTGCAGGCTGCGGGCTGCTGTCACTCTGGCAGCTGGTGAGCTAGCTGGAGGGCGACATTCCAAAGCAGGGGCAGTAGGGCTTTCCTCCTGTGCCCACTCCCGCGGGGAAGTTGATTCCTACCACTGATGGGAGCTGGCAACATCAGGATGAGGTCCCAGGGGATGGGAGCAGGTACCCGCTGTCTGTCTACCTTCCCACTGGAAAAGCACCGACAGGCCAGCGCCTGGGGGGACAGGCAGAGGGCAGAGTTGGCTTTGCACGGTCTCTGCCTGCTGAGCAGCTCCAATTCCTCTCATGGGAGAAACAAGGAGGCAGTCACTTGTGCATATTCCAGAAGTTTTATTGGGGAGGAGGAAGCGGACAGAGGAAGCTGTGTGTGCGTATGAAGGGGTCGGCGGCATGGGAGGGATGCACGCGTATGTGAGCATAGCATGTGCGGGTACTACACATACATCTCCATGCAGAAGCACCCCTGGGCAGCCCTGGCTTCCAGCATTGGGCTTCAGCACAGCAGACCCCAGCCTGTGGTCTCTCTGAACCCAGGGAGACTGCATTGGGCTCAGGACGTTTTCCCCGAGGTCCAGAGTTTTATGCCTCTCCCTGGCATTCTCCATAAAGAAGGGAAGGTCAGATGACCCCTTAGATCTGTGTCATCTGGGAATTTCCTTGGGCTGGTTTAAAAACGATGCCCTCTCTTTTTCTCAGGATAGCAGATAACCTGCTGTGAAAGAGGGCTTAATTCGATGGGTCCTAAATTTTCTCCTTTCTCTCTCTCGTTCTGTGTGTGTGTGTGAGGAAAAATGGCAAGTTTCCAATACCAGCTTTGGAGGAATGATTATGTTTTCCCTCCATTTCAAGTCCAAAAGACCAGAGCCCTCATTCCAAAGGGCATCCACCCAGATAGATTTTTTAGTTTCATTTGTCATCCCTCCCATGGGAGGGGTCCCATGTCTCCTCAGAACCCATCCTGGGCCGGGCGCAGTGGCTCAGGCCTGTAATTCCAGCACTTTGGGAGGCCGAGGCAGGCGGATCACGAGGTCAGGAGATCGAGACCATCCTGGCTAACACGGTGAAACCCCGTCTCTACTAAAATACAAAAAATTAGCCAGGCTTGGTGGCAGGCGCCTGTAGTCCCAGCTACTTGGGAGGCTGAGGCAGGAGAATGGTGTGAACCCGGGAGGCGGAGCTTGCAGTGAGCCGAGATCGCACCACTGCACTCCAGCCTGGGAGACAGAGCAAGACTCTGTCAAAAAAAATAATAATAATAATAACAAAGAACCCATCCTGGAGGCAGCAGGTGGGGTAGAGTTTGGCCTGCCCATGACTTCCACCCCTGAGATTGTGAATGAGGAAGGTCTGGGGCAATGCTGAGAATGTTTTTGAAGATACTCCCAGATGATGCTGGTAATCACACGAGATTGAGTGCTGCGATCGCCTTGAGTCCAACCTCCACATAAACGCGGTCCTCATAAACAAGTTCACTCTACAAATTCACTCTACCCTAAGCTAAGTCTATGTGAGCAAATTCACTTCATCCTTTGTACCTGGAGACCTGGACCTGATACTAACCTATTCACGTAGCTGGAATGGTGTGTTGAGTGCAATGTGGACCAAGCAATGGCATGGTGTGTGTGTGTGTGTGTGTGTGTGCGCGTGTGTGCATGTGTATGCGTGCACACTTTTGTGTGTATATGTGCATGTAGATGCTGCATAAATGATTTTTGATGTCAAAGGCAAACTCATTCCATTGTTTTAAATGTTCTATTATGTAAACAATACGCAGAGGGACCATATCTACTCTTGTCATATTATTTGTGATGGTAAAACATGCATTTGCAATAAATTAAGCTTTCTGGGAAGGCGAGCAGTATTGGAGCCAAACGACTGTCTCGGAACATGTGTGTGTTATCTCGGTTCATATCAAGTCCAAAGCCGATGGAGCCTTCCCCGCCATCCAGGGAGGAACACCAGGACCCCAGAGTTTCTTCTTAGTGCTATATTTTGAAGTTGCATTGACGTTTTCCTCCCCTTCCTTTTGTGCAAGTTGGACGTAGCAGTGTTCTAAAAGATGGTTTGAGGTTTTTGCTGTTGTTTTATGTTTTTAAAAATGTATCTGCTTTGTGTTTAGAAATAAACATCTCTATTTTGGTCTGTGAAATATTGTGTGGTTTGGAAATTCGTTTTCTGAAGTAAAGGAGTTTGTCCAGGAAGTTATGAGAAGAAAGATGACACGTGGCTGAGGCTGACATTTTAAGATTCTTCCAGTTCAACCTTGTTCATGCAGAGGTTGGACTCAAGGCGACAGCAGCACTCAATCTCACGTGGACGTCAGCCTCATCTGGGAGCACCTTCGAAAACATTCTCAGCATCGCCCCAGACCTCCTCGTTCACAGTCTCAGAGGTGGGGGTCATGCGCAGGCCAAGTGGATACTGAAAATTCCGAAATGTACTCTGAGTGCATTTTGTAGAGAAACAGCACCCGCAATAGATCCAGGCACTAGCCCAGATAGGGGTAAAATGAGGCCTTTCCAGCCATTTCACTCCCAACCCCAGGGATCAAAGCCCCACCAGGACAGTTTGTTTAACAAAGAATTCTCGGGTTTGGCTATCTGGTTCCTTAACTCACAGTGCACTGGAAGCCGCAGAGGAGAAAGGGAGGACTCTGCTGGATGCAGGAGAAGCCAGAGACACCATCCTGACTTTTGAGGGCAGGTCTAAGAAACAGGCAAGTAAACCCAGGAGCTGCCACAGGCTAACAAAAGCTCCTAACAATGGCCTTGGTTTGCCAAGAAAGGGAAAGTGTATGTCAGAATCTTCTGCTTACAAAGGCACAGAAGTGTACCCTTCAATTCAGAACACTGTCATTAGAAGGATTTAAAATAAAATGGTTTTGCCTCTTGTATAATTGGTTCTCCCAAGTGAGAATTTTTTAAAAATCTGCCATTATTTTAATAATGAGTGTAATATGTTTCCTAAGCTTTTTCCATCTCTGTGATCTTAAACCCTTCTCACCTTTGGGAGGTGGGGCGGGATGGGGGTTGGGGTGACTTGAGTGAGAAGCATTGTATCTGGAGCCCCTCGCTCCTTAAGTGACTGGTAAAGGAAGAGACAAAGTTTCAGTCTCCATATGAATTCAAGTGGAGTCCAGAGCAGTGCATGAGGCTTTGAACCACTGGTGCAAAAATTGCTACAGGCCGGAAGTGGTGGCTCATGCCTGTAATCCCAGCACTGTGGGAGGTCGAGGTGGGCAAATCATTTGAGGTCAAGAGTTCAAGATTAACCTGACCAACATGGTGAAACCCTACCTCTACTAAAGATACAAAAGAAATAGCCGGGTGTGGCAGTGCACACCTGTAGTCCCAGCTACTTGAGAAGCTGAGGCAGGAGAATCGCTTGAACCCAGGAGGTGGAGGTTGCAGTGAGCAAGCCAAGATCACGCCACTGCACTCCAGCCTGGGCAACAGAGTGAGACTCCATCTCAATAATAATGATAATTACAGTTTTTGCCATCAAAAGTAACAGATTTGGATCTGGTTCAGTGGTGCACGCCCTAGAGTTAAACGCCATTCAAATGAGTCTCTGAGTTTTTGACTTGGTGAAGCAGTGCTGCAGAGAAAGGGCAAAGGGTGGGAAAGTCTGTTCTATTAGGAAGAAGGAGTGGTCCTTGGTTTTTCCATCTGCCTTGTTTAGGGCAGATGAAGCCAGGTTGCTGGCACTCCTATAGCAGACCTGCAAATGGAAGAATCACTTTCCACTGTCAGGCTGCAGCGAGACCACTGCTGGCTACAAGGAATTTACAACTGAGGGAGGTGATTTCACCCAGCATATCTGGATCCATTGTCTAAAGTCTTAGAGTAGTGCTAAGTACCCTCCCAGAAACATTTGTGAGTCTCATGGCCTTGAATAACGAGAACCCTTACCTTCTAAGTAGTTGTCCAAAAAATAAAGCAGCATGTTTTTTGAAGAAAGACAGAACTCTGTCCACTGGGATGCTCTGCCTTTTAGGTCTATATGGAATTGATCACGGCATAGCCCTGTTTAGTTGATCTGAAGAAGTCTTAATCCATATAACATAAAGGTATACCACGTGTCATTTATGTTAACTAAACGTGGTATACATGTTTATTTCTACAGCAGAAACATCAAACCTGGGGTCAGGAACTTCAGGGTTAAAACACTGTTTCAGTGAGAAAACTAGATTCACCCTTCCTTGTTTTAATTTAGCACCTTTTGTGAGAACCCAATCCACTGTGAGAGTAACATTAAACACACACGGTTTCTAAATCTTTACTGAGTTCTCTAGTGTTTCTGGCTGGGCGACTCATTCATTTTTATGATCGTGTGATTTTTTTCACAACCAGGCGTCCCATGGAAATAATTATCTTACCTCAGTTTTCATCCATGGCTTCCAAGCCCAACCATGACATGCTTAATTGGAGAGATTCATCATCTTCTCGTGGAATCCCCTTGGTGAGAAGGTTACTTCGCTACTTGGCCCTGCCAGCCTCCTCTGTCACTGCCTCTGCAGCCCTGGCTCTCTGTTCTGCTACCCTTCATTATGCTGCAAGAGGAGATACCCCAACTTGCTCAGGGCTTCCGGGCTGGAATTCTGTATTGCAATTTCATGCTGGCATGCGTCCTGGTCCCTGCTCCCCGCTCCAGCTTGGTCTTCACTGTGGCCTGCTGCTGCCAATTTCTAACAGGAGGGCTCCTCTACCAATGGACAGCGAGGGAAATTGATCTAAATTGTTCTGAGACACGGCCTGTCTCATGCTGTCTGTATTTGCTCTCTTTGAGCTTGTGCACATCACTGAGGCCCTTTTCCTTTGGAATGAGGTGATGGGATAACAAAAAATAAAAAGCAATAAACCACAATGCTGAATGCAATGTGGAATCCTGCACTGCATCCTGGAACAGTGAACAGGCATTAGTAGAAAAGCCAGTGATACACAAATCGGGTTAGCAGTTTCATTAACACTATTGTACTGGTGTTAATTTCTTGGTGTTGACAAATGCCCCGTGGACATGTAAGATGTTACCATTAGAGGAGACTGGGTGTGTTCACCTATTTTTGCGTTGCTATAAAGGAATACCTGGAGCTGGATAATTTATAAAGAAAAGAGGGTTAATTGGCTCATGGTTCTGCAGGCTGAACCGGAAGCATGGTGCTGGCGTCCACTTCTGGTGAGGTCCTAAGGAAGCCTGCAATCATGGCAGAAGGTGACAGGGAGCCAGCGTGTCATATGGCCAGAGCAGGATCAAGAGAGAGAGGGAGAAAAGTGCCATACTCTGTTAAACAACTCGATCTCTCTGAGCAAGCATCCACTTATCACCAGGGGAATGATGGGTGATCCGATACCTCCCACCAGGCCCCACCTCCAGCACTAGGGATTCCATGAATTCTGGAGAGACAAACATGCAGACTGTGTCACTGGGTGAAGGTTATGGGAACTTTGTGCTGTTTTTGCACCTTTTCTAAATGATTCCAAATAAACATTTTATGTATTGTTGTTCCATTTTATTTCATTTCTATTTTCATTAGAATGAAATGAATAGAATCTTATCAATAATCTCCTTTGCCTATCTAGTAAATGAAAAGACCTGAATTTTTAAAAGCATCGAATATTTCAAAAACTGAGTTTGCAGTTTTTAATGATATCTTTATAATTAAGAAATAGTAAAAAGTTATATGCTAAATAATGGCAATGTTCCAAAAAAGATTAGTCTTCCCTTCCAAGTGGCAAATTCAGCAGTATTTAGGACAAGCACTGTATGATTTGAACGCTAGAAAAATGTATATTTCCTTCTTTTTTCATCAGCTTACATATTTTTCTTTCTTTCTACACTTAAAATTCTTATTTTTTTAAATGGACAAATAATAATGTTACATATTCATGGGGTACATAGTGATTTTTGATACATATAATATAAGGGATCAGATTAGGGTAATTAGCATATCCAGCATCTCAAACATTTATCATTTCTTTTTTTGGGAACATTCAGCATCCTTCTTCTAGCTATTTGAAACTATATACTATTGGGTTTTTTTGTTTGGTTTTGTTTTGTTTTGTTTTGTTTTGTTTTGCTGAGATGGAGTCCCGCTCTGTCGCCCAGGCTGGAGTGTAATAGCCGGATCTCAGCTCACTGCAAGCTCCGCCTCCCGGGTTTACGCCATTCTCCTGCCTCAGCCTCTCAAGCAGCTGGGACCACAGGCGGCCGCCACCTCGCCCGGCTAGTTTTTTGTATTTTTTAGTAGAGACGGGGTTTCACCGTGTTAGCCAGGATGGTCTCGATCTCCTGACCTCGCGATCCGCCCGTCTCGGCCTCCCAAGGTGCTGGGATTACAGGCTTGAGCCACTGTACTATTGTTAACTATAGTCAGCCTACAGTGGTGTAATATACTAGAACTTATTTTTCCTATCTAGCTGTAATTTTGTATCATTTAACAAATCTCTCCCCATGCTTCCTTCCTCCTACTCTCCCTAGCTTCTAGTATCCCCTGTTTTACTTTTTACTTCTATGAGATCAACTTTTTTTAGCTTTCACATATGAGTGAGAACATTTGGTGTTTAACGTTCTGTTCCTGGCTTATTTTGCTTAACATAATGTCCTCTAGTTCTATCCATGTTGCCATGAATGATGGGATTTCCTTTTTTTTTTTTTATGGCTGAATGGTATTCCATTGTGTATATATCCCATATTTTTTACATCCATCTGTTGTTGGACACCTACGTTGATACCATATCTTGGCTATTGTGAACAGTACTGCAATAAACGTGGAGGTGCAGATGTCTCTTCAATATAATGATTTCCTTTCCTTTGGATAAATTCCCAGTAGTAAGATCACTAAAAATTTTATTTTTAAAAATATGATTTGTTATGGCCCTGGAAAAAAAAATGTGAGGTTTCTCTTTTGCTCTTAACTAACTCCCTTAAAAGTGACGGTGAAACTGTTCTAGGAACAGGCTTGGAATCCTCCTCATCAGTGTTTGGCTCCAAGCAACCAAATCTGCAAGGCATTGGACCTTAAAACGTTCTCCCGTCTTCTGGAATACTTATCTCAAAGGAATGTGGTTGTGCAGATTAAACGGGATAGTATGTGTAAAGGGCTTTCATAGTGCTCAGCCCACAGGACACACTCCATAACTGGGAGCTATTTATTCCACCCCATCCCAAATGCCTTCCCCGGTCATGCTAGGCAGGTTCTGAAGAAGCATCTTCTTTTACATTCTCTAGGATGCATAGTCTGACTCCAAAGTACTGCCCTGCAACTACTGCCAGGAGTCTGGGGTCTCCCACATGGGCTTACACGTGTTCTGGGGATGCTTGTTAAGGGGAGAATCTAGAATCCGTCAGCGGTCAATTGCAGAAAACAGAATCCACTCTAACTAGCTTAAGGAGAAAGGGATTTATGATGGGGTATAAAATGGCTCACAAAATTGCTGAAGAACAGACTCTAATCTGAGATTTCAGGAGGAGCTCAGCCTCAGGACCACGCTGCCTCTTCCATGGTGGAGAAAGTTAGTTGCTGCCACCCCCCAGGGGGCTGCCAGACCAGGAGAGCACTGCCGCCGCTGACTGAAGGCCTCACCTCCGCTGCACTGCGGCAAAGGGGTGCCCGTGTCAAGCTGTCTCCTCGTGCACCTCCCTCCCACACTCAGTCTCATGAAGGAGTATTGGAATTGAAAAAACCTGGTTCACATTTAGAACACGGAAGCAAAGGAGGCAGGGATATGCCATGTTATTTTTTTTTTTTTTTTTTTTTTTTTTTTTTTTTTTTTTTTTTTTTTTTTTTTTGAGGCGGAGTCTCGCTCTGTCGCCCGGACTGGAGTGCAGTGGCCAGATCTCAGCTCACTGCAAGCTCTGCCTCCCGGGTTTACGCCATTCTCCTGTCTCAGCCTCCCGAGTAGCTGGGACCACAGGCGCCCGTCACCTCGCCCGGCTAGTTTTTGTATTTTTAGTAGAGACGGGGTTTCACCGTGTTCACCAGGATGGTCTCGATCTCCTGACCTCGTGATCCGCCCGTCTCGGCCTCCCAAAGTGCTGGGATTACAGGCTTGAGCCACCGCGCCCGGCCGCCATGTTATTTTTTTTAAAATGATTTTTTTTTTCCTTAAAAAAAGAGACAGAGTCTCCCTATGTCGCCCAGGCTGATCTCGAACTCCTATCTTGGCCTCCCAAAGTGCTAGGATTCCAGGTGTGAGCCACCACACTCAGCCAACGCCATTTTAGTTTTACCCTTCTGCATTACGGGTAAACATCTTGCAAGGAGTTTAACGGGCAATTAATAAGCAAATCCACAGTATCCCCCACAGCCCATGCCTCTGGATACTTCATGTCCGGGTGCACCCCAACTTCCATATTTAAACTTCCAAGCAAAAACAGCAGTGGAAACAATAGCTCCCATTCCCCCTAATGCACCTACCCCCATATGAACAAGTACAAGAACATGCTTAGCAAAATGTCTCATTTATCGGTATATCCATCCCTGTCCTCTATTAGTTTTCCTGTATTTCATTCACAATTCTACTTGATGTCCTGAAGTCTGTGAACTAAATTATGAGGTTGACTGTCACATCCCTGCCACCAGGCCCGCTTGTTCATGGGCAACTGAACTGACATCCAGTGACGTCTGGACACTCGATTATCAAGAGCCTTCTCTACAGAGATGGACTTTTGATGAGCATTCAAACAGTGCACACATATCTTTATACCCAAGATCTCATTGAAAGGGCTACCCAGATACATTTTCCTTAAACTTCCATGTTATCAATCCCCATTCTTGTCCTTTTCAAGTCCTTGACCATCCTTAAGGAAAGAATCAAGTAAAGACTATTTAAATAAAAAATATTATTGAGCTCTTTTTTTTTTTGTTTGAGATGGAGTCTCACTCTGTCACCCAGGCTGGAGTGCAGTGGCACGATCTCGGCCCACTGCAACCTCTACCTCCCGAGTTAAAGCGATTCTTCTGCTTCAGCCTCCTGAGTAGCTGCGACTACAGGCACACACCACCACGCTTGACTAATTTTTGTATTTTTGGTAGAGACAGGGTTTCACCATACTGCCCAGGCTGGTCTCGAACTCCTGACCTTGTGATCCACTCCCCTCTTGGCCTCCCAAAGTGCTGAGATTACAGGCCTGAGCCACCGCACCTGGCCTATTGAGCTCTTATTATACATCAAGAATAAATAAAATGGCGAACAAAACAGAAACCCCCAAACCCTGCCTTCCCAGAGCTTACTCTCTGGTGCTGGGTACTGCCCATTCATCCGTGTAGCTCTGTACTCTCAGTTATTTCTCCTTCTAGGCAAAATGAACTACTAAATACACGTTTCAAAGACAGTGGGGGACATTCCTTCCCCATTGTCTTTCATCACCAGCCTTCACAGGGGCTGTAATCCTATAACATTATACATCTGACTAGTTGCATTGCATCACGCAAGGTCAACTAGGCTCAAATACTTTTTTTTTTGAGACAGAGTCTCACTGTCACCCAGGCTGGAGTGCAGTGGTGTGATCTTGGCTCACTGCAACCTCCACCTCCCAAGTTCAAGTGATTCTCCTGCCTCAGCCTCCCAAGTAGCTGGGACTACAGGCACCTGCCACCACACCTGGCTAATTTTTGTATTTTTAGTAGAAATGGGGTTTCGCCATGTTGGCCAGGCTGGTCTCGAACTCCTGACTTCAAGTGATCCACCCACCTTGGCCTCCCAAAGTGCTGGGGTTACAGGTGTGAGTTACCACGTCCAGCCTCAAATTCTTTATTCTGAAGACAACTGGTCATGGGGGACGCCAAGTGAAGCTATGGGGTGGGCTGAGGGTTAGGCGTTATGCAGCAGGATTAGGTATCCTGGGGGGTGTGGACCACTGGTACGGCCTGCATGTTTATTTTCCCCCACTCCCAATTCATATGTTGAAATCCTACCTCGCAAGGTGATGGTATTAGGAGGTGAGGCCTCTGGAAGGTGATTAGGTCATGATGGTGGAGCTGTGATGCATGTGACTATTAAAATGACGCCAGAGGGAGAGCTTGCCCCTTCAACCACGTGAGGATACAGCAAGAAGGCACCATCTATGAACCAGGAAGCAGGCTCTCACTAGACACCGAAGCTGCTGGTCCCTTGATCTTCGACTTCCCAACCTCCAGAACATGAGAAAAAAGTTTCTGTTGTGTATCAGCCACCTAGGCTGTGGTATTTTGTTGTAACAGCCCAAATGGACTGAAACACCACAGACACACGCAGCTCACAAAATGACCAAATGAGACACTGGGCAGAGATTTCAGGCCTGGGCATTCATTCAGCCAGTGGACCATGGCACTGAGGGTGGGCAGTGTGAGGTCGCCACCCATGAGAAAACTGGACAAGCACCTGCCGAGGTCCTTCCAGCCCACAGGGCTCCTGCCGCCCTGAGCACTGCTCCCGCCATGGAGTTCCCCTCCGTTGCCTCACTTTGGACCTTCCTGGAAAATGGACCTTCTCTCTGACCACAGCCTCTGATTGAGCGCCATATACCTGGGACTCCAACCCCCAAACTCTGCGGGCCAGTTTGTGACCTCAGCTCTGCACTTCTCATCCAACACCGCCATGGCTCTTTGTTTGCTGCCTGTTCTGTGCTCTTGGCTGCCGGCACTGACCTTCTTGTGTTTGCTCCTGTTTGGGGTTCCATAAGTTCAGATTTGTCTACTTGTTTGTTTTGATTCTCAGAGCCTCAGCCAGGGGTAGACCCGTGGGTCAAATCTAGCTGCCACCTGTTTTCATACAGTTCAAGGAGTAAGAACGGTTTTTAAATTTTTAAGCGGGTTACATTTTAAATGGTTATGTAAGTACCAACAAAATAGCTTTAATTTTGCCTCTTGCACTACAAAGGCCTAAAATATTTACTCTTTGGTCCTTCACAGAAGCGTTTGTCAACTCATGCTCAAGGACATCGCTGTGCAATTTCCTACCTGATTAATCCATGTAGCCAAGCTGTCCGCCCCTGAATCCCAGCAAGGTCCTTCCCTATGACCAGCTCCCCAGCAGGCTGGCCATGACCTCCCTGAAGGGGGCCAGGAAGAAAGCACACTGGCCGAGGAGGCAGGAGAAATCGGTTCCAGCCTCGCACTCATCACCAGCTTGCTTTGTGACTTTTGGTAAGTCTCATTCCCTCTCTGTACCTCACATCCCGCTCTGTCAAATGGGGAGTTTAGATGTGAATCATCTTGGAAATCTCTCACAGCACGGCCAGTCCTCTTCAAACCATTGTTCTCCATAACCACGAGGAACACGCAGAGAGAACAAGGCACGGGACTCTCCCAGGGACCCCAGGATTGAGCCCACGATCAATTCTTCATCCTAGAGCATGGGTGACAGGTCATGCAGGCACACAGACACACATGCTACATACACTGTAGACACGTGCACACACCTGAATGCCTGTGCACACACACCACTCATTCATGCACCACACACACAGAGGCACACATAGACACAGACAAACTCCATACACACACACCTACACATACACCACACACCTGTGTGCAAGGACACGCACCACACACAACCATGCACCACACACAGAGGCACACACAAACACAGACACACTCCATACACACACACACTTGTACACATATACCACACACCTGCGTGCAAGTACATGCACCACACACAACTATGCACCACACAGAAGCACACATAGACATACACTCCATACATACACACACTTGCACACATACAATCACACACACCATGCATACACACACATGCCACATACACAAAACACACACCACACACAGAGATATGTACACATGCCAAACACACCCACCACACCACATCCAGGCATGCACACATGCATGTACCACATGCAGCACATACATACACATCACAGACACATGCACGTGTGCACACACCCCCCACACACCAAACACACACAGACGCACACATACACTACACATGCAGATACACTACATACCACACACAGACACCACAGAGGCACATATGGATACAGATACAGACAGTCATCATACGCAACTGCCAGACATACAAGCCATATACACAGATGCACACCCACACCACACACACAGAGACCTACAGACACAGACACGTGGTGCTCTGGGCAAAGTGTTGTGACTGTGTCTCACGGGTTGTCAGGTTGGGAGCCGCAGCAGAGCTCTGGGGCACATCCCTGGGGGATCCCTCCTCGACTCTGGTCTGATTAAGTCAGCTCTGCAGAAACCAGAAAATTAAATTTGGGGCCATGTCTGTGTTCCGGATATGGTGAATAATTTCAGGATTACTCTGGGTAGAGAAAAGAGAAAGGGCTCTTTTCTTTTTTTAGGATTTGGAAAGGAAAACATGGTTGTGTGGGCTAACGTGTGTTGCTGGACGAGGTCTTGAGGGGTATGGTTTGGAGCAATGGGGGAGGCGTCTGTGCAGGCAGCAAGCCTTCCTTTTTGGGGTCAGGTAGGGGGTTGGTAATGCAGGGGTTATAAAAAGAGATTGCATTTGATTAATGAAATATTTTCTTACAATCATGTTTTTGCTGAAATGCATGTTCAATCCTGACCAAAGGCCAGGGAAGCCAAACGCAAAATATATAGTGTGCGGTTGCCGGAATATCTCCCAAGCTACATTTTAGTATATGTCAAAATTCAAATTTACCCTGGAGTCAGGGAAGTCAGAGAGGGAGCCCTTTGCCTTATGGGTACTGCATACCATGCTTAATAAAATGATAATGCAACCTTCACAGTTTGCTGGGCACTTCCACCCACAGTCTTTCATTTGATTCTTACAATAATGTCAAACGCTTTTTTTGTCTCTTCTACTGAAGAGTAAAATAAGGCTGAGAGAGGTAGAAAGGTGACCTCAAGGTCATAGCCTGAAAATGGCCCTGCTGCCGTCCAGCCCTGCCCTCCAGTGATCTCTTGTCCCAAACCTGCACACAGCAACGAAGCAAACCCACTGTTTATGTCTCTTCAGTTTGCAATCCCAAAACTATCAGGTGTAGATGAAAAAGCAAGCCCCTAAGGTTAACAGAGCAGAGTTAAGGGACCCTGAGCAAAATCTCTTATCCCTGAGGTACCTGATTGGTTATCTGAATGGCTGCCAACACAGAGCACTGTATTAAGAGGGATTCTGAGGCTGTGATCAAGGAAAAAGCTGCATGATCTCTTGTTGATGTCTCCCATGATAGTCATAGGAGACAGTCATAGGGAGGGGCTTATTGTCATCCTCACTTTGGCCTCAGTTTCATTATCTATAAAGGTGAAAGAATTGCTCTCAATCTAGGTCTGTGAACTAACATGCCTACAGAACTCAGATAGGAAACATCTGAGCAGACCGGACGTATTAGTTTGTTCTCTCTGCTATAAAGAACTACCTGAGACTGGGTAATTTATAAAGAAAAGAGGTTTAATTGTCTCACAGGTTCCACAAGTTCTACAGGAAGCATGGCTTGGGAGGCCTCAGGAAACTTACAGTCATGGCAGAAGGCGAAGAAGAAGCAGGCACGTCTTACATGACTGAAACAGAAGGAAGACAGCGAGCCTCTGCTACACACTTTTAAACAACCAACTCTCATGAGAACTCACTCAGTATCACGAGAACAGCAAGGGCGAAGTTTGCCCCCATGATCCAGTCACCTCCCACGAGGCCCCTCCTCCAACATTGGGGATTACAATTCGACATGAGATTTGGGCAGGGAAACAAATCCAAACCATATCACCAGACCAAGTGTAAAAACATCCTGAAAGAAGGAAGGTTGGGATCTTTGTCTGATCATTGCCATGTGGGGATGTGGGCTTTGGATTAGAGCGACAGTTTCTCAATCATTCGAGATTTCACATTTTAATGTTAAAAAAATTTTTTTAGGGGGCAACTAATTTGAATGTTATTAAAAAATACCTGTGCTAACATGAGTGTGTACACACGTGCTATCAGACTGGGTGTGGCCCACAGACCATTGCTTTGCAAGCTTTGGTTTAAATAAGCCCCAAGATTCCTTTCATTTCAAAAATTCTAAAATTCTATGTGGGATGTAGGTCCACAGACTAGGTGCATGTGAAATGTTTCTCAATAGATCTAGAGTTCTAAACTCGGTCCCTCACCCACGTGGGCCGAGATTAGTTCGGGCATCTGCTATGTGCCTATTGGGCTTCTACAGACATTGTCTCACTCAGGCTTCAGGACTCTGTCCAGCTGGCTCTTCTCCTTTATTTTGCAGCTGAAGACACAGGCTCAGAGAGATGATAATTTGCCTAAGCTGGTCCAGCACATAACCAAACTGAAATTTACTCCTTGGTGATTTCCCAAGATTTTGGTTTTGTGGATGGAAATTCCATGACATAATCAGCACTTAGTGGAAACTCAATGATAAATGCATAAAGCTTGGGAGGGCTTCACCCCAATATTGTATGTAGATCCATTGTGGAATTTCCAGCATTCCCAAGGATTGTAACTTGATTATCTTCAATGAAGAACCCAGCAGGCATTATCAGGCTGGGCCGGTATTGGCAGCCCCTGGGTGAGCAATTGCTTGGCAGCCATCCAGCCCATAAAGTGTTCTAAAAGGTCACTTGGTTTTGGCTGTTGGTAGAAGGTGAGAGAGATGGAGAGGCCCTGAAAGCTGGGGTCTTTCCCATCTGTTCCACATTACAGTGCTGTTAAATATGTTATGATGTCCATTGTACCAACAAATAAAAGCAGAACCAATCTCTTTGTTTAAGGTTCCTTGACTGACATCATTGGTGATTAGATGACATACTTATTTTCTCATGACTAGAGTGGACTGGTTCAGTGAGAGGTTTGGAAAGAGTACAGGCTCTCACCCACGAAGTTGAGTGGGAAGTATCTTGATGCTGATGGATGCGAAAAGCAACCACAACTCCAGGTATGGGGGTGGAAAAGAGAAAGGCTTTGCCATTGTCTCAGCCACAGAGATGAAATCTAAAGGAGACGAAAGACTTTCGGAGTGTCCATTCATTCATCCATCCGTCCATCCATCCATCCATACATACAATTATCCATCCATCCATCCATCCATCCATCCATCCATCCATCCATCCAATTATCCATCCCTCCATCCATCCATCCTTACATCCATCCATACATCCAGCCAGTCATCCATTCATCCATTCACCCATCCATCTATCCAACCATCCATCCATCCTTCCATCCATCCATCCATCCATCATCCATCCATATATTCAACCATCCATTCATCCATCCATCCATCCATCCTCTGTTCATCTCTCCAACCATCCATTCATCCATCCATCCATCCACCCATTCATCCTTCCATTCATGCATCCATCATTCAGCCATCCACCCTTCCATTCATCCATCCATATATCCAACCATCCATTCATCCATCCAACCATCCATCCGTCCATCCATCCATGCATCTATCCATCCTTCTATTTATCCATCCTTCCATCTACCCATCCATCTACCCTTCCATACATGCATCCATATCCCCATCCATTTCTTTATCCCCATTGCTGGAAAGGAGCCACAAGCTGAGGGATGCACATGGTTTCTCAAGGTTGCATAAGGCAAGGAACAGATTTTCCTCTAGATCGTCCAGAAGGAACATAGGCCTACTGACTTGATTTTTAGCCCCGTTTTAGGACTTCTGAACTCTGTAAGTGTAAGAGAATAAATTTATGCTATTTTCAGACACCAGGTATGTGGTAGTTTGTTACAACAGCCATAGGAAACTCATATACAACCTCATGGGGTCATCAGAAGCATTAAATTAGCTAATATATAAAACGCAGTTAGCACCATGCCTGGAGCATAATAAACGCTCAAGAAAGTGGTAGTGACTCTTATTTTTGTGAGTGCTCTTATGATATACTTTGGGGATGTGGCGTTGCCCTCTGAGGAGCCCTCAGTGTATTACACAAGATAAGTAAATATCCAGGGGGTTGGATAAAGGGGAAAGTAAAGAGAAGCCCTCAAAGTGAGGAAGGCTGTGGTTTTGCTGCCTGAAACTGATTCGCCATGCAAGCACTGGGGCTCTAGAGGGGTAAGGGGTGCATTAACACCTGATCCTAATGTGTGGGTGATGTTGCAGTGGCATAGCCAGATCCAAAGCAGACTGCAGGCCCGATGGAGAGGGTGCTCTTCACATCCAGCTGGGGCCTGGTTCTTAGCACACCATCCCCCAGGCTTCCAGGCAACTTGCAATGCTCTTCCTCACGCATTGACATGTTTAAATCTTATTTACTCCTCATAATAATCCTCTCTTGTTTTCTAAGCACTATTTTTGTTTCAAAGTGATAATAGCTAAATTCGTTTCTGATTGGAAATGTAATGCATGCTCATCGAAGCAAATTTGGTAGACAAAGACAGTGAACTTTGATATTTTCTGCCACAATACTTATGATTAGTCCGAAATCTTCACACTCCCCCTACCAGCTCCCTGTGGCATGTGCTTGATCAGGGCCTACTGCTCTGGGTGCGGTGCTCACCATGTCTTGGCTCTAGGCTCAGCTATGCAACTTGTTTTGACCAACGAGATGGGACTAAACATCACAGTAATCGGAGGTCTGAAAGCACTGGCACCTCTGCCACCTCCATGACAACATGCTGGATTAGCAAGTTCTCATGGCACATGGGGCAGAGATCCTCATGCCCATTTTCAGAGACACATGGCCTATTTGCCCCATCATTTCAGTGGACAGCCAGCTGGCATTGAACCTGTGAAGTGAGCCCAGCCACAACCAAAAGAACCACCTAGCTGAGACCAGCCTGCATCACTGACCCGCGTATTCCTGCGATAAACAAATGCTTATTATTTTAAGCCACTGGATTCAGGGGAGAGTTTGTCATGTACCACTATTATTGTAATAATTAGAATAATGATTACAACAGGTACCAACGACATGTACTGAGGATGTATTGTATGCTGGGCTTGTTACTAAACCCTTTTTAAACATCAGTGCTTCTTACTAACCTATCTAGATAAGAATCTCCTAGAAGTTTGTAAGACTGTCCCAGAACTTAATCAGAAAATCTGAAGAGATGCCTGTGAACCTGCATTGCAACAGCTCTCTCTTGATTTTTGTGCACCATATGCCTGGGAACCATTAATACTTGTTATCTTGTTGCAGTTACACAGCATTCCCATGGGGCAGAGATCCTCATGTCCATTTTACAAACAAGGAAAGTGAGGCTCAGAGGAATTAAGTTTTCTAGCTCAAGGTATAGCCAGAACTTGAACCCACGCTTTGTGATAACGAGAGATCAAGCCCTTCACTCATCATCAAGGTTGCCTGCTATGGTCTAGGGCTAGCTTGGTATAGCTCCCCTCTCGGCCTGACATTCTAGGGGCTGCCTCTGGTGACCAGCAGTAAGTGCTGTTCTGGGCTCACCTAAAGCTGGGGTTGCTACAGGAAGAGGTGAGAAGTGGCAGGGGATTAAAGTCTGCTTTCTTTGCTAAAATGGAAATTGTTGTTAAATAAGAGCATAAATATTTAATTACACACAGTGACTACTCTTTGCATAACAATTTCAAGTCCAGATTCAATATGAAGCAAGCTTAACATAAACACAACACCTGGGTACAAGTCCCATACCTTCTGGACTAAAGTCAGCTCTTCCTGCTTACTCACTCCAAGACTAGTTTCCCGTGGTCTGCCCTGAGGAGAAGCCTTTTATTTTATGCTTACTTCTGCTCCCAGGTGATGAAAAGTGCCAGCTACCTGTCCACAAGGCCTTCTCACACCACAGATGGCTCCGACATTAAAAATCTCACCTTTTTGCTGCTAAAAGCCCTTAGAGCACAATTCACTGTCTGCGGCAGAGGTGATGGTGGTGTGGTTTCCCCATGCCATTGGCTGCACCTCATGACTCCCAAAACAGCAAGTTTCGGGGCTACTTTTCTCTATTCTCTCCATGACTTAGGTCGTTTTGCCTAGATTTTTCTCCTCTTCTAAGCTCACAGCAGAAAAGATGCAGCCATCTTGCATTACGTCTGTCTCCGCATGCTATACGAAGGCTGATATACAAATCCCTGCCCATGCTGGGATTCTTTCTTCTGACTTAGGCTCCAGCCTGTCCTCTTGCTCTCTGAGCTGTTCTCTTGCCCCTCAGATGGTCTGTGGCAGCAAATCACTTCTCAGGAAAGCCCTGCTGCATTTAACACTTCATCACCTCCTCTGAGAAATATTTCTGGGACCTGCTACTTCAAAATGGCAGGCTTATTCTCTGTCTAAACACTTTAAAGATAAGAGCAACAGAACCTTGAGACAAATCCCACAGAAATTATTTCAGCTGGGTGAAAATGTGAAATGGCTTAGCATTTGAGAGGCTCACAGATGGCCAGGGCTGACTGGAGTGTTGGGGCAAGAGACAGCGTGGTGAGACATGAAGATGGAAGGAAAGACAACAGCCAGATCATGAATAGGAAAGTAACAAAACTAAAACAACCACATTAATAGTTATAGTAGCTAATTCTCACACTGTGCTCATCATGTACTGGATACCTATAATAACTCATTTAATCCTCAATGCCTCTATGAGGCAGGCACTGTTATTACTACCATTATACAGATGAAGAAATGGAGGCTTCCTTGGTTCTTGCCATTTCTAAGCCAGATCTTCCAGCCTCTTGTTACTAAGGAATGTCCCCCCTACCTCTACCATAGCCTTTCTGTACATCTTCTTTTGGGAATTATCCTAGTTCATTGTTGTGCTGCTATAACAGAATACCTGAGACTGGGTAATTTATAATGAACAGAAATGTATTGGCTTATGGTTCTGGAGGCTGGGAAGTCCAAGAATAAGGTGCTGGCATCTTGTGAGGGTCTTCTTGCTGTGTCACTACATGGCAGAAGGCATCACATGGTAAGAGAGAGAGGGAAGCAGGCCAAACTCATTCTTTATAAGCAAACCAGTCCCACAATAATGGCGTTAATTCATTCATGAGGACAGAGCCCTCATGACTTAATCACCTCTTCAAAGTCTCACCTATCAACACCTTTGCATTGAGGACTAAGTTTCTAGCCTATGAACTTCTGAGCACACATTCAAACCACAGCAGGAACGTTGCAAAAACTGACATTTGCTGCTTGCCACCCAAGATCCTAACCAATGTGGGGCAAGCCAAGGAGTCACCATTTATTCCACTAACTGGATCTTTGTTTACTCTTTTGCTCCTCAATCTGCCTCCCAAATCCCAAACAAATTCATTTTCCAGATCTCTCTCAGCCTCAACAGGAGATAATTTTGCCTCCCTGCTCTATGGACATTTGGCAGCGTCTAGAGATACTTTTAGTTGTTACAACCGGAGCGGGGGTGTTACTAGCATCTAGTGTGTGAAGGCCAGGAATGCTGTTAATGCTACAACACATAGGACTGTCTCCGATGACAAAAAAACTATCCAGCCCCAAGTGCCAGTTGCGCCAAGGTTGGGGCATCCTGCTCTAAGCCTGGGGTTTTGCTTTGTTCTTAGAACTGGCCCTTAATACGAGGGTCCTATTTCTAAATTTCCCCCTTTAACTTGAACTATGAGAGCTCATTCCTGCCTGCACTTAATGCCAGCAAACTACCTTTGGGCATCCCATGGCTCTCTGTGGATCCTGACTACTTGCTGGTGTGGTCACCTGTTCCTTGTCAACACTGCCACATGCCACTGGCCATCTGGACATCCTCCACCACCCACAGCAGGTCCACTCCACCCACCTGCCCTCCCACAGTGCCAGACTTGACACATGGGCACAACTTGCACTCAGGTCTTGACCAAAACCAGCTGCTCTGCCAAGACACAAAAGAGACCCCTACTGGAGTGAGGTCATCTCACTCTAGGACACAGTGTCCAGCTCAGACAGAACACCACCCACCAGCTTCCTGCTGAAGCTATTCATTTCCCAGGCTTCCAGAGACCCAATTCCCTGGAGTTCCAGTGCGGGGGCGAACCCGGCAACAGAAAGAAAAGACTCTGTGACCCATGCCTAAAAATAAAAATATTATTCAATTTCATGTCTGACAGACTGAATGTCTGACACAGAAAACAAACCCATGGCAACCGGAAGAACACATTGGAAACCTTTTCACTTGGGCGGATCAGAATGAAGTAAGGCTGGGCCTTCTGGAGACAGAGTTTCTCAGCTCAGCTCTCTGGTTTTTGGGCTGGGATAGGGGTGTCTGTGGGTGTGTGGGAAGGAGAAAGGGAGTGGACCCCACTGAGTGGATCTCATTTGTTTGGGCTTCCCCTGCTTTCTTGCGATTTCTCCCTCTCTTGAAGGACACGCAGCTTTAGAAGTAAATTTCCACTAGAACAGGGGAACCTGGAGGGCAAGTCAATACAGAGACTTCATCTGGGTCCTCGGTTCGAGTGAGCCTCTTTCCTTTTTCACCCACGTGAAACTGTGGGCTATGGACAAGCCAGACAGAGCCACGTTTGTCCCCCAAATACTTCCCTGGCTTTAGGTCTTGCTTCTACTCTCTGCCTTGTTTGAAATATCCTTCCCTCTCATCTCTGCCCCACTAAATCTGACTCATCTTTCTGGATCCAGCTAAACTGTCACTTCCTCCAGGAAGGATTTCTAGGTTTTTTCTCTCCACCAGTCTTATCCCAACCTTTGCAGGCAGCAGTGGTCTCTGCCCACCCAGGGTTCCCATAGCATTTTGTCAATGTGCATATCGGGCCTTCTAGCTCAAGGCAGGGCCAGGAGCAACTTGGAGGAGAAGTCAGGTGAACCTGCTCAAATCCCAACTCTGCTCCTAAGTGTGGTTGTGTTACTTTGAGCATTTCACCTCTGCATGCCTTAATTTCCTCACCTAGAAAACGATGGCCCCAATGCCTACCTTATAGGGCTGTTATGCTTTTTAAGTAGTAAGTACGTAAGGAATTGCCCATACACCACAGTCCCCTGAAAACACTGGCTGTCGTTATCATCAGCTTCAGGCAGAAAGAGTATGGGCTCTGGAGTCAGACATGGGTTTGAGGCCTGGCTTCACTGCTTAATGGGTTTTAGGAGTTGAATTGTTTCCTCCAAAAATGATGCATTGAGCTTTTACTCCTAGTAACTCAGAATATAAACTTGTTTGGATATAGGGTCATTGCAGACATAATCAGTTAAAACGAGGTTGGGATTTTAATCCAATATGCCTAGTGTTCTCATAAGAAGATGGCCCTGTGACCATGGAGGCAGAGGTTGGAGTCAGTAGCTACAGCTGCGGAATGCCAGGATCACCAGCAACTACCAGAAGCTCTGAGACAGGCAGGGAGTGGGTTCTCCCTCATGGCCCTCCAAAGAAACCAGCCCTGCTAAGACCTTGATTTTGGACTTCTGGCCTCCTGAACTATACAAGAATAAATTTCTGTTGTTTTAAGCTACCCAGTCTGTGGGTATTTGTTACCATAGCCTAGGAAATTAAGACAACAGGTGTTCACCTCTTTCAGCCTTGGGCCCCCCAGCTGTAATCCAGGGCTTAAGGGAGATAATGAGTGTGAAAGTGCTGGACACCCAGAAGATACTGAATTAATATTAATAGAATCTGAAACCCAACCACCATCAGAAAAAGGAATACAAAAGTGAGGAGATACGCATATTCCCAGCCCAGGCTAGAAGGAGGCAGTGTGGACCCCAAACGACAAATCCAATCAGCAATGCCTGCTTTATGTTTACGCATGTATTTATACTCTGTGACCTTTCACAAAGGCAGACAGTGTGCTGGAACACCCACCAGACAATAAGACAGAAAGGGTACCAGCCGGAGAGAGTACAGATAGCATAGAAAGATGAGGTGGGAAAGAGATATCTCTGAACCGATCCAGGAGTCCTGCCAACCTACGCCTCCAAACGAAGTGGTGCGGAGGTCATCTGCTGTTTCTATGTGTCCAACATTCCTTCCTACATCTTCTTGAAATACGATCGTCCTTCCTCCTACTGACCTGTCCTCTGTGCATGTGATTCTAGTACAGCTGCCTATCAGTCCCTGGGCAAAGTAATGGGCATGTGAGCCAGGCCTTGACAGTCAGAACTTCCCATCTCCCTGGACATAGTAATGGCGATAATACAGGAAACTCAGGTGACCCAGTTGACCAGTCCCAAGCTGGGATTCTACCTATGGGGGTTGGAGAAAGAAGACGTAAGCTTAGCCTGAGGCTAAGTTGGGATGACGTACACCTGAAGCTCCTGCAGCTGCGACCCTTTCTCCTACTGTGCGGAGGAACTCATCTACAGTAGGAAAAGCTGGGCCCACATGCAGAGGGGAGCAGAGGGTGTGTGTGTGCAGCGGGGAGCGGGGAGAGAGACAGAGAGAGACAGAAAGAGAAAGAGGTCTGATGACATTATTTCGGTCCTTAAGCCAGCTCCACTCATGGACTTCTCAGTTACATGAGTCAATAAATTTCCTTTTTCACTGTAACCAGTTTGAGTTAAGATTCTGTCTTTCACAGTGAGAAAGTCCTGCTCAGTCCAGGAGGGCTGGTAGACAGGAAGGGGGATCAAAGAGTGAAGCCTCACAGGAGGGAGCAGCCCCAGGGCGCCCAGAACCCTTCAAAGGAAGGACAAGTCTGTGCCTAAGTAAAGGCGCAGGGAGGGTCTTGTCTGGAGAGTGTTTGGAGGAGCTCCCAGGGTTGGGGGCTTTTCAGAAATGCTTACCTGGGGCCTAGCGCTGTGGCTCAAGCCTGTAATCCCAGGAATCCCAGCACTTCGGGAGGCCAAGACAGGCAGATCACCTGAGGTCAGGAGTTCAAGACCAGCCTAACCAACATGGCAAAACCCCACCTCTACTGAAAAAAAAAAAAAAAAATTAGCCGGGCCTAGTGACATGTGCCTGTAATCCCAGCTACTTGGGAGGCTGAGGCAGGAGAATTGCTTGGAACCAGGAAGGCAGAGGTTGTAGCGAACCAAGATCGCACCACTGTGCTCCACCCTGGGCGACAGAGTGAGACTTCATCTCAACAACAACAACAACAACAACAGAAATGCTTACCTGGGCATCCAGGCAAGGAGGCCTCAAACCTGCGTTCTGTGCACCCTGCTCAGAACTGTCACCATCGGCCCCCTAGGCCGGCTTTAACCCGCTCATTTTAGTAAGTGTCTAGTGGAACAGTCCATTCAGTTGCCTGCCAGGCTCACCTCCACCTCCTAACTCAGCTGTCCGGGAAGCTTCCATACGGAATCTTATTCCATAAGCCCTGAAAGAGGCCGAGGGATCCAATACCTATCAGAGTTGTTTGGACTCTTTCTTTTTTGAGAATCTCAGCTAAGTGACACGAAGACAGTGGACAGTAGAGTTGTGTCAGAGTCAGCGGGGAGGGAGGCTGAGACTGTGAGTAGGCTGGAAAAGCCGGTCTGTGGTTAGTTGTTGGGGGTGTGGGGGAATGGAGCCACCAGGAAGGGGCAGCTGAGCATCCAGGTAGCCTCTGCAAAATGCGTCTCAATGTTGTTCTAGTTCCCACGAGGCCCAGCTGTCCTTCCCGCACCTCCTTTCTGGGAGATTCCTTACCTCCTTCAATAACCTCTCTTGACTTGAGTTAGTTAGATGGGGGTTATGTTCCTCACAGCTGAGACACAATGACCACACCTTCTCTGCCTCAGGTAGGCATGCTGGCTGCCAGCAACAGAGACCAACTCTGCCTGACACAAGCAAGAGGGAAATTATTGGAAGCCTGGCAGCTAAACTATCTGACTGGGAATAGGTAGGTTCTGGCTGTTCTGGAAAGTCTGGGGAGCATGAGCTTCTCAACAGTCTCCCTGGGCCTTGGAGGTAGAATAGATGAATTCTAACCAGGTTCCTGTCCCTCGCTCAGAAGAGTGGAGCCAACTGGTCTACCTGAGACTGTGCATCAACTCTTTGCCTGGGCTTGGTGGTGAGGGGAGGATCTGGCCCGAGGAGCTCCTGAGCGCCCTTACCCTTCTGTAGTGAAAGGGAGGTACATGAACTTACACCCCAGCAATAAAGCCCAGGGTCTGGCAGATGTGAGTTCCCCAAAGGAACTGGGAAGCAAAGACATTCACACAGACGCAGCTGCCCAGCCTCTACATGTCAGGGTCACTCTTGCCCCTTCCTCACTCTGGCCCCCAGTTGCCCAGACCTGGGCCAGTGGAGAAGGAAGAGTTCAAGATACACAGCTTATGTTCCATACAACTCAGACACAATGGTGCCATCTGCATCTTCAGGAATAATGCGCAGGGGTCCATGGAGAGACCTTCCAAGTGGGCAGGAGGGACAGATGAAGGGCGCAGAGGGTGAGATTGGTACCAGCTTAGAGGAGGGATGCTTTTTCTGCTAAGACAGGTGGGAGGGGAACAAGCGGCCATGGTTGGACATGTCCTGCAGGTGTGCGGAGGTCAGGTGTGAGTGACACACAGGAGCCCTGTGGTTCCTTCTATGAACTGGGTGTCAAGGCTTCTCCTGAGAGTGGAGAGGCTGGAAGAGAAGGAGATATTTGTGGTTTAATGGGGGCTTGAACATGCTGATGAAGGATGAGATGCAGAGAACGGCCCAGAATCGGTCCAACAATCACCAAGGCATGGAGGGCCCCAGTGGATTGGAGACCACAGGTTTTTGGTGGCATCAGTTGCCCTTGGCAGCCAGGTGAGAAATAAAGCAGGTAGAGGGCTAGGTGGGCACAAGATGGGGTGTTTACAGTTATGTAGGAAGAAGGCAAAGGAAAAAGACATTTAGGGTGGAGGATAGGAGACTCCAAGGAAGGAAGGTGGGGCTGATGGAAGAGAATGGGGGATCCAGATACTGGCAGTGCAGGTGGGCAGGAGGCTGCTCAGGGAGGGGCACTGGCGATCTCCCATATAGTGATAGTCCCAGGTATGCGGGGAGTGGTGGCCACAGTGGAGTGGTGGGGCCCTGGGAGCCAGGGGCTGGGTCGTGCACATGTCCCCCGAAGTCCTCTGGAGAAAGGCAGGTCTGGAGAGGAAGAGAATACCGAACACCAGGAACCACAGTGCTTGCTGGAGTTGGCTCCACACCATGGCTGGATTGCCTTGAGGCTGGCTGAGGTTGCACTGGTTTCCTCATTCTTCGGAGTCTCCAGTTATTTATTTGCAAAGGGAGTTGAGAGAGGTGGGACAGGGAAGGCCCCTCTGAAGGGGTGAGCCTCATGAAGCTCCAGGGTGCTGCCCAGAGGGTGAGTAGCCGCACCCAGGGCCGGGGCTGGGAGCTCAGCAGATGTCAGGAAGAACAGAAAGCTTGCAGCCTGCACCCTCTGCCCCAGCTCAGCTGTACCTACACCACCCTGGCTTAGGTCTGCCTGCTGTCCCCTTGTCCCAGAGCCCGCCTGGCTGGCTCTTTTCAGAGAGCACCTGGCAATCACATGGCTGGCCACCCGCCTACTGGGCTTTCCTTATTGCTCATGTCACCCCCTCACCTGCAGGTTTGTGTGTCATTGTTCTCTATCTTCCCATTGGGCTATAAGCTCCGGGAGGGCAGGGCTTTAGTTTTGCTCACTGTCAAGTGCCCAGAGCCTAGCACAGTGCCTGGCATGTGATGGCATCCAGGATTTCTCTGGAGGGGACCGCAGGGAGATGGCATAGGGCTTCATCAGTTGCAGGAAGAGCTTTCGGTTTTGTTCCACACTCCGGGCCTGAGCCACTGGAGGCAGTGAGCAGGTACAATGGGACCGGTTTTAGCCTTTGACAGCACCTTTCTAGCTGCTGGGTGTGTGTGTGGTTTATAGGGGCAAAAAAAGAAACGGGGGCCTGCTAGGAGCCCATTCCTGCAGTCCAGGTGAGGATGGAATGTGGACGGTCTTAGACCCTGAGTGTATAAGGCCACACTGGAGACCAGCGGCAGCGGCTTGGAGTTCCCAGCACACACTGTCCACGGGAAGGGGAGGAGGTGGGTGGACAATGACAATGCCTGCCTGCCCCTCAACACACACAGAGCCAGGCTCACTGGGTCAGGGAGGGGACAGGCATGTGGACAGGAGCCGAGATATGGCCAAAGTGGAGAAGTGCAGGGTGAGGCAAGGGCGCCCGGCTCTGAAAAGTCCACATCCCAGGCCACGAGCAGCTGGAAACTGAGTCCTACTCCTGGACACGTTTTTTTTTTTTTTTTTTTTTTTTTTTTTTTTTTTTTTTTTGAGATGGAGTCATCTCTCTGTGTCACCAGGCTGGAGTGCAGTGGTGCGATCTCGGCTCACTGCAACCTCTGACTCCCTGGTTCAAGCAATTCTCCTGCCTCAGCCTCCTGAGTAGCTGGGACTACAGGTACCTGCCACCACACCCAGCTAATTTTTGTATTTTTAGTAGAGACAGGGTTTTACCATGTTGGCCAGGATGGTCTTGATCTCCTGACCTCGTGATCCACCCACCTCGGCCTCCCAAAGTGCTGGGATTACAGGCGTGAGCCATCCTGGACACTTTAAATGCAACATGGTCTCTCTTTTGCTACAGAGCAAGCCACACTTCGTGCCAAGCAATGATTCTTCTTGTGCCTCCCCCATCTTTTGTGTAATTATGCTCTTGAATACGCCTGATGTGAGCAGCAGTACACGCAGTGGTTATGAGCCTGGAGCCAGACTGCCTGCAATCAGATTGTAGCACCACAGTCACATGCTGTGTGACCGGTGACAAGTTAATTAACCTCTCTGTGCCTCAGGACCCCATCTACACGATGGGGGTGACATCAAGAGCATCTGCCTCATGGGCTTTTTGTGAGCGAGCATTAAATAGGACAGAATGCAGAAGGCCCTTAGCAGAGCTGGAGGACAAGCTGGAGAGGGAGTCTCCTGTAAGCCAAACTTTTCATGGAGTGACTGTTACAGAGTAAGACAAGGGCCCGGCAGGACAAGGCCTGAGGGGTGGCCACAGGATTTGGGGACAAGGAAACTGCCTGGTACTCCTGGCTGAGTTTTTTTGAAAAACAGGACAGGCTTGTGAATGGTCTTAAAAACTTTGAGAAGAAAGGCGCCTCCCTCTGCTTTTCTCTGTGTCTGCAGGTGCTATCCCAGTCTCAGCCTCCGCCGCAGGTCTGCATGGGAGCCTCCAGAGTAACAGACCTCCAAGGCTGGCTCTGTCCATCACCAGATTCTCTCTTGAGGATTTCTTCTAGTGCACACTGGACAGCCTCTGCTTTGCAGGAAACTGAGGTAGGGCCAAGGTGATTCCAATGCAGTCGGACTCACAGTGGAAACAAATCAGTTGAGCTGAGGGTGCACCTGCTCCCACCTATGCCCACCCATAAGCTTTCAGAAGCATCTACTGCAAGGTAATCACTCTTGCAGGAAAAAACTGATAGACCTGGAGATGGTTTGAGCACTCTGACCTTGGGCGTGGCTCACACTGGGCCCACTCCATCTTTGAGCCTGGAGGACTCCCCAAACCAAGGGGTCCTCCAAAGTCACCATCAGGGGCTCTCCTTCTGCAAACCATGCCCTGCCCTTTGCCCTTCACACCCCGCTCAACTCTGTCTCCTGCATAATGACTGGCGATCACATTGCATTTGTCCTTCACAAAGCTCTCTCAAGTCCATTATTTCATTGACCTTCTGTCTCCCATCCAAAGACTGTTGGCTTCATAAGGGCTGGCACCAACAAGTAGACAGCTGCTGCAAAGGATGCTGGGCTGTGGCAGAGGAGCTGGGGCCATGTAAGCACCATGCCAGGAGTGGGAATTCAGCGCGGGCTTCTTGGAGGAGGTGACACCTGAGCTGAATCCACTGGATGAGTGGCATCTTGACTATAGAAAGTTTTTATGCAATCATGACTTTGCCACATGTTAATGTGCTTCTTTGGGTTATATAATGAATAGAGGATTGAGACATGTCATAATTACTGGTGGCCTCATTGTTTCCAGACAACTTCACAGAAAATGCCAGAATGTATATAGTAGTGTCAGGAAATACGTGTGTGTGTGCATGCGCACACATATTTTAACCATATAAAAACTACTGGACTGTTCAGACTCCTCCAAGCCAGAGACAAATTATCTGCTATGAGATTTTCATTTGCCCCCAACATTTTTATGCTGAAACTTAAGAAGAGGCTTGTGCTGCTTCCCACAACTCCCCCCAACCCAGGTTATTTTCTAGGTAGAAGCTATAGATTTGGACAGACCTGGGCCTGACTTCACGTTTGACCTCAGTCAACTCCTCTGAGCCTCCAGTTCCTCCCCTGTGATTCTTCCTGGGGTTGCGATGAAGCCCTGTGTGTGGAGGCATCTAGCCACATGCCAGGCCGATAGAAAGTGGCCAGTACGTGTTGGTTTTCTCTTTCCTCGCAGCTTGCTTTTAAACCTGGGGACTGTCTCAGCTCGGTAGAACGCAGCATGGTACCTGGCACAAGGATGACGCTGAATAAATGCTTGGCGAATGAAATAGACTCAGGGGGAGACAAACCACTCAGAAAACACAGGTTGACAAACGAATCCTATTTTGGAGTCTTTTGCTTTCCCATTTGATGGAAACCACGATGCTAGGCTTTGAGGACCCTCTCATCTTCCCCAGTGGCTGTAAATCCTGCCAACAAGTTATCAGATAGTAAACGTTTTTCTTGTGAAGTTTTCTCTTGAACAATAACGGTGACCCTTTGGCCTCACTTATCACATTTCATGATAAAGTCAGGCCTCAGTGATGGGCCAGTTTGGAGATCATAGAAACATCTGTTTGAAAGCAGAAGGTAATACCCATTCAAGACAAGGGCTTCAAAAGGAAGAGTCCCACGCTATATAAAATCCCAACCCCGTTTCCACCACAATAAACTTCTTTAGAAACTCAAATCTGATTTGGGTCTCAAAGGAGAAAATTAAAACCAGAAACAGAGATGTGAATGCCGTATTTTGCTTGGTTTGTTTTTTCCGTGTGTGTGGCAGCATTTTAAAAGACAGAAATGCAAACGTCCTCTGGTCGGGATTCCACTTGCAACAAGGTTAAACTTTTCACTGAGCTATTGTTCTCAACAGCAAATCTGTGACTTCACAGACTTATAAATATTTTGCTGATGTGCGTGAAGTTTCAGTTATATGAACAGAGGAACAGGACTGTAATTTCTGTAAGCCAAGACTGCCTTGTCTGCCACTGTATTCTCAGCCCCTGGCACAAGACCTGGCCCATAGCAGATGCTTCTCCAATATTTGCCCAACAAATGAATTAAGCCATAGCCTCAAACATAATCATAACGCCATAATCAGTTTGGCAGACATTTTAGAGTCACAAGGCACTTTCACCCCTGTCGCAAGCAGTTCAGTCTACTGTAACACAATACCATCGATGGGATGGCTTATTAAACAACAGAAATTTATTTCCTAGAGTATCGGAGGCTGGGAAGTCCAAAATCAAGGTGCAACAGATTCATGTCTGGTGAGAGATCACTTCCTCATAGACAGCTGTTTTTTCACTCTAACCTCTTGTGGCAGAAGGGGCAAGGAAGGGGCACTTTTATCAGTGAACCAGTCCTATTCATGAGAGCTCTGCTCCCACAATCTAATCACCTCCCAAAGGCCCCACCTCCTAATACCATCAGTTTAGAAGCGAGGATTCCAACATGGAAATGTGGGGTGACACAAACATTCAAACCACTGCATACCCCTGTAAACAGAAAACCCAGAACAGTTTAAATCTGATACGTCCAGACTTCAGAACAGACACTCATCCAAAGGAAAATACTTGAACACCTGAATTTCCTATCAGGTCACAAGTCAAACTCTGCTCAATTTCCTATCAGGTCACAAGTCAGACTCTGGTCAGCCCTATATCTAGGCTGAACATGCCTCCCTATGGTGAGTTAGCTGTCTTCTTCTCATTTCTCATTTGAGAAGTGTCACATACAGCGATGCAGTGGCATTCAATTTATTCTTTGTCAGTCACATGCAGGTATCTCACCTGCATACACGACCCCATGAAACTCTTAAGAAGACTCGAAAGTTAGGGCTCTATCCACCTCCAGCTGTCTAGTGTGGTGTGTTAGAAAGAGCGCAGGACTGGGGCCTATACTGAAAAGAAATTGCTGGAAGGAAATAATAAAAGCTGAGTCATAAGGAAACAACTGAGACTACGAACAAGAAAGGCCAGATAAGAGCGGGGAGCTGAACAGTCAGGGGACTCAGGCAGCAGCACACCATATTTTAAAATATGACATGAAAACAACAGAAGCAGCAGCTCTGTGAAGTTGGAGCATTACCTGAACAAAGCGTTCTTATCCTGCTCTCAGGATAGGCCCGTGCCGCTGGGCCCGGGAGATACTCGCCTCTGTGAGCCACTAGCAGTAGCACCTGTAGGGGAGAGAGCATGGGGGCTGGACACTTCCTCTGGCCCCAGAATGGAAACTAAAATCAAACAAGATGGGTCTATTTTTGTGCCATGGCTATGTTTTTTTTTTTTGAGACGGAGTCTCGCTCTGTCGCCCAGGCTGGAGTGTAGTGGCCAGATCTCAGCTCACTGCAAACTCCGCCTCCCGGGTTTACGCCATTCTCCTGCCTCAGCCTCCTGAGTAGCTGGGACTACAGGCGCCCACCACCTCGCCCGGCTAGTTTTTTGTATTTTTTTTTTAGTAGAGATGGGGTTTCACCGTGTTAGCCAGGATGGTCTCGAACTCCTGGCCTCGTGATCCGCCCGTCTCGGCCTCCCAAAGTGCTGGGATTATAGGCTTGAGCCACCGCGCCTGGCCAATGGCTATGTTTTATAAAAGAAAAAAAAAAAAGAAACTACATTGTTTCACCCATCACTTTCCCTTACTGCCCTTAAACAAACTAAGCTTTGTTGAAAAGAAAGAAGCAAGGGAGTGGATCCACAGGCAGTTAAATAAGGGTTTCCAAAAAAAAAAAAAGCAGCAAAAAAAAAAAAAAAAAAAAAAAAAAAAAAAAATGTGGAGGAAAGCACAGGTACAAGACATTCTTCACAGTTTTCAGTCATCATAATTAATCATATCAATGTTACGAGGCTGTTTTGTGTGTAAGATGAGATAATACAAATGAGTAATTATGGGATATTTAAATTCTAGCATCCCTTGTGCCCTTCAAAATCAACATGCTCAGATATGGAAGAAAGTAGACATAGATGTAATCAAAAGAGGTTAAGTTAAAAAACAAAAACCTATAGTCCTGATTTGAATGAGAAACATCATTATAAACTTATGAGGCGTGTTTTGCATAGTCTAGGTATCCTAGCTCCGGCCACTGAAAAGACCTAGAAACAATACCGGTCACGACATGCAAACATTAACCCAGAGACTTAAATGTAAGAGCTAAAACTAAAACTTCCAGAAGAAAACATAGGCAGAGAAAAATATTTGTGACTTTGGGATAGAGAAAAATGTCTTAGGAAAAAAGAAGTTTTGATCATCTAAGAAAAAAATGGATCAACTGGACTTCATTAAGTTAAAACTTTCTGCTTTAAAATAACACCGTTAGTATCCACTTAAAATGAATTTTATAAAATGTAAATTATACTTCAATAAAGCTGTTAAAAATTTAAAAGCAAAAAACAAAAACATACTAGAAGAAAATAGAGCTTTCTTATTGTTTAAAAAACAACAAACTCCAAGACACCAAAATGAACTGTGTGTGGCGATGCACACCTGTATTCCCAGCTTCTCAGGAGGCTGAGGCAGGAGGATTGCTTGAGTCCAGGAGTTTGAAGCCAGCCTGGGGAACATAGTGAGACCTCCATCTCAAAAAGGAAATAAATAATTTTTAAAAATAAATTTTTTTAATGCACAAAAGGAGGAATTGAAAATGCAAGACATAGTCTGGGAGTAAATATTCCCAATACATGTACTTGATAATGGACTCATATTCAGAACATATAGAGGACTTCTACAACTCAATAATAAAGAAACAAAATGCAATTTTTTTAACTGGTAAAAGAACAAATGTTCACAAAAGAAGGTGTGTGAATGGCCGATAGAGGTGGATACAACTACACACCCACTAAAACAACTAAAATTTAAAATCCTGAAAATACCTGATATGGTTTGGATTTGTGTCCCCACCAAACCTCGTCAAATTGTGTCATGTTGAATCCCCAGTGTTGGAGGTGGGGCCTGGTGGAGGTGATCGGATCATGGGGCAGAGTTCTCATGAATGGTATAGCACCATTCCCTCGGTGCTGTTCCCGTGATAGTGAGTGAGTGAGTTATCATGGGATCTGGTTGTCTAAAGGTGTGTAGCACCTCCCCACTCTCTCTGGGTCCTGCTCCTGCCATGTGAAGATGCCTGCTTCTGATTCGCCTTCCCCCATAAGTAAAAGCCCCCTAAGTTCCCCCCAGAACCTGAAGCCACTATACTTCCTGTACAGTCCGTGGAACCGTGAACCAATTATATCTCTTTGTTTGTAAATTACCCAGACCCAGGTATTTCTTTTCTTTTCTTTTCTTTTATTTTTTTGAGGTGGAGTTTCGCTCTTGTTACCCAGGCTGGAGTGCAGTGGCATGATCTTGGCTCACTGCAACCTCCACGTCCCGGGTTCAAGCGATTCTCTTGCCTCAGTCTCCCGAGTAGCTAGGATTACAGGCACGTGCCACCATGCCTGGCTAATTTTTGTATTTTCAGTAGAGACGGGGTTTCACCATGTTGGTCAGGCTGGTCTCAAACTCCTGACCTCAGGTGATCCACCCACCTCGGCCTCCCGAAGGGCTGGGATTACAGGAGAGA
Source organism: Rhinopithecus roxellana (assembly GCF_007565055.1). NCBI lineage: Eukaryota > Metazoa > Chordata > Mammalia > Primates > Cercopithecidae > Rhinopithecus > Rhinopithecus roxellana. The sequence continues at coordinate 153,928,724 of NC_044553.1, read as the reverse complement.
GCCACCGCACCTGACCTTCAGGTATTTTTTTATAGGAATGCAAGAATGAACTGATACAATACCCAAAGGAGAGAAGGATGTGGAGCTGGAGTAACTAATTCTCAAAGGTTGCTGGTAAGAGTGTATAATGGAACAACTCCTTTGGAAAACAGCTCAGGAATTTCTTTAAAAAAATAAATAAATAAAGTTAAACATGCACCTATCATATATCCCAGCAATTCTATTCCTAGGCATCTACCCAAGAGAAATGAAAACACATAACCTTGCAAAGATTTATACAATGATGAGTATGAGTCAGTAATAACAAGGAAAGAACTAGAATCCAGAATGAAAGAAGCCAGTCATAGAGGGCATCATTCTATAGTCTGACTCCACGCACATGAAGTTGTAATATGGATAAAATGATTTCATGGTGATTCAAATCAGATGAGGAGTTGCCTGGTTGGGAAAACATGTATATGTTTGACCAGAAAAGGACAGAGGGACCTTTCTGGGACTTTGGAATATTCTCTATTTTGATCAAGGTGGTGGTCGCTTAGGTATACAATTTGTCACAATTTGTTAACTATACATTTTTGTTTATAAAGTATACCTCAATAAAATTGATTAAAAATAATAGAGTAACAGGCTGGTCAATATACATTTGTATAAATACGGGGTTTAAGGAAATTCTAACAAGTCACAGCTCTTCTTTCTTTAAGAAACACTGAGAAGTAGATCCAAGAACCAGGCAGATGGAGATTTTTTAAAAACCAGCTTCGTTACTGAAATTGCAAAGGTCACAGTTTCGCCTGGAGACCGCAGCTGGGCTCCCTACTTCTTTCCTCTTGCCCCTCAACCCAACGCTGCCAAAGCAGGTGCAGTCAGGCTCGTGCCCGCACCTGCCAAACCCAGCACTGGGCAGAGATGGGTTCTTAATTTGGGTTCTCCCAAAGCAGAGCCTGATGCAAGGACTCAGGTGCAGGCAGTTGATTTGGGAGGTGCTTTCAGGAGGCAGGAGTGACAGGCAAAGAGAGCAAGGCAGTACATGGGGAGGATCCAGTGTAAGAGAGACCCATGGCGGTGGCTGCTGTTGCAGGCAGGGTGACAATTCCAAGGCACCCTCTGAGAGGCACCCATAAGGACTCACAGAGTTTTTACAAAGGAAGCAAAGCCGTGCCTTCATCCACCACCCCTCTCCCACATGACTGACTAGTGCCTACTGAATTTACCTGGCTTTAGACTCTCAGAAGGCAGAGTGGCTTGGGCTGGGAGGGTCAGCATTTGCAGAAGGAGCTGACCAAAGCTGGCTGTTGCCATTGATGGTGAACCCCTCAAGGGCAGAAACGCTGAGTTACTCATCTCAGTGTCCCCTGGCACACTGATTCGTACAAAACAGGTGGTACACAGTGCACAATACTGCATAGTAAGTAAAGGAGGGAGGGAGAGAGGAAAGAAGGAAGAGGGGAAGGAGGGAGGGAGGGAGGAAAGAAGGAAGAAAGGAAGGAGGGAGGGAGAGAGGAAAGAAGAAAGAGGGGAAGGAGGGAGGGAGCGAGGAAAGAAGGAAGGGGGGAAGGAGGCAGGGAGAGAAGAAAGAAGGAAGAAGGGAAGGGGGGAGGGAGGAAAGAAGGAAGAAGGGAAACAGGGGAAAGAGGGAGGGAGGGAAGCAGGGAAAGGGGAAGGAGGGAGGAAAGAAGGAAGAGGGGAAGGAGAGAGGGAGAGAGGAAAGAAGGAAGAAAGGAAAGAGGAAGGGAGAGAAAAAAGAGGGAAGAAAAGAAAGAGGGAGGGAGGGAGAGAAGAAGAAAGAAAAGAAGGAGGGAGGCAGGAAGACAGGAAGGAGGGAAAAGGAGAGGGGAAAAGCCTTATCCCTATGAAGGGGCAGGTCCTGGGACAACTTCGCAGTCTCAAGGGAGATACAGGGGTCACACTGAGCTGGTGAGGGATGGGGATGGGGAGTGTCCAGAAGTGGGAACGTCTCCAGTGAGAGAGGACTCCTGTCCCAGGGGGAGAGCACAGGATTTGGGCTGGAGAAACGGCATGTCAACAGACCCAGGGGTTAAGTGTGCGCAACACTGTGATTTAAGAAATACACATATGGTCCCTGCCCCCGGCCCCTGACACAGAGTTCCTGATGCCCTTGGACTCTCTGAGGTGGTGAGTGTCTTTTTTATGCTAATGAGATGACCGGTGGCTGGCAGCAAAGACCAAGGCAGGATTAGAGGGTTGGGACTTTAAGCCCCACCTCCAAGCCTGTGGGGAGGGGACAGGGACTGAGGGTTGAGTTGATTACCAACGGCCAATGGTTTAGTCCATCATGCCTACCTAATGAAGTCTCCATAACACCTCAAAGGGACAGGGTTGGGGTGGGTCTCCAGAGAGCTGAACACGTGAAGGTTCTTAGAGGGTGGTGCAGCTGGAGAGGGTGGAGGCTCCGCGCCCCTTCCCCCACGCCTTGCCCTGTGCTGCTCTTCCACCTGGTTTCTTACCTGCATCCTTTGTAATACCCTTTATAATAAATGGTTCAATATATGTAAAGTGTTTCTCTGAGTTCTAGCAAATTAATCAAACCTGAAAAGGGGAGCTGTGGGAACCCCTGTCCATAGCCAGTCAGTCAGAAGCTCAGGCCACAGCCTGGGGCTTGTGATTGACATCTGAAGTGAGGTGCAGTTTTGTGGGATTGAGCTCTCAGCCTGTGCAATCTGATGCTTCGATCTGATGCTATCTCCAGGTAGATAGGGTCTGAACTGAATTGCAGGACACCCTGCTGCTGGTGTCTGCCGGAGAACTGCATGGCATGGGGGGAACCGCTCTGCGGGTCTGAGGTCAGAAGTGCTGTGCTGAGTGCTGTGACAGATTAGGAAAAACGCCTTGGTTTTCCCATCCTTGATTAATGTGGAACCAAGAAAATCAAGCATGACGTTGGTGCAGGAAGGAGCAGAATCAGACCCACTGTGCGGGGCAAGGTGGCTGAGGGCCTCGGTCAGCAAGATTAGGAATTAGGTTCTGGCCAGCCCCTGGGTCAGCAGATTCGTGAGAGACTGGGCAGAGGCCGTGGGTGCCCTCTCCTCAGCCGACCCCAGGGAACACATTCCCACACCCTCAGGCCATCTCCCGTGTCCTGTGCCTGCCGACCTTCTCCAGCAGCAGGAATGACCTTCACCAGGGCACAGCCAGGGTGGCGGCAAAAACTCCTCCGCTTCCTGCCCTTGGTGGGACAATCCTGGGGGGCACCAGATAGACTCTCAGAGGGTCCCTGGTTCCCTGAGCTCCTGAGGGCTGCCCACCACAACGGTCTCATGAACTCCCCCTGGTTTTGGCTTTCCTGCCATCCCTGTTCCCTCATCTACTTCCTGAAACAACTTCCCAGATAAACCACTGACACCTAAGTCTCAGGACCTGCTTCGTGGGGGCCTCAAACTGTAAGTGAATAAAGGACAGTAGGTTGAACTGCAGGCTAGGTTGGATCACATGGAAATGAAAGGCCCCGAGAGCTGGATGCACCAGTATCTCTGTGATCACACTCTACTAGGAGTGTGCGGCCACCTTCTCCAATCTGCCGCGCATAAAAAACAAAATTAAGGCCCGCTCTGATCATTTCCTTCTTGTGGCTACCATATTCGTTTGCTTGGGCCCTGTAACAAAGTACCACTGACTAAGGGGCAAAAACAACAGAAACTGACTTCCTCACCATTCTGGAGCCTGGAAGTCTGAGATCAAGGTGTCAGCTGGGCTGGTTTCTCTTGAGGTCTCTCTCCTTGGCTTGCGGACGGCTGTTTTCTCCCTGTGTCCTCACATGGTCTTCTCTGCGTGTGTCTGTGTCCACATTTCCTCTTTTACGAGGGCATTAGTTCCATTGGATTAGGGCCCACCAGTTTGACCTCATTTAGTTTAATTATCTTTTTAAAGACCCTATGTCCAGGCTGGACACGGCAGCTCATGCCTGTAATCTCAGCATTTTAGGAGGCCGAGGAGGGTAGATCACCTGAGGTTAGGTGTTCGAAACCAGCCTGGCGAACACAGCAAAAACCCATCTCTACTAAAAATATAAAAATTAGCTGGGCATGGTGGTGCACACCTGTAATCCCAGCTACTTAGGAGGCTGAGGCAGGAGAATATCTTGAACCTGGGATAGGCGGAGGTTGCAGGGAGGCAGGGACAGTCATATTCTGAAGTACCCACATTCATATGAATTTGAATTTGGAGAGGGACACAATTCAGCTCAAACACTAATCCTGAATCTTTTCTTTTTTTGTTAGACAGAGTCTTCCTCTGTCCCCCAGGCTAGAGTGCAGTGGTGCCATCTTGGCTCACTCCAACCTCTGCCTCCCGGGTTCAAGTGATTCTCCTGCCTCAGCCTCCTGAGTAGCTGGGATTATAGGTGCCCACCACAGCGCCTGGCTAATTTTTGTATTTTTAGTAGAGATGGGGTTTCACCATCTTGGCCAGGCTGGTCTCGAACTTCTGACCTCCTGATCCACCTGCCTTGGCCTCTCAAAGTGCTGGGATTACAGGCATAAGCCATCGCGCCCAGCCAATCCTGAATCTTTTATTACAAGCAGGCTGGCTAGTCATTTCGTTTGGTGGCCCACATGGGCTGACCTGTGGACAGCAGGGGACCCCCCGGACAGGCACTCTCTCCCCAGGCGTCGCCTTCCCTGCCTCCAACGCCAAGGTCACTCTGGCCATCTGTTGCTCAGAGCTCACTGTGAGCTTAACCCCCACTGGGGTTTTAAAATTTAAATCCCCTCACAGAATATTAATCCCTGCACCTCCTTCCTATTCCAGGTCCCAAAGGCGGCGGCAGTCATTGAGACCCGGCCATTCAGTCCTCCCACGAGTGAGCTTGGGCTCTCAAGGTGCAGACGATCTGGAGTGGTTTGCATTTGTGTTTTAACGTCCTCCAACTCCAGAGCATTTCCCTGAGGGCTGGAGAGGCCTGAGCTCTTTCCCTTCCACCTGCGTCGGCCCGGTACAAAGCTCCGTTTGTGTCTCTGCGGCTGAGGGGAAACGGCTACCCCGCGCCACCTCATCCACCCACAGGCCACAAAAGCCCAAGCACGAGGTGAGGCTCAAAACAGGCCAGACCGAGGCGTTGCCAAGCCAAACACAGAGGAAACGGGTGCAAGCCCAGCAGAGAAACCAGATTCCCCTGGAAATCGCTGCTCCCCGCCGTGTCTGGAAGGCCGGCCCCAATAAAGCGGCTCCGGAAGGCCTGAAGGACCCCCATGGCCCTCACCTTGATGGAGATGCCAATAAAAATCTCAGAACATCCAGCCTCCAGGCCCCGTAGGCACTGCCCCGGGGCCGTAAACCCGGATACGAGCAGCTGGGGAGCCGGAGGGAAGAGGCCTGCTCCCAAGAAAGCCCACCAGCCAGCCGGGCCTGGCCCGCAAGTAACTGAGATGCCTTCAGGGAAAGGCAGGCAGGGCAGGCTGGACGGGAGGGAAGCCCGCAGCCGGGGCCCCTGCTCCAAACCAGGTCCAAAGCTGTTAAATCCATGGGAACTTCAGGAAAGAGTAATGACCGCCCAGCAACTGCAGGTTCTTAAAGAAACCTGGGAGAAATCCGCCTCAGGAAGCAACAACAGAGCCTGTGGTTGTAAACTCAACTCGGAGGGCACCTTGGGGTCACAACTGTGCTCATGACAGAGGAGGAAGTGTGTGTGTGTGTGTGTGTGTGTGTATCTGAATCCATGGGCAAAGGACAGCCCAGTTATGCATATGTGTGCACGTATTTGTGTCTCTGTATCAGAGGTGTTGTGGAGGCGCATACACAAATGGGTGCATTTGTGTGTCTATAGCATTCCCAGAGTTAACAAATAAAAATACAGGATGTGCAGTTAAATTTGAATGTAGACAAAAAGCAAATACTTTTTGAATGTGAATATTCCCAAATATTGCCCGGGATGTACTTATGCTAAAAAGTGTTCACTGTTTATCTGAAATTCTAAATATCGAAGTGGGTGTCCTGTATTTCTCTAGCAACCCTATGTGTGCATGAATGTCTAAATTCAGAGTGGCAACTGACATTTGAGATCACAGAAGAGGTCTTTGATAAACAGACAAATACATACATATACACACTCATACACTTTGCCTCCTTACACACACATATATAAAATGATACTATAATAGTCCTCAAAAGTTCTCTTAACAGACGATTAGTCATTCTTTGTAAGAAGAAAATTATGTGCCTTATATGGTATGGCCGTAACCTAAATGCATTTAACTTGCAAATTCATCTACAGGGGCTTGCAGAGAGAGACATAACACAAGTAAATGGTGTGGTAATAGCTCCTCCTGTTCCACCCAGAGCTTAGGCTGGGAGATTGCCTCTGAGCTCCCTCCACCATCTCAGCCCGAGACACCACCCCAAGGGGAGCACTGGCTATCCAGGCTTCTCTAGGGCTTAAAGTCACACATATTTTTCTACCCTGTGACTCTGAAAGGTAAGCCAGCTCCTTCATTTGGGGCACCCCGCAGAGACAGAAATCTGATTGAAGGGGATGGAAATAACTGATTTGAACCTTCTGGAGGCCAGAAGGAACTGAACATTCAACACAAAGACTTTTTTTTTTTCCCTTCAAAAATGGTCTGAGCTTGCAAACTCCCAAACACTAAATGTCTTCCAAGGATAACTTATTCAATGGTATCACTACATATCCCACTTGATGTAATAAGCATCTCCCAGGCCATTCCTTAGCCTTTTCCTCGGTAAGGATGTGAAGGACAGGAGTTCAGGAGATGGGCAAGGCTCAAGTCTGGCGGGTAGGCAGACAGGCTGTCAAAACAGACTGGGACCTAGAAATCCTGTAGTTGGGGGATCTCAAACTGGCACCCTGCTGGCCAAGTCTGCCAGGTCAGCAGTGCACAGTCATCTTTAAATATTTGAATTTAGTGCTTACACACAGGGCACGCACCCTCCATTTTCACCCCGACTCTTTACCCTCTATGATCTGAGGATCAGTTGTTTATTTTATTTTATTTATTTATTTTTTTTGAGATGCAGTCTCACTCTGTTGCCCAGGCTGGAGTGCAGTGGCATGATCTTGGCTCACTGCAAGCTCCGCCTCCCAGGTTCACACCATTCTCCTGTTCACTCCAGACTCCCGAGTAGCTGGGACTACAGGCACCCGCCACCACGCCCGGCTAATTTTTTGCATTTTTAGTAGAGATGGAGTTTCACCGTGTTAGCCAGGATGTTCTTGATCTCCTGATCTCGTGATTCGCCTGCCTCGGCCTCCCAAAGTGCTGGGATTACAGGCGTGAGCCACTGCGCCCGGCCTCAGCTGTTTATTATACGTGGGCCGCCTGCCTGCTCCTGCGAAAGACAGACTCCCTTTGTGAGGACACTGGGTCCCACACAGAGTGGGGCTCACAGCAAAGCACGGCAGGAGCCCAGGTCTCCAGCTCCCAAGCCAGGGCAGGACTCTGTTTCCCCTCCATTCTGTAGCCCTCAGGCCATGGAAGAGTGAGTCCTACTAGTTGAGAACGCAGAAGTGAGACGTGAGCCCTCTGTCCATGTCACCTTGGGAAGCCTTCTCAGCAGTGGTGACACTACTTTCGAATCTGAATCTGATCTGGTGGAATTCAAAGGGTTACCCTGATCCTGCTCTGTTTACAGACCTTGATCCCAGCTTCTTCATTTAATTTGGTTTTTGTTTTTCTGGTTTGTTTGTTTGTTTGTAACAGAGTCTTACTCACAGAGGCTCACTGAAACCTCCACCTCCTGGTTCAAGCCATTCTCCCGCCTCAGCCTCCCAAGTAGTTGGGATTACAGATGTATGCCACCATGCCCAGCTAACCTTTGTATTTTTAGTACAGACAGGGTTTTGCCATGTTGGCCAGGCTGGCCTCTAATTCCTGACCTCAGGTGGTTTTCCCACCTAAGCCTCCCAAAGTGCTGGGATTACAGGCGTGAGCCACCATGCCCCCCTTCAGCTCCTTCATTTCAATCCACTGATTGGAATCCCAAGCATCTGCAAAGAAAAGAGAAAAAGAAAACCACATTTGTTTTTGTGGGGGTGTTTTCTGATATCCAGGGATCCCAGTAAGAACCCACTGTTAAATTTTCAAGATTTTGAAATTGCTAAGCACAATAAATATTAAATTTATATGCTTAAATAAATTATATTAAAATGTGGCAATAAGTACTTAAAACTTATCCCTTCCTAATTATGTCATGAGAGTTCACTGTTACCTATGCTCCCAAGGATATGGATGTTTATTGCATCTGTGTGGTGATATATATATATATATTTTTGAGACAGCGTCTTGCTCTGTAGCCCAGGCTGGAGTGCGGTGACACAATCACGGCTCACTGCACCCTCCACTTCCCAGGCTCAGGTGATCCTTCTACCTCAGCCTCCCGAGTAACTGGGACTATAGGTATGCATCATGACACATGGTTAATTTTTGTATTTTTTGTAGAGACAGGGTTTCGGCATGTTGCCTAGGCCGGTCTCGAACTGGGCTCAAGTCATCCACCCACCTCGGGTTGGTAATATTATATAATGGCATGCTATTGTGCAACTCTTGCCAACTCCATGTTCAATAATATCACACACATTAGTAGCTTGAAATTTGTTGTTGTGGAAATATATACACCATGGAAATTGGCAAGTGCTACAAATGAGACTTGGATTTATTGTTTTATTGATTGTCTAGACTTAAGAAGGTGATGAAGAAAATGTTAATGATCAAGATTGTTAGAGGACAATTTTCAAAAAAGGCTAAAATTATGACTCTCAAGCAGGCATAATATGAATACAAGTGAATTATTTTACCTAACCCATTAATTAATGAGGAAGCAGTAAGAAGTTACAACTGGGTTAAATGAGGATTTGCCTTGTGCAGATTTACCTTTTCTACCTGGTAAAATTCATTTGCATGGCCTTGGACAGGTATCCTTTGCTTAGCCATGGACATAAAAGATTTGCCCACTATCAATTTTCTGTAAGTCAACATCTCTGCACAGTTGTAAAATACAAAGACAAAGGGACATACCTCTATAGCATGAGATAATCCCTGGAGGCCCTAGAGATTTACTAAAAGAATATCCAGTAATCTTTTATTTGCCTCAAAATCTTCCACAATTTTTCCTCAAGAGATTACATTTAAAAGTATGTTACACCTGTAGCCATTACATTGTGAATAGCACCCAAAAAATTAAGAAAATACTCCTAGAATTTGAAAACTATTATCCAACTTAGGAAAAAGGTGACACAATATTGATGAATAAGTGAAGTTCTTTTTTTTTTTTTTTTTTTTTTTTGAGAGAGAGTTTCACTCTGTCGCCCAGGCTGGATTGCAGTGGCTCCATCTCAGCTCGCCACAGCCTCTACCTCCTGGGTTCAAGTGATTTTCCTGCCTCAGCCTCCTGAGTAGCTGGGATTACAGGCGCCCACCTCACACCCAGCTAATTTTTGTATTTTTAGTGGAGATGGGCTTTTGCCATGTTCAGGCTGGTCTCGAACTCCTAACCTCAGGTGATCCGCCCACCTTGGCCTCCCAAAGTACTGGGGTTACAAGTGTGAGCACCACGTCCAGCCTGATGAATGAGTGAAGTTCTGACATTCATCTTTGTTGTGTTAGTCTTCTGTCACTCATTGAGGTAAAAGAAAATGCCAACCAACATACATGTTGAAACTATACTCATTCATCAATGATGTGAGTCACTTCTTTGCTGAACTGGACAGTATTCAAACATTTACTTGTAGTCCGATCTTCTCAAATCATTATTGAGATGCAACCATAAGTCAGCTATGGATAAGAAGTTAGTAAAAGTTAACAAAAGCATTCTATGAGAATCAACTGGCTCTATGGAATTTGCAATAAAGAATATTATATATTTTCTTATTTGCAAGTTGTGTGCTACAATCTTTCATATCAGTAAAATGCATAATAAACGTGTACACATATGAATGCATACTTTTTTTTTTCTTAGCCAACTGTTTAAAAATTTAACCACACACCACTGATGGAGATCCTCTGCATTCTTATCTGGATCATAGAATTTCCTTTAAAATTTTTTTTTTAAATTTTACTCTATAAGAGTAAGAACATTTTATATCAAGAACCATACACACACACATACACTTCTAAAACAATCATGACACAATTATTTTTCCCTTTAACTCTAGACACATTCCAATCTATTCCATTCCAGTCCAGTCCATTTCAGTTAAAATAGTTACCATTTCATTATGATCTTACTGTTGATCTTGGGAAGACTCCCATCTGCAGTTTGAAAAACTCTTACCTAAACTCAACTTTCAAACCTCTGTCCTCTCCCTCCTCCTCCTCCCTCACCCCCTCCCTTTCCCCTCCCCTTCCCTCCTCCTCCTCCTTCCCCTTCTTCCCCTTCTTCCCCTTCTTTCCTTCTCCTTCCCCTTCCCCTCTCCTCCTCTCCTCCTCTCCTCCTCTCCTTTCTCTCCTCTCTCTCCTCTCCTCCTCCTCCTCCTCCTCCTCTTCCTCCTCCTCCTCCTTCTTCTTCCTCTTCTTCTTTTGCTGTTGCTGCTGCTGCTGCTGCTGCTAGACAGGGTCTTGCTCAGTAGCCTACGCTGGAGCTCAGTGGTGCAATCATGACTCACTGCAGCTTCACCCCTCACCTTCCCAGGCTCAGTCAATCCTCCCACCTCAGCGTCCCCAGTAGCTGGGACTACAGTTGCGTGCCACCACATCTGGCTAATTTTGTTTTGTTTTGTTTTGTTTGTTTTGTTGTTTTGTTTTTTTGTAAAGATAGGGTCTCTTTGTGTTGCCCAGGCTGGTCTTGAACTCCTAGGCTCAAGTGATCCTCCTGCCTCAGCCTCCCAAAGTGCTGGGACTACAGGCATGAGCCACTGCACCTGGCCCCTCCCAATTCTCTCCTTATTCCCACATCACACTGGAATTTGAAGGTCTGTCTCAGATGCCTTCTGGATCAGTGAGTGGGCTAATCTCCAGAATTGGCTCTCTACCCCAATATTTTTTCACCCTGGCACAACTGTATGTTCCTTTGTGTCTGGCCCTCCTGACTTACTCTACATAAAGGTGGGAATAACCTTGTACTCATCTCTGGAGCTTCAGCACATGACACAGTGCCTGGCACAGACAAGGCTCTTGAAAGTGTGTGGAATGAATATATGAATGAACAGTTCATGCCTGTTTATGAATGAATGAAATTCACAGTGCACTGCCTCTTATGAAAAGACAGCCTTCAGTAGAGTGACCACTCATTCAGTCTCATGAAGTCTGTAGGAATCAGACGAATCATCATGCCCTTTTCACTAGACAGAGAAACTGAGGCATCAAGGAGCAGAGTGACTTGTAGGGAAAAATACACACAACTTATTCTTTGGCCGTCCTGTTAGCAGAAAAGGGGAAAATAGTTATGACAATTCTTGCACGGAAGAAACCAAAAAAAATCTCTCCCACACTGGCTGAAATAGGAAGTAAAGCTGAATGCTGATTTGCAGATGTTAGAAATCAAATTGCATCATGTGTAATGGAATTCTAGAAATTTGTAGGGCCAAAAAACAAACAAAATAACCAAACACACACTTTTCATTTCTTATGCAATAGTACCAATAAAACAGTGTTAACCCAAATCACATTTCTTTGTTTTAGCTTCAGTTACCCTTAAGAAAATTCCAGCCAACAACTTACCACACTGTTGTTTAAGTAAGCTGACCCGGGTCTGGCTTTGATGTGAATTGTGAATTAGACATGGACACTTGTATTTTATTGATAACAAAACGCTATTATCTACCGAGGGCTGATGATTGTTATGTCAACTATGTATAATCTTTGGTAAATTTCCCATCACCCATATGAAGATGTTACTATTATTATGCCTATTTCACAGATGAGTAAACTAGGTTTAAAGCAGCTCTTCAGCCAGCAAGTGGCCAAGCTGGGGTTTGAACCCAGTGCTCCAAAGCCAAGATTTCCTCCAAAACACGTGAAGAGCCTAAGGCAACATGGCGCTGAACTTACCAGGAAGTATCAGAGGAGTCTGTAGGACTGAGCCGGCACTGTGTCTGCTCCACCAGAGGCCAGCGTATGGAGATAAAGAGGGAGTGCCTGGTGACCTGACCTGTGGCCCCTGGCTGGTGACCCTGGCCTTGACCCTCTGCTGTGTTTGTGCTTAGTGATTACAGATGGTCAGGGTCAAGGGCAGCTTACCTTCATGGGTGATCTAGTGGAAAAGTGCAGGTTTTGAAGGCAAACAGAGCTGCTCTTGAATCTGGACTTTATTATTTACCAGTTACGTAGATCTTCGACCTGGGACTGCCTCTCCCTGAACCCCAGGCTCCTCATTAAAAAGTGTGGCTGCAGACTTTCTTCACAGGTGTACTCTGAGCATGAAATGAGCTAACATGCATAGAGGCATGCAGTGAGGGCTGAACGATGCTAGCCCCTTTCCTTGCCACTTGCAAGTGCAGCCCTAACCGCTGAGAGTGCTGGGCCACCCTGAGAGAGAGAGAGACAGAGAGAGAGAGAGACAGAGAGAGAGAGAGAGAGAGAGACAGAGAGAGAGAGAGAGAGAGAGCGAGAGAGAGAGAGAGAGAGAGAGAGAGAGAGAGAGAGAGAGAGAGCGAGAGAGAGAGAGAGAGAGAGAGAGAGAGAGACGAGAGAGAGAGAGAGAGAGAGAGAGAGAGAGAGAGAGCGCGAAAGCCTGCAGAGAAGGTCATCACAAGAGCAGCAGCACCTTGCAGGTGTCAGGGAGACAAGAGACCAATGCTTTCACCTGCCCATGCTGCTTGATTTTGCCCAAACCCAATTACTCAGGCAGGGAAGAGATTGTCATTCTCCTTTCTATGTGAGGAAACTGAGACTCGAGTTGGATGACCAAGTGTGAAGCCTCCACCTCCTCTCACTGCCCCCCACACCCCAGGCATTCTCGAACCCCCTTCATGAATTTGCCACCTCCATGTACCACCCATACTACTGTTTAATAAATATGTGTCCTCAAGTCTACTTGGTTGCTTACTTAAATTTATTGCCAAAGGAAACTTGACTTCACCACCATAAATGGGAAACCAGCGGTGCAACTGCGCCCACAATGAAGAATGTGATGGAAGTAAGTCCACTTGATGAAATTCCAGCTAAACACAATATTGCCTGTGAACCTGGAGCCTGCGTGCTGTTGATTAAAAAGGAGATAAATGAAAGTCAAAGAAGCATTCAAGACAAAGTAGCACCAGAGACTGTCTTCTTAACAGAGGCTTGAACGCAAACTGAAAAGGGAAGAATCATTTCATATGTGGTCTGTGTTACCTAAAGTTACAGTCCCTGCACCATCAAAATCAACTCTGGGCTTCTAAAGTCTCTCCACTCTGGAAATCACTGATAGACCTGGTCCTACTTTGGGCTCTGAACTGTTGAGTGGCTTGCCAGTGGCAAGAGGGCTGAGAGGCGGTATCTCAGGCTGGCCTCGACCGCTGAGCAGAGCTGTTTCTGCTGCTCCAACGGTCCGGAAATGCTCAGGGAGGGATGTCGGGGCTTAGCTTGCTTGGAACTTCCATTTCCCAGGCTCAGCAACTATCAACTTTTCTCCCACAGATTGTTCTAGAAATGGGTCTGTCTGGACCACCCCACACACACGTGGTTTGACAGTGGCATGTTCATGCCTCTGTGTCTACCTTTTAGACCAGGGTGTGTCACTCTCAGCAGTGTTGGTGTTTGGGGCCAGAAAAGCCTTCATTGTGCTGGGGCTGTCCTGGGCACTGCAGGATGTCTGACAGCGTCCCCGGCCTCTGCACCCTGGGTGATGTTCGTCTCCTTCCAGGAGTGACAACGAAAAATGTCCTTGGGGTACAACCCTCCCTCTCCCCCGGCCCCACTTGAAAGCACTGCTTTTGATGGAAAAAAAAAATGTGGTTTTTAGTCCCTGGAAAAAAGTCTACTATTAGTGGGATTTAGTTTGTTTGTTTATTTTACCTTCTTAGAGAAAGACTTACCTTTTTAGATAAATTTGTAAGTTACAGTTATTATTCTTACCTCCTGACTAAAGACTAATAAAGCCGTGGGGAAAAAAAGGCATTTATTGCTTTTGTACCTGAGGCCAGCTGAAAGCCAAGATAATGGACCAGAGGACTTAGAAGAGGGAGGGAGAGGATAGGAGGAGGGAAGGAGGGAGGAAGGGAATGGTCACTGATTAAGCATCCCTCCGGGGTGCTGGGACCTCAAAACATTGTCTCCTTTCACTCTCAGAATCCCACAGGGAAGGCTGGATGAGGAGGCGAGACTAGGAAGGTCAAAGGGCAGGCAAGTGACGAGCTGGGTCCTCTCTCCGGCTGGGAAGACTGCACTCCCTTTTCTGGGGAGGAGAGAGGAGGAAAGAGTCCGTTCCAGGACTTGGAGGGACTTGGAGCTCAGCTAGTCCCACCTCTTCAAACTCAGAGCTGTGATGTGAATTCCTTGAGGGCATCAGCTAATTGTCACTAGAATCCAAACTGTCACCAAGAAGATAGGGAAGAGGTAGACCCAGTGGATGTCAGTGAAGAGGGGCAAAGCAGGCTTCAACCCACACAGCCTGTCTCTTAGCCCTCTGTACTGCCCACGGCTCAGTCACATGCCTGTGTGCACAGATGGGCTGGCCAAAGGGTGCTCAGAGCGATTAGCAAGGCAGGCAGTCAGCTGTCACGAATGGGGCCCCAGTGGGAGATCTACAGGCTTGGCATGAGGTCTTCTCAGACTCCTGGATCTTTTCTTCTATTCCTCTCTCCTTCCAACTTAGCAACCCGCTACCTAATTGCAGCCAGAAATGGACGTCTCATGGACCAACCCCTTGCACCTGGAAAATCAGAGATCACACACAGGTCACCCCTCAGGTCAGAAAAGCCCATCGAAGTAATCTTAACCCTGCTTGGGTGATAAAGTCCAGCTCCCAGAGCAAGGAGCACATTTGCTTGTTTCATTAAACAGCATGAAAAGATTCAAGACTCCTTCTCAACTGGCCATCCCCAGATCAGAGCAAGCCAATGAACAGCCCCACCAATGAACAGCCCCGTTACTGCCCTCGCCTTCTGCAGAAGTGCCGGAGGACTAGAGAGGTTCATCAATTGTGATGGAAATTCTATCTGGGCAGACGTTTGTCTCTCTCCAGGTTTCTCTGCCTGTCGGATATCCAGGCTCACATCTGCTGCATGGCACACTCATTAAATATAATCTGAAAGAAAGTTGCTGGCAATCTGGAGAAAGACAAATCCTTCCCGTTTGTGAGACGGAAGGACTTCTCAGGTGAGAAGCACTTTTACATGCATAGCCCCCTTCGGAGTGCCCCAGCGCCTCCAGGAGGGCAGGTGACTGTGGAGGCTGTGGCTCTGTTTGCAACACAGAGCCGCCATCTACTCTCCTGGAGTCAGAAAGTCAGTTGGCATATTTCAGATAATAATTCAGCTAATTTGGGTGGAGCTCTCTGTACTTCTGTTTCCCAAAGGAAAGACGCCAGAGATGAAAAGATGTTAGAGAAACAGAAGAATGAACTGGGCTGAACTAAGAAAGGCAGTCCTTGGCAGGACGTGGGGAGGGTAGAGCCTCCCGCCAACACAATAGGATTCACCTGGGAGAGGGGCCCGCTCTGGAGCTTTCTGAGAGGCTCCTCTGCCAGAACGATCTGCCAGGTCCTGGTAAGATCGGGCCAAGGTGCTGGAGCCCCTCGGACTCTGCAGACTGTCCAGTAGGGGGCACTGTCGCCTCCACACTGGCCAACCTCAAACACCTTCTGCTCCTGGTGTGCCCCTCCCCAAGGTCCTCCCCCAGGAGTGGAAGGCGGTCTCCAGCCCTGAAGAGACTCAAGGAGCTTACCTGTCTGAAGGCCACCCCAGGCTGGCCTACCTGGCAAAGCCTAGGTGACATTCTGCATCCTTAGGGATGACACAGCAATCACTACAGCTCCTGTTTACTGAGCACCTACTATGTGTCAGATGCTTTCACTGTGTGACCTCATTAAAACTCCACCGGAGCCCTCTGACTGAGGTATTATAAGTCCCACTTTACAAATAAGAAAGGCAGCTTCAGAGGCCACAGAGTCCATAAACATCAAAGCATAAGCATCTCAGGTCTTTCTGGGTGGGAAGTTTGGGCCCCTTCCACTGTCCCGCACAATGTCAGATCCAGTGGTTCCAGAGGGCTGCCTGTCCCCTGGGATCCGGGGCTGGTCACATATTATTTCACAAGCTTGTTAGCTAGGTACTGTTTTATACTAAAGCACAAAGCGGTCAGACGCCTGCCCAAGATTGCACAGACACAGCAAGTAGAGCCGGGATTTGAGCCTGGACTTCTGGGATCCAAAGCCCGTATTCTTTCCATTGCCTGGCCCGCCCCCTGCAGAGGGCGCATCAAAAACACCTGTGACCTTGCTTGCCCAAACCAACAGGAGGCCTCTTCCACGATCTCCTCCACTATGGCTTTCATCCCCTATTAATGCACTCTTGTGAATCTGGGGCTTTCCAGGCCTTCTCAGATTGACCAGGCCCGCACAAACTCATTGGCCTCTCCGGGCCTCAATTTCCCCACCCGAAAACAGAGATTTCAAGGCCTGGGTGGGCAGGGCTGCTGGTATGGAATAAGACCCCGATTCTGGTTCTGGTTGGGGGTGGCCGGCAGGCTTTTTCCACCGCCAGGGTCAGGGAGGCTTTGCATACTTGTGTGGGCGGCGGAGCAACTGCCCCCACGTGAGCCCCTGAACAAAGAGGCCTCAGAGCACCTCCCCTCGCCCCGCTCGCCTCCAGCGCCCGCCGCCAGCCGGCTCAATAGAGCGCTTGTGGCGGCGCTGAGGAGCTGCGGCCCGGGCTCGGCGCATTGTGCATTGTCTGAGGCCTGGCGCCGCAGCCAAGGGTCGCTCCATCAAAGTCGCGCCTGGGAGGAGGGAGGATGAGGGGCGCGCGTGGGACTTGCCGGCCGCTGGGCAGCGACAAGGTGCATTTGTCCCAGCGCTAGGGGTCACGCGGACTTTCCAAAGAAAGGCTTCCGGGCGCCCCTCTGCCCCTGATAAAGGCATCCATTGCTGCTGTCAACCCAACCCAGGCAAAACCCCACATTCCTCAACAGAGCCCTGAACTGAAACGACCCAGCAACCCACGGTGGAGTGAACCTCAGCTGAAGCCAAATGTTCGCTTTTCACTGAATTGAAACTACATTTGTGCGTTTTCCAAAATCATTCACTGGGAACATTTGTGCATTTGTTTATTCATTTAATAAACGCTCACTGGCCACGGCCCTGTGGCCCAGGCACAGTTCAAGGCATCAGCGCTCCTTGTGAGGTAAGCAGTGAGGTCTGCTCGGTGGAGTCACGGATACGGAAACAGGATGGCACAGTCAAGAATTGGTTGCCACTCCGTATTCTCAGGGCAAGCACAGTGCCTGGCTCCGGTAGGAGCTCAGCCTGTTCCCTGGAGGAAGGAAGATGGAGGGAGGAAGACAGGGAGGGGGCGAAGTGGGGTCCCTAATAGAAGCATGGCTCTGGTCTGTAATACAAGCAATTTAGGAGGCCAGGGCAGGAGGATCACTTGAGCCCAGGAGTTCAAGACCAGCCCAGGCAAGAGCAAGACCCCATCTCTACAAAATAATAATAATAATAATAATAATAATAATAATAATAATAGTCCCAGTTACTCTGGAGGCTGAGGTGAGAGGATCGCTTGTGTCTGGGAGGTCAAGGCTGCAGTGATCCGTGATGGTGCCACTGCACTCCAGCCTGGGCCACAGAGCAAGACTCTCTCTAAAATAAATAAATAAAAATGTGGCCAGGTGCTGCAGGATCAGAGAGGTGAGGTCTGCTACTTCTCCTGGCAGTCAACATCTGAAAGAAACCTGAATTTACCCTACCTGAGCTACATGTTTTTAAACTGAAAGAAATCAAGTAATACAAGAATAATGAGAGGTTCAGTTGAGTTTTCAAAGGTCCGGAAGGTGTCCTGAGCAAAATGCCAGTTGGTCATTAATTATGCATTCATTCATCCATCATTCTTTCATTCAACCGAACACTTATGGATGAAGCACCCACTCTAAGCTAGAATCTGTGGGGATTTACCCACACCCAAGTCCTTCTAGTTTCTTTAACAATGAAAAAGCAACTCTTAAAAAGCCCACTCAGGGGCCAGGTGTGGTGGCTGACACCTGTAATCCCAGAAATTTGGGAGACCGAGGTGGGCAGATCACTCGAGGCCAGGAGTTCAAGACCAGTCTGGCCAATATGGCAGAACCCTGTCTCTACTAAAAAAAAAAATTAGCCAGGTATGGTGGCACATGCCTGTAATCCCAGCTACTTGGGAGGCTGAGGCACAAGGATCGCCTGAACCTGGGAGGTGGAGGTTTCAGTGAACCAAGATCATGCTACTGCATTCCAGCATGGGTGACAGAGTGAGGCTGTCTCAAAAAAAAAAAAAAAAAAAAAAAAAAAAAAAAAGGAGGGGGCAAGGAGAAAAGAAAAAAAGAAAAAAAGCCTACTTAGAGATTGGGGCCTGCAGAAGACCTGGACTCAAATTTTACAGCAAGTGACTTAAATAAGAAATAGAATTTGAGCTTCTTTCCTCACAAGGCTGCCTGCCTTACAGGGATTTGGGGAGAGTAATGTATAGAAAATGCCTTCCTCAGTGGAGCCGGCATCACCATAATCTGCTATGTGTGCCCTGGTCTTTACAGTTAACAGATCTCCTTCACTTGCAAAGTTTCATTTTGTTTTCACCATAATCCCAGGAGTTCAGCAGGACTGCTATGTTTAATAGTCACCTTACAGAGCAGGAAATTGAGGGTCAGAGAGATGAAGCAACTTACCAAGGTCACACAGCAACTCAGCATTAGAACTGAGATGAAAACACAGAGTTTGAATCTAAAGCTTTGAGGGTTGGTCTGACTCTGTTGACAAAGCTCATGACGATGCCAGAGACTCTGGGGGACTGGTATTTCCAAAGTAATTAGTCATATCTGACTTAGGAGAGACTTAGGATCAAGCACCAAGGATCTGCCACCTATTTGGGGCATGTGAGTAGCTCAAGGAATGTTCTAGGAGGAATACCTGGTGAGAAAGATCATGTTTCCCAAAGATGGCCACAACAGTAGCTCGCATCCCACATGCTGTATCTGTAGTGGAACTTTCTTATTCTCTTATTAGGATGTGGGGTCTAATTTGTCTCCCCTGGAATCTGGGCTGGTCTTACAGTCTTGCTTGACCAGTAGATCGTGGTCATTAGTGGTATTCTGGGACTTCTAGGACTAGGTTATAAGAAGCCTTGCAGTGTCCACTGGGGTCTCTTGGGTTGATCTTGGAGCGATCTGTGTTGTAAAATTCTTTACACACACAAGCCATATATGGATGTTCCCAGGGACAGCCTTAGCCATGCTCCCAGTTGACGATCAGGTCATCATGCTGTGTGAGCCATCTTGGACATCCTGCGTGGTAAAGCCTACAGATAATTCCAACCCCAGCTGAATTCCAACTACAAACAGCATAAGAGACCCTAAGCAAGAACTGGCTGAGTCCAGTCAAATCCCAGAACTACAAGAGACAATAATGCATCAATATTTTCAGCCATACAGCTGTGGATGGTTTATTATAAAGCAATGAATAACTGGAATACATGGAGGGGTTTACAGGGCTCTTCGTTTAAAGAGAAACTGAGGCTAAGAAATTAATCAAGGCCCTTCCTCTGGGCTCCCAGAACGCCCAGTGTAATTGCTGTAAGGGTATCTGAACCCAAATAATTTGTTTACTTGTCTGTCCCAAGAGACTGTGAGCTCCTGGGGGATAGAGAATATATAAGGGCTCTGGAGTTGCTAGTAATGGAAATAAAACTGGTTTACTTAAGCAAAGCACAATTGATGGGAGGATTTGGGAGAGCTCAAAGCATTGGAATCACAACCAGACTAGGTTCAGAGAACAGACAGTGATCCAGGGCAGGGCACATGGAGACTCTCCAGGGGTGCCAGGGCCATACATGGAGAGTAATCCTTTGTCCCTGTCATATTATGCTGCTCGAGATTCCAATTCCAGGGGGAATACTCTTGACTGCCCTGCACTAGGCCACAGAAGGGCAGGCCCCACTTGGATGTGGGCCCCACTCGGGCTCTATCCATTGGATGGGCTGTCCCCCTAAACAAAATCAGTTTACCGATGCCAGAAGAATGGGCAGTGGGTATTGAAGAGGCAAAGTTGGACCATCACATTTGCCTCAGCAACCCCAGGACCCAGTTCAGTGTCTGGCACATAATAAGTGCTCAAGAAATATTTCTTTGATGTGTGAACAAACACTCTAATGAATAAATGTATATGAATGAATGAAGCAACAAATGAACAAGTGCGTAATCGGACAATGCATGGGCCATATGCAGGCCTTTGAAGACACCTGCTAGATATTACAGCACTTTAACTCCCCTCCACCAAGCCAGGCATTTTTTTCTCAAGAGAGTTTCTGATACCTGGATTCTAGAATGTATAGAATTTTAATCCCCTAATCCTGTCAGTTTAAGAACATTATACACTTTGAACAGGGTCTGTGATAATTCCTGAAAACACCCCAGGAGCGGTGACTCCCTAGCCCTGCTTGATTTTAAATTCAGTTTTCAGGGGAGGGCTGGTGGAGGAGACAGATGTGAGGGAGGCTTGTCTCTGAGGTCAGAGCTGGGAGGTCTGGCATTTCCTTTTACGGGTCCACAGCTGTTCAGCAGAAGGCAGCTGGATGAGGCTTGGTCTGGTGGCGGCCACACTACACCCAAGGCAGGTAGATGTGTCATCTGCACATCTGCCCAAAACTTGCACATAAAGGATGACAGACCATGTTGTCTCATGCCTTACACAGACTCACTGAGGGCAAAAGGTCAGACTTTACCAACTCCTGAAAACCTCGCTACTTCTATTTTTGGTACACTTTCAAGGCACTCATCCTAGGTGGATAATACAAAGAACTGGGTAAGTGTTGGCAATAGTGAATAGAATCTTTGATGCCTTTACAATTTGTTAGCACACACACAAAGAAAACTTAAAAAGCAAACTGGCTCAAATATATATTAATACTTCAACACACCCTGATTTACTCATCTGGAGGATGGAGACTGTTACTTATCAGTCAACAGATATTCTCCAGGACAGGAGGGAAAGGGTTAAGGAAGGAAAGGTCATTTGTGCTGAGCACCAGGGGGTGCCAGGGGTGATGTTAGGAACTTTCCATATATTATGTCCTTTAAGCCCTACAGCAATCTTGAGATTCAATGCAACCCCATTTTACAGGTAAGGAAACTGAGTCCAGGGAGGTGAGGTGCATTGCCCAAGGTCATAATACTCCTAAGTGGCAAACCCAGGATTTGAACCTGGGTCAAGTCAGACTCTGTGGCCCATCTCCATTTCATTACATCAGACTGTCTCCTGGGAAGTAAGCAAAAGAGGTGTTTGAATGGAAACGCACAGACCTCATTCACCAGAGAGTCTGCCAGAGCCACTGATTTTGGCTGTTATACAATTCTCACAAGTGTGATTATTCGATCTCCTGGTTCACAGACAATGGGAAACATCAAATAAGAAGTAGGAGAGAAGGCTACAGAAGGAAGTACACAAACAGTGTAACAAGTAGCTACAGAAGCCAGGGTTCCAGGTACAGTAAATGGTGGGGTGGCTTGAATCTGACCAACCCTCCTGATTGTAACCATTAAAAACTCTGAATAGCAAATTAAAAAAAAAAATTTTTGAAGCTGCTGGAATGCAGCTCAGAACTGGTGGGAATACAACTCCTGGGAAAAAAAGAAAGCGTATAATTTTACTGATTTTCTCAAAGGAAAAGCTTTTGTTTCATTCTCTCCTTTTTAATTTTTTATTTGTATATATTTGGGGGGTACAAGTGCAGGTTTCTTCCATGCATATATTGCATAGTGGTAAATTGACAGAAAGTCAAATACTGCATGTTCTCACTTATAAGTGGGTGCTAAATGATGGGTACATAGGGGCATCAGAGTGGAATAGTAGACATTGGAGATTACAGATACCCATCATCTGAAGAGTGAACATTGTACCCAATAGGTAATTTTCTATCCCTCACCCCCATCCCACCCTCCCACGTTTTGTAATCTCCAATGTCTACTATTCCACTCTGATGCCCCTATGTACCCATCATTTAGCACCCACTTATAAGTGAGAACATGCAGTATTTGACTTTCTGTTTCTCTCTCCTCTTGGCTTTTCAATGTCACTGATTTCTAATTTTATTTTATTATTTCCTTTCTTCTTCTTACTTTGGACTTGATTTGCTCTCTCTTTTCTTGTTTCCTAAGGTAAAAGCCTAGGCCATTGCTTCGTGACCTTTCCTCTTTTTCTTTCTTTTTTTTGAGACAGAGTCTCTCTGTCACCCAGGCTGGAGTGCAGTGGTGCAATCTCGGCTCACTGCAAGCTCCGCCTCCTGGGTTCACACCATTCTCCTGCCTCAGTCTCCCGAGTAGCTGGGACTACAGGTGCCCGCCACCATGCCTGGCTAATTTTTTTGTATTTTTAGTCGAGATGGGGTTTCACTGTGTTAGCCAGGATGGTCTCAATCTCCTGACCTCATGATCTGCCTGTCTCAGCCTCACAAAGTGCTGGAATTACAGGCATGAGCCACTATGCCTGGCCCTTTCCTCTTTTTTAATGGCAATTCATGCTATGAATTTTCCTCTGAGCACCACTTTAGCTGCATCTTGCAAGAACTGATAATGTCAGTTTTTATTTTCGTTCACTTTGAGTTACTTTTGATTTCTTCTTTTTTTAATTTTTAACTTTTGTGGGTACATAGTAGGTGTATATATTTATGGGGTACATGAGATGTTTTGATACGGGTAACTTTTGATTTTTGCTTTGGCCACTGCTTTACTTAGATGTATGTTATTTTGTTTCTAAAATTATGTCATTTTCCAGATGTCTTTTGGATGTTGATGTCTAATTTGTGAGCACAGAGAAAATTTTGTAAAACTGGGGTCCTTTTACATTTATCAAGACTTGTTTTGTAGCCCAGAATGTGGCCTACTTTGGTATATATTCCATGTGAGTTGGAAAAGAGTGTGTATTCTGTTGCCCTTGGGTGAAGTGTTTTATAAATATCAACTAAGTCACGTTGGTTGATAGTGTCCTATCTGTTGTTTCCTTTTCCTCTTTTTCTGCCATCTTTTAGGTTGAGGTTTTTTTTTTTTTTTTTTTTTTTTTTTTTGAGACAGAGTCTTGCTCTGTCGCCCAGGCTGGAGTGCAGTAGCACCATCTCTGCTCACTGCAAGTTCTGCCTCCTGGGTTCATGCCATTCTCCTGCCTCAGCCTCCCGAGTAGCTGGGACTACAGGCACCTGCCACCACGCCCAGCTAATTTTTTTGTATTTTTAGTAGAGACAGAGTTTCACGTGTAAGCCAGGATGGTCTCCATCTCCTGACCTCGTGATCTGCCCGCCTCAGCCTCCCAAAGTGCTGGGATTACAAGCATGAGCCACCATGCCTGGCCTTTTTTTTTTTTTTTTTTTTTTTTTAAACAGAGTTTCACTGTTGTTGCCCAAACTGGAATACAATGGCATGATCTCAGTTTCATTGCAACCTCCACCTCCTGGGTCCAAGTGATTTTCCTGCCTCAGCCTCCCAAGTAGCCAGGACTACAGACACCCGCCACCACACCCAGCTAATTTTTGTATTTTTAGTAGAGATAGGGTTTCACCATGTTGGCCAGGCTGGTCTTGAACTCCTGACCTCAGGCAATCCGCCTGTCTCAGCCTCCCAAAGTGCTGGGATTACAGGCGTGAGCCACCGCGCCTGGCTGAAAATTCTTTTATGATCCTATTTTATCTCTTGTGGGCTTCTTGGCTACCCCTCTCTGTTTTCTTTTTAGGGTTATAGTACACATTTTTCCCTTATTACAGTCTACCTTCAAGTGATATTATAACATGTCATGTGCTATATAAAAACTTTATAACAGTATACTTCCATTTTTCCTCTCCTGGCCTTTGTTCTAATTTATCATATATTTTTACTTCTATGTATGTTATAAACTCCACCTTACAATATATTAGTTGTTAGTAGTTTTACTTTTAACAATTACCTTTTAAAGGAATTATTTATTTATTTATTTATTTATTTATTTATTTATTTTAGAGACAGGGTCTTACTCTGTCACTCAGGCCATATTCCCACTTCAGCCTCCCAAATAGCTAGAACTGAGGTGTGCACAACCACACCTGGCTAACTTTTTTTATTTTTATATTTTTGTAGAGACAAGGTCTTGCTATGTTGCCCAGGCTGGTCTCAAACTCCTGGCCTGAAGCAATCCTCCCGTCTCAGCCTCCCAAAGCACTGGGATTACAGGCATGGGCCACATTGCCTAGCCATTAAAGGGATTTTCTAAAAGAAATCATATATTTTATATTTACCAACATATTGCATTTATCACTTCTAATGCTCTTCATTATTTTAAAAACACAGACCACACCAAGTATTTCCAAGTATGTAGAGCAATGTAGGATCTCCTGCACTGCTGGTGGGCATGTAAAATGGAACAGCCACTTTGGAAGCACAGTTTGGTAGTTTTTATAAAAGTTAAATACATACCTACATATGATCCAGCCATTCCATCCCTACATAGTTACACAAAACAAATGCAAGCACGGCTGGGCGTGGTGGCTCACGCCTGTATTCCGGACATTTTGGGCGGCTGAGGCGGGCAGATCACTTGAGGTCAGGAGTTCAAGACTAGCCTGGCCAACATGGTGAAAGCGCACCTCTACTAAAAACACGAAAATTAGCCAGGCATGGTGGTGACACCTGTAGTCCCAGCTACTAGGGAGGGTGAGGCAGGAGAATTGCTTGAACCCAGAAGGCAGAGTTTACATTGAGCCAAAATCCCGGCACTGTACTCTAGCCTGGGTGAAGAGTGAGACTCTGTGGAAAGAAAGAAAGAAAAGAAAGAAAGAAAGAGAGAGAGAGAGAGAGAGAGGGAGGGAGGGAGGAGAGAAAGGAAGGAAGGAAGGAAGGAAGGAAGGAAGGAATGAAGGAAGGAAGAAGGAAGGACTTAAGTAAGGAAAGAAGGAACCAGATACAAGCAAAGAAAGAACGTAAAAAAAAAGGAAGGAAACCTCCCTCCAGAAAACCCCCCCAAAAAAGACAAAAGAAATCCCTCCCCCCCCAAAGACGCCACCTGCTCTCTTTCCCTCCCTCCTTACGTCCCTTTCGAAGGAGATCCCTCCCCCCCCCTCCCTCCCTGAAGGATCCTCCCCTCCCTCCCCCCCCTCCCCCCTCCCCCCTCCCTCCCCCCCCCCCAGCAAACGGAGGAGGGAGGGAGGGAGGGAGAGAAATGCAAGCATATTTCCACACAAGGATCAATACATGAATACTCACAACAGTTTTATTTTTAATAGCTAAAAACCAGAAACAGCCCAGGGGCCCATCAGCCAATGAGCAGATCGATAAATGGTGGTGCATCCATATAACAATAAAAACAGGCACGCAGTCAAGCAGGGATGCATGCGGCACCCCGCAACAACATGGATGAAGCGTGTAGCTATCATGCTGGGAGGAAGAGCCAGAAAAAGAAAGGGTGCATGAAATTCCAGAAAATGCAAAACAATCAGAAAGCAGAGAGAAGGAATGGCTTTCAGAGTAGCCCAAGGAAGCTTCTGGGGGTGGTGCCCTTTGTATGGCTGGAAACCTATGTCAAAACTCCTCCAAGTTTACATTTTAAATATGTGTGATTTATTGTATGGCAATTATACATCAATAAATCTGTAACATCTATTGAATGGGCTTAAGGCAGATCAGACGTGGCGGAAGAAATGAGCAATGACCTTGAGAAAAACACACGATGAAATGATCTGAACCGAGAAAATAGTATTGAAAAAAATAATGAAGAGCGTCTCAGTAATTAGTGGGACAGTACCTGACAGGTTAGCATATGTCAACTAGGGTCCCAAAGAGGGAGGAAACGAGATGGAAAAAAATACAGGAAGAAATAATGGCCATATTTTTTTTTCAAATTTCCAACATCTATAGGCTCCCAAAGTTCAACAAACCCAAGAAGGAAAAAAAAAAAAAAAAAAAAACCATAAAGAAATCCACATCATAATCAAATGCCTGAAAAGCAAAAATAAAGAGAAAATCTTAAAAGCCTCCAGAAGTTAAAAGATAAATGAAATCCTGGGTACGATAAGAATGACAGCTGCCTTCTCCATAGAAACAGCGGAGGACAGAATGGTGCTGTGTTCTTTAAAATGCTGACGCAAACTAACCACCAAGCCAGCGTTCTATATCCAGTGAACATTTTCTTCAGAAATACAGGGAAATCAAGATGTTTTGAGAAAAACAAAAGCTAAGATAATTCAGTGCCAGCAGAGTCATGCTACAAGAAATGTTTTTAAAAATTCTTTGGGTTAAAGGCAAAGGATATAGTTGGAAATACAGGTCTCAAGGAAGGAAAGAAGATGACTAGGTGATTAAATGTATGAGTAAGTATAAATGACCATTTTTTCCTTAATTTCTTTAAAAGATATGCATGTATGTTTTGTTTTGTTTTTTGAGACGGCGTTTCACACTGTTGCCCAGGCTGGAGTGCAGTGGCGTGATCTCGGCTCACTGCAACCTCTCTGCCTCCTGGGTTGAAGTGATTCTCCTGCCTCAGCCTCCTGAGTAGCTGGGACTACAGGTGTGTACCACCATGCCCAGCTAATTTTTGTATTTTTAGTAGAGATGGGGTTTCATCATGTTGTCCAGGCTGGGTCTCAAACTCCTGACCTCAAGTGATCCTCCTGCCTCGGCCTCCCAACATGCTGAGATTATAGGCGTGAGTCACCTCATCTGGCCAAGATATGCATTTAAAGTGAAAAAATTTAAAACATATTGTAGCATTTATAACTTATATAGAAATAAAAATATGACCATAAAAGCTCAAAGGACAAGAGAATAATAAATGGATTTATGCCATTGTAGTTCTTGTAGTTTACATGAAGCAGTATAGTATTAATTTATGGTAAATTGAAATAAATTAAGGGTGCGTATTGTAATACCCAAAGTGTTAGTGGTAAGGTATCACTACTAAAAAAACCCCCAAAAACAAACAAACAAAAAAATGGATACAGCCAAAATGGCAATAACTGAAGAGAGTAAAACTGTAACACACACAAAAAAATACTCAGTTTTCCCAAAAGAAAGCCTGAAAGAAAGAATAAAGAAATAAGAAAAGAAGAAAAAGAAGACAAGTAGGAAATGGAGGCTTACATCCAACCACATCAATAATTACTGTAAATATAAAATAAACCCCCAAATTAAAAGACAGCAATTGTCAGACTAGATTAAAAAGTTAAGAATCAAAGCAAGACCTAGCTCTATGCTGTTAACAAGAGAAAGCTTTTAATATAAAGAAGAAAACAGTTCTGAAATTAAAGTGACAGGAAAAAAAGTCTGACACAAAGGATAAGTAAGCGAGTGTGAATATAATAGTGTCAGAGAAAGTAGAGTTCAAGACAAGGTGTGTTGCCAGAGACAAAGAAAGTTTTTGGTGTTAAAAGGGTAAATTCATTAAGAAAATCTTTAATGTGTATTTAGGAATAATAGAGCTTCAAACCAGGTAAAGCAAAAATCAACAGAATTAAAGGGAGAAAGAGGCAAGTCTACGATCATGGTTGGGCCAGGTCTAGGGCAAGGCAAGTGAGACACTCGGCTTGGGTGCAAAATTTAAGGGGGCACCAAGAACCTCTGTAACTAAGGTAAGTAATATTTTAGAAAATCAAAATTACTGCAAAAAATCCCTGATGAGCAAAACATCAACAAAATATCTTTTTTTTTTTTTTTTTTTTTTTTTTGAGACAGGGTTTTGCTCTATCACCCAAATTGGAGTGCAGTGGCACAATTATAGCTTCAAATGCTGGGACTCCAGTGATTCTCCCACCTCAGCCTCCCAAGCAGCTGGGACCACAGGTGCACGCCATCACACCAGCTTTTTTTTTTTTTTTTAACTTTTTGTAGAGACAGGGGTCTCACTATGTTGTGATCCTCTTGCCTCAGCCTCCCAAGTCTTGAGATTACCGGCATGAGCCACCATGCCCAGCCCTCAAAATTTTAAATAAAGATAAGTGCTCCATGACACCATCCATCAGACCTGTCCTTAGTGTGGCTTACAGATCCAGCCACCTTCTCTTACCTGGTCCCTGGGGAACAAGGAGCTGCTTTGACAGGACAGCTGGCCAGCCACGAGGGTCCCGAGAATGCCCCCCGCTCCTGCTCTGAGTCCACACCCACACACAGTGCAGAGTCCATTCACATCCACCAAGCAGCACCGTAAAATATTGAGGAGAGGGAGCTGTTTGTAGGTTTGGAATAATATCTGTGTCTTTACCTGTACATGCATTTCATGACTTGTAAAGCCCTATCCTGCATCTCATCAGATCTTGGCGCAGTCTTCTTCTGAGACCTCAAAGTAAGAATCACATGCCCATTGTACAGAAACTGTCCATCAAAAGGCAGTAGAGACTTGTCTCAGGGTCCATGGTAATCGGCACAGCTGAGACTCAAATACTGCCCAAATCTTTGTCCTTGACTCCATCGGGCTGTGCAGAATTCACTTATTTTCCTCCAGTTGGAGGGAATTTGCACCCAAGGCGAGTATTTTGCTTGTTTTACCCTGGGCCAGGTCTAGGGTGAGGCAAGAGAGATATTCACTTTGGGTGCATGAAGTACATTTGTTGGGGATGCTGAAGGCTTGGCTGGGGCTTTGTGCCTTTTATTGACTTATATTGCCTTATATTGCCTTATATTAAATATCTTTGGAGCCAGGTGAGGCCAGTAAAATGTTACACAAATAAGAGCTTTCTCCTAGATTCTACAGGTCATTTCCTGGAGTCAAGACCAAGCAGGTGTGGGGGGCTGGGTGCAACTTCTGTTGGAAAGAAGCCCAAAGTACCCTTTGGAAGATGGTGAGTTTTTAGGGATGGGCCTTTGGTTTCCTCTCCAAACCTGTGTCAGCATCTGAAAGGATGTCCAAAGGCTAGATTGCTGTTTCCCAGGGTGGGTGACAGAGATAGACAAAGATGGAGCTGAAAGGCAACTTGTTCAATGATGACCCGTCTCCCACGTACGGCCAGTGAGGGGTGCTGAGGAGCTGTTCGTGGCCAAGGTTTTCCCACTCTTGTACTGTCTTCCCTAGCCCCTGCCTCCACCCTCCTCAGGGACTGCTTCTCTGGGCTGAGGAAAAGTCAGAGATGCCCAGTCCTCATTTTCCAGGGCTCATGTTTCTAGATGCCTCATGCCCCCTCCATTTGTTTCTCTGAGGCTGCCTGATGCATGATTGTTTGGCTTTTTCTCCCCATCTGCATGAAAGTTGCTTCTTTTTGGAAGCAGAAATGTGGGTGTCTTCCTGCAATCTTTTTTTCCTGAATCCTACTCCAGGGGAAATTTCTGACCTTTCACTTCTCCTGAATTCCTCCTGGCATCTCCATCCCAAGGGTAGGGTCCAAGTACCCAGACTCCCCCCAGGACTGTTGCAGTTGCCTCTAAAGAGGTCTCTCTGCCTTGGGTCTCACCCATTGGGAGCCCCAAAACCAGCCTGGGAGGGTGCCTTAACTAACTCCACCTCTATCTGTGCCAGCTTCCTCCCTCCCAAGCCATTCCCCGTAGACTTCAGTCCAGGAAGAAAATAGCTGGCTTGTTACGGGAACAGCTTCAACACAAATCTCGTATCTCCTTCTCCACTCGAAGGGAGACCCATCGTCCTGGCCTATATTGAAATTCTGGAGCTACCATAAGACCTCTCAATACCTGTGTGCTTCAGTTTGCTTATCTATATAATAGGAATAATAGTAGGATCAACCTTTTAGCATTGCTGGAAGGCCTGTAACCGTTGCATCAAATGAGGAGAACTCATAAAGTACAGGCACTGAACATTCTCCCCTACCTTAACACCCCCATTCTCCTTCCACCCTAGTGCTTACTCCAACCTGCTCTTGGGGACTGTTTCCTGCTCCTTGAGGAAATCTTGGGGAATTTCCATGCTCACTCTTAGATATTGCTATTACTAATTATAATACCATGGTCCACAGTGGTCTCCTGATCGCATTTTAATAAATATTACATTCATTTGAGGTAGCGGCCAACACTCCTGACTTCATTCAGAATTAAAGCTTCTTCACTTCCTTGGCCAGGGCCTGATGTACAGACCTAAGGGCTAGACAGCATCTTGGCTCCTGGGGACTCATCTGCCCCTTGTCAGCATCATCTGCCCCTTGTCAACAGGAGCACAGCTGTGCTGCCCTGCTCTGTTGCCAAAGCCACTTCATGCAGCCTCGTAAAGGCCTTGGGATTTTTCAAGGATGAGTTAAACAACAGCCCAGTGTCTCTGAAGCTGGAGAAAACAGGTATCACACTCTCTGAGGCCTCCTCAAAGCCCCCTAACCAGCTTGGATGAGAGAAAAGCACTACCCATGCATCCCTGATTGGAGATGGGGTTGGAGGTGGGGAGATGGAGCTGGGAGGGCCACTCACAGCTCAGCATACAGACCACTTCACTTAGGAATCCTCCAATCCCTGGGCCTGTCCTTTGTGTCTGTCCTGCGGTGGATGAGCAGACAAAAGTCACAAAAGCAGTCTTCAGCTACTTCCTTTGCGAGTTCTACCTTTGTGGTCTAGTCACCACTCCAGAGTTCAGGAGTCCATTCATTTGAGTCATTATCTAAGGGCCTTGATAAAAATGAAGAATAAAGTATTCCCAGCTAAACACTACAAAACAGAATAGTCTTCCCACTTAAAGGGACTAACACACAGCAAACACTCAATAAATGTTATTTTTCATTTTTTTAAAAAAGCATGGCCTCGTTCTGTCACCCAGGCTGGAGTAGAGTGACTCGATCTCTGCTCACTGCAGCCTTGGCCTCCCTGGCTCAAGTGATCCTCCTACCTCAGCCTCCCTAGTAGCTGGGACTACAGGTGTGTGCCACCATGCCAGGCTAATTTTTCTATTTTTTGTAGAGATTGGCTTTCACCATGTTACACAGGCTGGTCTTGAACTCCTGAGCTCCAGTGATCTGCCCGCCTTGACCTCCCAAAGGGTTGAGATTACAGGCGTGAGCCACTGCACCTGGCCAATAAATGTTATTATTCAACTAAATAAATAAGTGCTAGCCAGTGCTATTCTTACTACTAATCATTACTATCCATACCTGTCCAGGCTCAACCCTTCCAAGTCCTCTCTGCCTTCATGCTCCAAGCTCTCCCAAGGCTTTCAATTTCCTGCCTTTGCCTATACTGTTTTTGCCCTGGATGCCCATCCCACTGGAACACTTAGGCTGGAACACTTAGTCTCTTTCTCCAAGCTCCAGTCAAGCCATGGCCACATTGGCAGGCTGTTCCCACCTCCCCAGATGAAGCAGACCCCTCTCTTATTCTGGCGCTTGCTATAGCGTGTCCTCTGCCTCTATCCTGGGCACTAATCCTACTCACTGCAAGGTCTTCAACCTGCTGCTGTCATACCCCCTCACCCCTACACAAACACACACACACACACACACACACACACACACACACACACACGACTTCAAACCATGGCTTATGCATTTCCATAGCCCTAGTGTGCAAGGATTATTGAATGAATGAGTTACTAGTGAATGAATGGATGGATGCATCAAAAAACTACAAATTAAAAAATCAATCCATCATCAATATGCTAGGAAAAGAATGAAATCCTCCTCAGTGAATCCTGCCCTAAGTTACCACCTCTGCTGAGCAGTTTTAAGGGGGCCTTGATGGCTGAAATGATGATGGGATTTTCTCTTCATAAAAATTTATCTATATTTTTCTACCCCATTCACCTAGAAATAGAGACTGATGAATAGTAGCAAGAGTGTGGTTCATGTTAGGTCTTCGCAGCAAAGTATCAAGTGCCTGGCAAATCCCAAGGTTCTGAGGCCACTGTGACCATGTTTTGAGAGGTGATGGCTGTTCCTTCACTCTTTGCTTGGCTGCCATTTCTGTGACTCCAGAGGTGCAAAGGACCTGTTCCCAGTGGAGCAACAGTAACTGTGATTACGAGCCCTCCATCAGACACTGTACATCCCCTGCCTCAGACTGTTTATGAAGGAAATCCATTTACCCAGTCTCACTTTTAGTCAACAGTCTTCACACGTTCCTTTTGCAAATTCAGTGGTCAATTCTTATCCTTCATGGTTAATAGT
Source organism: Rhinopithecus roxellana (assembly GCF_007565055.1). NCBI lineage: Eukaryota > Metazoa > Chordata > Mammalia > Primates > Cercopithecidae > Rhinopithecus > Rhinopithecus roxellana. The sequence continues at coordinate 153,896,620 of NC_044553.1, read as the reverse complement.
GATTAACCATGTTAAATGTTTCTTGGCAGCATCCATCTTGAAACACTTCCTTTGCTTGCTTTCTAGACCATCACATTTCCCTGGCTTTTCTCCTTAGTTAGCTGCTCATTCCAGATGTCTCCTCCTCTCCCCTCCCATTCTCTTCTCTTCCCCAATCATTCTCTCCTTTCCTCTCTTGTCCTCTCCTCTTCCCTTCCTACAATCACTCCCTTAGTGATCTTGTCCATTCTTAAGGCATTAAACACCATTTATACGCTGATAACTCTAAAGTACTTATCTCCAGCTCTGTCTTCTCTTCTAAGCTTCAGATTGACAATGCCAACTGCCTATTTGACACTTACCTCCTCTTGGATGTCTCAAATTTTGAACTCATGATTGCTACTGCTTACCTCACCATACTTAAACCTGTCCCAGCCCGCTGGCCTCACCCATCTCAATAGATGATGTCACTGATCATCCAGATGGTCAGGCCAAAAACCTTGCATGGTCATTATTGCATTCTTGTTCTCCCTCTCCTACTAGCAGTTGCTGTCAATATCTTCAGAATATCTCTGGAATCTGATTACTTCCCTCCTTCCTGTGTCCACCCCGATCCCCATCATGATTACCTTTGTCTTGGATTATTGCAAGACTCTCCTAACACCTCCTTGCTGCCACAACCTGCCCCATTTTTTTGCCATGCAGCAGCAGCCAGAGTGATCTTTAAAAATAACAAGTTATATTATTCCACTCCTTTGCTTAACACTATCAGGTGATGTTCTAGCCAATGCAATAAAGCAAGAAAAAAATAAGTTTGTAAAAGAAGAAACAAAACTGTAATGAGAGTGTGGTTACGAGAAACATCAAATTGCATTTCATTGTTGTTTCTCTTTATCCCCTTCAATCTGGAATGGATCCTTATTCTTACTCTTTCCCTATCTGTCATGTTCTCAACTATTCTGTAGGATAACCCTCAACCTGGGCCCATCTAATGTGTGTACTAATAGGGTCTATGTATGTTCAACTTTAGTAGAAACCACAAAGTTTTCAAAAGTGGTTGTATTTAATATGCTGTCCCACCAGCAATTGATGCACATCCTCATAAATGCTTGGTATTTTCTACGTTTTGTTTAATTTTAGTCATTTTAGTGGATGTGAAGTGAAATCTCATATAACTTGAATGTATACTTCTTTGATTACTAATGATGTTGCACACATTTTTGTGTGCTTACTGCCCATTTGATTGTCCCCTTTTGTGAAGATCCTATTCAATAATTTTACTCATTTAAAAAATTGGTTTGTCTTTTTCTTTAAAAATGTTTTATTAATATTATTTTTAACTGACAAATATTGTGTATACATATATAATATATACATATATACACATACACTTTTTTTTTTTTGATACAGAGTCTTGCTCTTGTTGCCCAGGCTGGAGTGCAATGGCATAATTTCGGCTCACTGCAACCTTTGCCTCCTGGGTTCAAGCAATTCTCCTGCCTTAGCCTCCTGAGTAGCTGGGACTACAGGTATGTGCCACCACACCTGGCTAATTTTGTATTTTTAGTAGAGACAGGGTTTCTCTATGTTGGTCAGGCTGGTCTTGAACTCCTGACCTCAGGTGCTCTGCCCATCTTGGCCTCCCAAAGTGCTGGGATTATAGGCATGAGCCACCATGCCCAGCCTAATTGTATATTTTTTATGGGATGCAATGTATGTGTATATAGAAAACAATGTATTAATATATTACATATATTACCTGTATGTGTATACAATACATTGCATCCCATAAAATACATAAATTAAGTTAATCAGCATATATAACACCTCACTTACTATTTTTTGTGGTGAGACATTGGACATTCACTTTCTTAGTTATTTTAAAATATACATTATTGGCCAGGCTCGGTGGCTCATGCCTGTAATCCCAGCACTTTCGGAGGCCCAGGTGGGCGGATCACAGGGTCCAGAGATCGCAATCATCCTGGCTAACATGGTGAAACCCCGTCTCTACTAAAAATACAAAAAATTAGCCAGGCGTGGCAGCAGGTGCCTGTAGTCCCAGCTACCCGGAATGCTGAGGCAGGTGAATGACGTGAACCCAGGAGGCGGAGCTTGCAGTGAGCCGAGATTGCACCACTGCACTCCAGCCTGGGCAACAGAGCGAGACTCTGACTAAAAAAAGAAAAAGAAAAAAAAAAGATATATATATACATATACACATACACACACACGCACACATTATTATTGGCTATAGTCACTCTGCTATACAATAGATCTCAAAACTCATTCTATCTGAACCTTTGTGCCTTTGACCAACAACTCTCCATTGTTTTTCTTATTGATCTGTATTGGTTCATTAAACATTCTCTATACAAGTCCTTAAATGTTGAAAATAAAATAATAAAGTTTCTAGAGGAAAATATAGGAGATTATATTTATGATCTTTGTATAGGTAAAGATTTATTTAACTGAATACAAAAGGCCTTAGCCATAAAGGAAAAAGTTGAGACATTTAATTACATTAAAACTAAGAACCTCTGTCCACTGAATGACACGTTGTTTTGTTTTGTTTTTTTTTTTTTGAGACAGGGTCTTACTTGGGCTATAGTGCAGTGGTGTGATCAGAGCTCAGTGCAGCCTCAAACTCCCAAGCTCAAGTCATCCCTCACACCTCAGCTTCCCAAGTAGCTGGGACTATAATTGCATAGCACCACACCTAGTTAATTTTCAACTTTTTTTGGAGAGACAGGGTCTTGCTATGTTGCCAGGCCTGGTCTTGAATTCCTAGCCTCAAGCAATCCTCCTACCTCAGCCTCCCAAAATGACTGGATTACAGGTGTGAGCCACCACGCCCAGCCTTCACTAAATGACACTTTTAAGAGTCAAAAGGTGGCCGGGTGCGGTGGCTCAAGCCTGTAACCCCAGCACTTTGGGAGGCCGAGACAGGCGGATCACGAGGTCAGGAGATCGAGACCATCCTGGCTAATACGGTGAAACCCCGTCTCTACTAAAAAAATACAAAAAACTAGCTGGGCGCGGTGGCGGGCGCCTGTAGTCCCAGCTACTCGGGAGGCTGAGGCAGGAGAATGGCGGGAACCCGGGAGGCGGAGCTTGCAGTGAGCTGAGATCCGGCCACTGCACTCCAGCCTGGGCGACAGAGCGAGACTCCGTCTCAAAAAAAAAAAAAAAAAAAAAAAGAGTCAAAAGGTAAGCCATACAGTAGGAGAAGAAACTTGTTTTATATTTTTATACACCTATATAACACACAGTAATATCTATTGTTATGTGCTATGTAATATATTAATATATTGTTTTCTATATTAATATATATAATGACATTTATTGGCCATATTTACTAAAGCTGACCATACATATACCCTATGAACAGGTACGTACACACTCCTCCATATATACCAAACAGAAGTGCTTATATCTATGCAGCAGAAAACACAAACAAAATATTCTGAGCAGTATTATTCTTCATAGCCCAAAACTGGCAACTACTCCTCAAACATCCATCAACAATAGAAAAGATCAATAAATCGAGATATAGTCGTATAATGAATACCATACAGTGACAGGGAGGATATAGCTGCTCCAGGTAAGGACATGGATGAATCTCACAGACACAGAGTTGATCAAAAGAAAACAGGCACAAAGGAATACGTACAGTTTAATTCCATTTATATAAAGCTAAAAAAAAGTCAAAACTAACTTTTCACTTTCCAAAAACTTATCATTGAGCTGTATATTTAACTAATATTTGTGTGCTTTATAGTATGTGATACATGCCAATTAAAACCAAAGGAAAAAAACCCGCCTCCAGTGGCTTCCCATTACACTTAGAATAAGTCCACATTCTTATCAAGGACATTTACAAAGTGGCTGCCATCCAGGTCCTGACCTCATCTTCTCCCCTCTCCGCCTCTTTCACTCCACATTGGCCATCCTGACCTTGTTGCCGATGCTTCAGCCCACAAAGCTAGTTCCCACTTGTAGCAGACAGCACTGATGTTCCCAATTCTTCACCCATCTCTCTGTCCATGCCCTCTGCCATATAACTTTGCCGTTCCTACTACTAGAGGTACAGTATACTTCTCAGCTCCATGGATGTTAAGCTTGGCCTTGTGCTATGTCTTGGTCAGTAAAATATGAGTAGACTTACAGTGTGTCAGTTCCAAGTGAGGCCCTAAAGTGAATCATTTCTTTCTGTTTGTCCTATCCCTCTGCTGCCACCAACCTGAGAACACACCCTCCCTAGCCTGCTGATCCAAAGAGGATGAGAGACACAGATATGCAGCTTACAGCCAAGCCCAGCTGAGCCCATCCTACATCAGCCACTCACTAGCTGACCAGCAGGAGCATCATCAAGAACAAATAATTGTTGTTTTCAGCCACTGAGTCATAGGATGTTTGTTATGCAGCATCATTGTAGCAATAGCTGACTAATACACCACCTCAGTGTCTTTACATTTGCTCTTCCTCACATAGGTAACATCCTCATTCAAGTCCTTGTCCAAATGTCACTTCTTCAGAGAGCCCCTTCCTAACCACTCTATCTAAAACAGCACCGCCTCTTTCCTTCATTTCTCTCCATCCTCCTGCCCTGCCTTACATGTCTTCATAGCACTTACTGGTACCTGACATTTTATTTGCTTATTCAGCCTCCATAAGAGAATGTAAACTCCATGAGGGCAGGCACCTGTTCATTTCCACATCCCTGGTGCTAGCACAGTGTCTGCCTCTTACCAGGAGCTCAATAAGTATTTTTTGATTGAACAAACCAATCTGTGCCCTCTCCCTCATCCCCGCTCACAATGTTTCCAGCATGTAGAGAAACTGACTCAAAAGTCACATCCTGCCTCTGTTTACCAAGGTGGGGCTGGTGAATGACAGGTCACTGGCAAAGTGACCCATCATTAAGTTGGTGGAAGGAAAAAAACCAAAGCATAGAACCTGCAAAATCTACAATCTTTCATACCAGCCCTTGGGAAAACCATTTCATCATGATAATAATTGGGTGTGAGCTAGTGTGGTCCATAAAAGCTCACTTTCTCAGTGTCTTTCTTCCTGGAGTCCTCCCCGGGGCCTTGCCGCAAGAGAACACACCCCAGGCAGGAAACAGACTGGCCGGATCAGCATGGCATTGTGCCTTTGTCCAGCTCTGCCCACACAGCTAAACTTGTGGGATTCAAGACACAGACCACAAAGACAGTTGAGCACCATCTGTGTGTTGGCCTCTGTGCTAGGACCTTTGTGAGCTTTATGACACCAATCCTCCCAAGATCTTGCCAGGTAAACATCATCAGGGCAGTTTAGGAACATGCCCAAGGACACTGGCAGAGCTGGAATTTTAGTCCCCGTCCTTCTGATGCCAAAGCCCACGTGGTTTCCAACCCCTGCACAGGAGGGGAGGAGGGTGAAGGCTCAGAGCTGATGAGGCTCAGGGCCAGAACTTTGATTCTTACCACATGTTTCTGCATCAGGAATTTGACTTTGTGGAAGCTTCACACTGAACCTGACCTGCTCTCTGTGAATTATTTTCTAGGTCTTAGATGAATAAACAGGCAATTCTCTGTATCCATATATCTTATGTACCCCATAAACATATATACCTACTATGTACCCATAAAAATTAAAAAACAAAAAAACAAAAAGACCCAGATAATTCTCACTTTTTGGCTTCAGATCCTGGCCTACTGTTGAAATGCTTAAATAAAGGAGAAAGAATAGCACCTACATACACCTATAAATAAAGGAAGACATAGTTATAAAGATATATAATTATAAAAAATGAAACGGCCATAGAACTATTTAGAGGGATCTACATAGAAGGAAGAGAGACTAAAAATCAACTTGACTTCCATGAGCAAATAGCACAGCAGTTTGCAGAGTTATGTATACAGAAGCCTCTGGCAAGAGGGCAAGAGCAGTACAAAAAGTTTCTCGTTAAATAACTTTTCAAACTGCAGTGCAAAGGTCTCTGGGTGTGTGCCCAGCACACCTCAACCTGGAAGGCATTGCAGTGGGGGCAAGACAGGACAAGCCCACGGAGCAAGCACTTCAGGTCGGCACTCACCCACCTAGAAACTGAGAGGTAGGTCGTGGATCAGCCTAGAAAGAAAGATCCATTCCCCGTGGCTCTGCAAGTCTCCCAGGCTGTAGCTCAGTGTAGTGGCTAAGAACACAGCACTTTGGTGACAGATAGATCTGGTTCCTGTCTTGGCTCTGCCCTTCACTGGCTGTGGCACTGTGAGAAGGTGGCTTCACTACCCAGTCTGTAAGGTGGTGACAGTAGTACCTACCTTGCAGGACTACATGAAAAAGAAGTGAGATCATCCATGTAGCACGCATGGGACCAGATCCCAGAAAGTGGAGGAGGAGTGAAGCTCAACTCCACTGGTCTGGACTTTTTGCAGTTGAATGGGGACCTTCCTTAGTTCTGGCTAATATTAAACATGGTCTGGCCGGGCACTGTGGCTCACGCTTATAATCCCAGCACTTTGGGAGGCCGAGGCAGGTGGATCACCTGACGTCAGGAGTTCGAGACCAGCCTAGTTAACATGGTGAAACCCGTTTCTACTAAAAATACAAAAAATTAGCCAGACGTGGTGGCGTGTGCCTGTAGTCCCAGCTACTCAGGAGGCTGAGGCAAGAGAATTGCTTGAACCTGGGAGGTGGAGGTTGCAGTGAGCCAAGATAGCACCATTGCACTCCAGCTTGGGCAATAAGAGCAAAACTCTGTTTCAAAGAAAAAAATCTGCATCCTTTGAGCTCAAACCGATGGACGAAAGAAGCAGGCGCAGGAATTTATTGCTATATTATATTAAATAAATAATAATGGTAACAGCCCTTGTGCCACTCTCAAGGGGCTTTCTCGTGTACACAGTTGCTTGCCGTTGAGCCCGCTGGAATATCTGCTTCTGCAATGAGAATACTGAGCCCTGGGCAACCTGGAGAACCTGCCCAGTGCCGGCACACAGGAGCACAGAGAGAGCTGCGGAGACTGTCTGATGGAATCAGCCCTCGGTGGACGCCTCGCCAGTGTGCAGCGTTACAGGCACTACTATCTCCATGTCTCTAGACAACATAATAGACAGACTCAGGGTTCGAAGCTTAGCACCAATGACGCCTCCTTCTGGAAGCCCTCTCCTTCCTCTGGTTGGAATGAATCCCCTCTGCCTTGTGTTTCCATGACCATGCTATGGCCTTTATCATTCCACTCACCATAGCAGTCCCCTTTCATGAATGACAGGCACTATATCAGTGGCCTCAGTGAATCTCCCCATGGGAGAGATGAGGGGCCACAGGAGGGCTGGGGCAGAGAAGCATCATCACCTTAGTGGTTAACAGGATGCATCCAGATGCTGGGCTGAGCGTAACCACAGCAGGGGAGCAAGGATGGATATAGGCAGACAGGTCAGGAAGCCATGGCAGTGATCCCAGTGAGAGCTGATGGTGGCAATGAAGGCAGGAAGGACTAGTTGTATTATAGATTTTTTTTAGGTTAAACTGACAAGATGTCCTGGTGGATTGAAGGTAGGATACCTGAGAAATGAAGGAGACGAGAATGACCCCACAGATTTTAGCCAGAGTAACTGCAAAGTTACAGAATCCAAATATGAAGATCGGGAAAATTGTGGAAGAGCTGGTTTTGGAGAGAAAATAAGGAGGCCAGCTTGGGACAAGTTGAATTTGAGACACCTGCTAGATATCACACCAGCAGTTGGCTATGGGAAGATGTAAAGGTGGGAGTTATCAGTGTATAGGTGGGGAAATAAAGCCCCAAGCTTAGATGAGATAACCAAGGAGTAAGTGTATCTGATAAAAGAATAGGACCAAGGAACTGATCCCTGGGCTTGCCAAGGGTCGGCTGAGCATTGACACCACACCCAGCCCTGTACTAGCAGCCCTGGGAGGGGTGGATCCAAAGGACACCCAGTTTCTGTCCTCAAGGATCTCAGAGCCTGTAGGGAAGGTGGAGCATGCGTCTCAGCCACAGACCCGCGGAGCTGTGCAACATGGAAAAAGCTCTGAACCTGAGCCCAGCACCTGGGGCTGAACTGCCCCCGCCACCCACTGGCCATGCCTTTCACCTGCCGTGTGACTACCTCTGAGCCTCAGTTTCCTCCTTTGTACAACGGAGATGATAATATGTCCTGACAGAGGAGTTGCTGAGGGGATCAGCGAAGAGATGTGCCTGGCACAAAGGAGGCATCCGGCAACCCGCACAGGCTGTGCTTCTTAGTATCTGCCAGCACGCTCTCCACACCCTCAGCTGGGGGGCCCATCTTCACACATAGCAGCAGTGGAGTTTCCAGAAGCACCAGCCCCACGAATGGGCCTGGGGACTCCCCTTCCACGGCCCAGCCTCCCTCATGGCTGCCACTACCCCATGGGCTGGGGATGTTGGTGGTAAGGTCAAGGCCACTCTGTCCCTTGGAGTAATTGAGGATGACAACAGTATTTTGTGTCTTGCAGAGACTGGTAGAGATCAAAGGCAGCAAGAAGGAGTTGCCGCGACAGGCAGGAATTCCCTGGCAAAGGCCGCCAATTATTGGAAATTGGCTGCAGTTACAGCTATTACCATTAAGGGTTGCCTGGCTGCCCTACGCTGCTGGAGAGGCACATTCTGACAGAGGGTGTGAAAGTGGCCACAGAAGGGTTGGTGGGGGGCAAAGAGAATTCCACGGGTTTGCACCTACCATGACTCAGACTTCTGTATGGATTGCTGTCCCAGAGACAAGCAAAGGTGAGTCTTGGAATATTCTCTGGACAAATAGAAAGAGGCGTCCTGGAGACATGTGGGGAGAGAAAGGGGGCTCTAGAGACCAGCAGGGAAAAAAGCCATGGGCTCATGAACTCCAGGGAAAAAGAGCTCCAGCAAAAAGGAGAAGAGCAGAGACCAATAGGGAGAAGAGCAGTGGGCTTATGGGCTCCAGAGACCAGCAGGGAGGAGGGCTGTGGGCTCATGAACTCTAGAGACCAGCAGGGAGAAGAGCCATGGTCTCATGAGCTCCAGGGACCAGAAGGGAGAAGAGCAGAGACCAGCAGGGAGGACGGCAGTGGGCTCATGGGCTCCAGAGACCAGCAGGGAGAAGAGTCGTGGACTCATGGGCTCCAGAGGTAAGCAGGGAGGAGAGCACAGACCAGCAGGGAGGAGGGCCGTGGGCTCATGGGCTCCAGAGACCAGCCGGGAGAAGAGCCAGAGGCTTATAAGCTCTAGAGTCCAGCAGAGAGAAGAGCCATGGGCTCATGATCTCTAGAGACCAGCAGGGAGAGGAGTCGTGGATTCATGAGCTCTGGCTCACATTAGCTGAAGCTGTGCCATGGTAGGGATGGGCATCAATCCTCTACTCCTGGATCTTGACCAGAGAGGCACAGCTGTAAACAGTGTGCCAAGGACAGCTCTCACTTTGGTCATGAGAACAAAGCAAAGGCACGTTGGCAGGAGGCAGGACCCTGAGCCAAGCTGAAGGGTCCTGCTGGTGTTTGAAGCCCACTCACTGTCCTCTACTGGCAGCAACCTAGAGGAGCCGGTCCCAAGGAAGATGGGCAGTCAGTGACTCCCAGAGCAATCCAGGGAGCAGATGAGAATTCTGGCAGGTATCAGGGAGGAGGGAAGGGCATGGCAAAGCAGCAAGCTATTCCTTCAATAACTTCAATAACCTCAGGGATCTTATCTCTGTCTCCGCTTACGAGCTGTGACCTTAAACAAGTTACTTAGCCTCTGAGCCTCAGATTCCACATCTGAAAAGTGAGGAAATCGTACAAACTAGAATCATACAAGATGGCATGGTGAAATAAGTCATGAAATTATGGTTGCCGTTAGTAAAGTTCCAAGGCTAACTACTTGTTCAGTAGTCTGAGAGGTGCCCTTACTTTTCAAGGTGTCAGTAAAAAAAAAAAAGTATACACTGCTGTCTCTCGTGCCATCAGTCACTGGGGGTCTAATGCATCGTCCTGAGATGGTGTCACCTCACCCTCATAGAAGGTCAGTACTGCAGCAAAATGAGGGAGCCTATTTCAGGAAGGCCTCCATTTTTGCTTTAAAAAATATATGATGAACTGAGGGCTTGGATAGCAAAGAAGCTCACTGACAGGAACAATAAAGGTGTCTCATTAATTATGTCAGAAGCAAGTGTGTGGCCACACATGGCTTTCAGGCTCCTGTCATCTGCTTCCGTGGATGCCTTCAAAGCTCTCCTCCAGCACGTTGGCCTCCATGACCATGAGGCCATGCCATGTGTCTTTCCATCACCAGGTCTTTGATGGTAGTCTGCTCTCCCGCCCCCATCTCAGAAAGCTCTCCCTATGTCAGGACCACCCCAAGGCCAGCCATGTGGCATGATGGAGAGAGCACTGGCTTGGGAGCCTGATGACGGAGGGCTTCCTCTGACTATGCCACTCCTGGGCTGGATGACCCTGGAGGAGTCACTTCTTGTGTCAGGCAGAGTTTGAGGGATGCAAGCAACAGAAACCAATCTGGCTGTAACCTACATGGGGAAGGGCAGGCCCAAGAGGGTCTCAGAATTTAAAGGAAAGCAAAGGACCAGACTCTGAAGGCAGAATAAGGCTGTCTGGGGGTGGGGTTGGGGCTGGGATCCAAGGAGTCCCAGAAGCAGGGTCCTACAAGAGCGTCTCCTCAGGATATGACCCCACCCTCCTCCTGGGGTAAATCAGCGTCAGCCATTTCTAATGCTTCTGTCCTTATGCTTGAAACAGAAACTCCAGAGACTGAGAGAGATGGGGAGAGCTAGAGGAGGTGAGCACCTTGACTGATAATCCCACCAGTCAGCTCATCACAGGGAAGAGGCAATTCCCCCAAAAGTAGTCAGGGTACCATGATCAGATGGAATGGGAATCAATGTTGGGCAGGAAAATACCAACACGTCTACACTTTCTCCTTCTGGGGGCTCAGTTTTCTCATCTGTGAAATGGAGACAGTGACACCTTGCAGGAGTGGTGTAGATTTGATGCCTACCGTGGCACAGATGAATAGCAGTTGTTGTTGGTGGTGATAGTGCACAGGGCATTGAGCGATACTGAGAGGATCCCTTATGTTGATGACTGTTACACTAGTTGTATTGTCATGCAGTTAGGACCGAATAAAGACTAGATGTTATTGGCTGTTTGTCTGAGTCCCAGTGGTGTCTTCCTTTCATGAAGAAAGGAGTGAGACATATGGACATTCATTCTCATTTAATACTCAGAGCCAGTCCATTTTCCACATGGAAACTGAGCCTCGGAAAAGTGAAATTGTTGGACAGTTGTGAACATTGCTGGATCCACCTCAGGTCTGTGCTGCTCTGAAGTCATGGTGGCAGACACAGTTCCGGGAGATGCACGTTCCAAGTGAGCATCCCCTAGAGTCCACTGCGGGTGCCGCATCCCTCCACGTGGGCCTCCTGTGGAACTCCTCGCTGTGTTTCTTGCTCCCTAAGCCGTGAAGATGGTTCTGCTTTCCCTCTGGAAGAGTATTATGTGGATTCACTTGAAGTCATGTTTGGGGCAAACAGGGCACCAGATGCTGGAATGTGGTCACCTCCACTCTTCCAGAGAGGTATGAGGATTTAATCTTTGCTTTTCTTAAAAAAAAAAAAAAAAAATAAAAATAAAAAAAAAAAAAAAATAATAATAATAATAATAATAATAATAATAATGGTTCTGGCCGGGCGCGGTGGCTCAAGCCTGTAATCCCAGCACTTTGGGAGGCCGAGACGGGCGGATCACGAGGTCAGGCGATCGAGACCATCCTGGTTAACACGGTGAAACCCCGTCTCTACTAAAAAAATACAAAAAAAAAAAAACTAGCCGGGCGAGGTGGTGGGCGCCTGTAGTCCCAGCTACTCAGGAGGCTGAGGCAGGAGAATGGCGTAAACCCGGGAGGCGGAGCTTGCAGTGAGCTGAGATCCGGCCACTGCACTCCAGCCTGGGCGACAGAGCGAGACTCCGTCTCAAAAAAAAATAATAATAATAATAATAATAATAATGGTTCTGAGGGCTGGAGGACATATAAAATCAAAGGGAAATTACAGGCAATGTGCAGAGAATTCTTAGTTTCCAGATGCTTGTCAACCCACCTCGGGAAACGAGCCCCTCTCACAGGTAAGGGCTGCCAGAAGCCCTTTCCGGCTGAAGAACATCACGGAGGAGAATTAGCGAGACCCCTGCCTTCTTGCCTGGTACCTGGCACTGCATTTAGCAGCATTTAAGAAACAATCTCCCCATCAACGCTGATTAGGAGGAACATCAATTTTAATGCAGAGGTGTCACCAAAGTCTGGCCACATGGCTTAGCTGCAAAGGTCGCCCTTTCTCAGAAGGTCTGCATTCCCTTCCTCCCCAAATCAGGCACTGGTATGTGGGAGAGAGTCAGCCTTTGCTACTGAGTGGCTGACCTCCATCACTTCACAGGGCCCGGGATCCTCCCAGCAGAGATACCCCAGGGCAAGCAGAACCTGTCCATTTGTACAGGGCTGTGGCTGTGGGTCAGGTGAAGGCAGGGGTTATAGATTTTTCTGGAGCTAAAGCCCATCTAAAGCCTCTGTGAAGATGATGATCCCTCCCTTAACCACAAATTCCACTGACAGGATGAGCGATTTCATGACTGTGTGCATTTTCAGCAACCAAGCAAACTTCAGTGCATGCAACATTGCAAGTTGTGAAAACAAAGCGAAGCTGGATATTTGAGTGGAGGCCCAACCCTCTCGGCTGCAGAGCTTCTGCCAGAGCTCTTTCCCTAAGATTCACTGATGCTGTCAGAGAGGAAGACACGGACTCATGCCTCTGCGTTGGCTGGCCTAGATAATCTAGGATGGCCTCATGGGTGTGCTAGTTAGCGTCCTGTTGCTAGGGGCAGCTTGGTTCTCCTCCATGTGGCCTCTCAAGGAGGCTAGCTTGGGTTCCTCCCATCAATGTCCCATCAATGTTTCAGAGTTCCAAGTGCCACAAAAGAGGGCAAAAGTCTGAATGCACGAGCACTTTTTAAGCCTCTGCCTCTGCCATGTTTGCTAATGTCCATTGGCCAGAGCAAGTCATGGCCAAGCTGAGAATCAAGAGGTGAAGAAAGGAACCCTACCTTGGCGGAGAGGAGTTACTGAGGCCACGTCTTTGTAAACAATCTACCACTCTGCCCCACCCACACCCCACACAGACAAGTTTCCCTGTTAGATATTCTCACCACTCCCTGAACTTTCTCTCCAGGGCACTTACCCACTGTAGTTGACTATATTTGTACACTGAGTGGTTTGTTGTCTTTCTCTCCCATATCCCTGTTCCACCATGCGGGCGGGGGCTGATGTGTGTCCGTCCGCGCCAAGCACAGTGGCTGCTACATAGTGGGTACCAGTAACTACTGGTGAAGGAAGCAGGAAGGAGAGAAGGAAAAAAAGAAAAAGAAGACAGGGAGGGCGGAGGGAGAAATAGGGAGGAAAGGAGGAAAGAGGGCAGGACAAAAGGAGCGAAGGAGTCCTGGAACAACGGGGGCACTTCTTAGGCAGAGGACTAACTGGAATCTCTCTGGGTAGCGGGTGCCCTGAGCATCCCCCAAGCCCACCGCACTGCTTTTAGCCTCCATATCTTGGCTCCTCCTGCCCTCCCACCTGGCTACCCTCCCACCCTCTTTCCTCTGCTGGCTCAGCCCTGGGTTCCTTCCATGTGCATCTCAAGGGTCTCTCCCCACTCCCAACAGCTTCCCCTCGACCCCTTCCTCCTGAGCATCTGCCCGGCTCAGGCAACTCCTCACACTCCCGCCTATTGCTGCCCAAGCTGTCCTGCACATGCGCCTCTCAACTGTGCTCCGCACCGGCCCTTTGAGAAATCTAGGACAGGCATATCGATCTTTCCATCCCATTGATGAGAACTCAGGTTCAGAGAGGCTCGATGTCCACGGTCACCCTCCAGGACCAGAGTCAGTCTGGTTCAATAGTCCCCAGACTACAATGCCTGTGGTGAGGCCTCAAGGCCCTGAAGGAGGGGACTCCATCCTCTCTGTCTTGGTGAGAGTGGATGCCCATGCCAGAGCACCCAGGATTCTGACCTCTGGGCAGTGGCAGACAGAGGGCAGCCAAAAGGCCAGAGGCAGAGCCTGCCATCTCCTAGCCCTCAAGGGCTTCTTCCAGAATGACTGGGCCCTAGGGCAGGCCTGCAGCCTCTGCAGACTTCCATGGCACCATTTCTCCCATGGAATGTCTTCTTTAGAAAAGAGATGAGCCCATTCTCAAAAGGGGAAGGGGCTTCCAAGGCCACGCAGCAAATTAGGGCAGCCCGAACTCCGGACTGAGGCTCCTGCTGCCCCTGCAGTCACATCCTGTCCTGCCTCACTGCCTTCCCAGCACTGCCTCCTTCCCACCTCCACAGGGCTTGTGATCAACTGAAGGAGATTAGACTAGTTAGCGAGGGGCCACTTCCTCAATCCAGGCGCAGGAGGGAGGGGAGTGGTAGAGGGAGCAGACCCACTGAGCAGGTGATGGATCTCACAATAGGTATTTGCCGCGTATCGGTGACTGTCTTCAGAACTGCACCTCCGTCTACACCGCCTGATGTACATGAGTGTGCTGGTAGGTACATCCTGGGGATGGGTGCTTAAAGTAACATAATTAGGAAGCAGCTCCACATGGCAGTGAGCCTCGGATCTGGTCAATCACGGCTTTGCTAAATCAGCACCGGAGGCCATGGCTAATCAGCATAGGAGATGTTGCCAGTGCTTTTTCATTGGTGAAATGAGCTGTACAAAAAAAATGTGGTTGGCTCCCGAGATCATGCAGTACCCTCCTCTCTTTGTGAGCCAAGCTCAAGAAACCCCCCAGCTCCATCTGGGCCAACAGCTGCCCACTGAACAGAAGGCACTGAGTTCACTGGAAACCTCAGGGACTGCCTTCACCAGGGATCCTGCCCTCTCCAGGGTCCTGCCTTCGCTAGCGATATTGCTTTCAGAAAACGCTTGCACTTGCCTGGGAGTGACACTGGCGTGCAGGGTCTGGTCAGATGCCCCCAAGGACAGTGCATGGTCCTTGCTGCATGCCTACTCTGTGCCAGGAAACTCTCCACATCATGTACATATTACTTCATGAAAAATCACTGCTATCTGGGCCTGGTGGCTCATGCCTGTAATCCCAGCACTTTCGGAGGCCGAGGCGAGCAGATTGCTTAAGGACAGGAGTTTGAGACCAGCCTAGCCAACATGGCGAAACTCTGTCGCTACTAAAACTACAAAAAATTAGCTGGGTGTGGTAGCACATGCCTGTGATCCTAGCTACTCAGGAGGCTGAGACATGAGAATCACTTGAACTTGGGAGGTGGAGGTTGCAGTGAGCTGAGATCATACCACTGTATTCCAGCCAGAGTGACAGAGTGAGACTCTGTCTAAAAATGAATAAATAAATAATAAAAGTCACTGCCACCTCCATTTTACAAGAGGTACCAAGTGGATGTGTTGCATCCCCAGGGCCTCACAGGGAGGAAGTGGTGGAGCTGGTATTTGAACCCGGGCTGTTGTTTTTGTAAACGATCAAATAAATAATGTGAATGTACTGATCTATGATAAGCTAGCTGCATGAGATGGAGACTCAAACACAGACGAAGCCAAAGCTGAGATGCAGAATTTGCTGAGAAATCTCATTGTATCTCACAAGCGCAAACTGCTAAGCCCACCACATACCCAGGCTGTGCCGTCTGATTGAAGAGCCTGTGCTCTGAACACCATACAGCCTTCTTCCTGCAGCTGAGGAGCTGGAGGCCCATGGGAAAACAGGCTCTAGATGGCTGAGTTTCAACGGGAGCCTACAAGTGTCCCTCCCCAGCCTTGCACCTGCCATAGCTCCATCACCAAGAACCCACTCTCCCTCTGGATTCGGCCCTCCACCCTTCCCTCCCAGCTCACGTGCTTGCCCCAGGCTACACTGAGCTCCTGGACCACACCAGGCAGTTTCACACCCAGCAGCTTTGCTCACCGGGCTCCCTTCACTTCCCTTGGCCATTGCCTACCAGGTAAACATCCACTTATCTTTCTTGGCTTCATCAGGCCTCATCACCTCTACCAACAGTACAACACTGGACAGTGGATGCCCTTTGGAACACACCAATGTGAGGCCACCCTCACCCTGCTGTGTGACCTTGGACAAGTGACTCAATTTCTCTGAACATCAGTTTCCCCATCAACAAAGTAGGAAAATGGTGTCTACCTCATGGTTTGTGGTACAGGTTAGAAAAAATGCACATTAAGCCCCTGACAAGCCTTCTACTAAAAGCAAAACACGGTACTTACTTTTAGAAAGTTTTCCTGCCCTCTGCCCCAGTAGAACTGAACTCTACATACCTATATACATCTCAGACTCTGCGGACATAGTTGTGTCTTTTTTTGTTAGCACTTCTCACCAGCTGGCATGCTGTGTATTTTCCTCTGTTTATTTTCTGTCTCTTTCATCGCCGGACTTCACAAGGTGCAGCTCCTTGGGGGCAGGAATCTTGTCTGTCGTGTTCATCACTGGATTCCAGGGCTTGGAATGCTGCCTGGCACTTGGTAGGCCCTACATTAAAGTTGGTTGGTGAAATGAATGCACAAATAAAGGAATAGAAAAGTGAACAAATGAACCCATATCCACTTCCTGCATTAATCTACTCCATCAATCTGTCCCCAGCTCCCAGCACAGTAACTGACATGTGTGTTCGGCTTGGATTGTAGAACAAATCTTATCAATTCTTTGTTTATGCATTTATAAAACACAATTTCATGAAGCACTAAATCAGATCCGCACGAACGAAGCTTTCCAGACGGGCCCTGAAGCGGGATTCTCTTTCTTCGTGCCTTGCTTCCTCAAAACTGGCCCGCATCATCCTCCCCAGCAGCGTAAGAACCGTCCAAACTGCCAGCCACAGAATCATGAGCTAATTAATGAGACTGCTTTGAGCCACTGTGCTTTGCTTGTACGTATGTTTGCCCCACTGCCAAGGCTAACTGATGCAACAGAGGAAGGGTTCCCCAAGGAGGGGACGGCTGAGCTAGATCTAAGCAACCAGAAGAAGACTAAGAGAAAGCAGTAAATTCCAGGTGGAAGAATTTGGAAGGCGTGTGTAGGAAAGTCATTTGGAAGGAGATAGGATAGCACAGTTTTTAAAAGAAAAAAAACACTTTATTGAACATCCAGCCAGAAAATGTACAATTTGCGAACTACCCCCTAGAGAATAACACACTTGTACAACCAGACCCATATGAGAAACAAAGCACGACCGGCACGGCAGAGGCACTCCTTACGCTCCTTCCCATTTCCCACCTCCCTCCAAAGCTAACCACTATCCTGACTTTTCTCATCACAGCTTGTGTGTTTTTGAGCATTTTTTCAACAGGACTCTGCACTGTGCACTATTTTGTATCTGGCTGCTTTCACCCCATGTTAGGGTTGGGAGACTCATCCATGTTGTTCTCTCCTCCTCTTGATTAATTGTATTCCATTATTTATCCATCCTCCTCCTGATGGATCTTTGGGCTGTGTTGGTTATGGAGAATAACACTGCCATGAATACTCCTGAACACATATTTCAAGGAATATATTTGTACACTTTTTTTTCTTTTTTTGAGATGGAGTCGTGCTCTGTTGCCCAGGCTAGAGTGTAGTGGCGTGATCTCGGCTCACTGCAACCTCAACCTCCCAGGTTCAAGCGATCCTCCTGCCTCAGCCTCCCAAGTAGCTGGGATTACAGGCCTGCACCTTCACACCCAGCTAATTTTGGTATTTTTAATAGAGATGGGGTTTTGCCATGTTGGCCAGGCTGGTCTCGAACTCCTGACCTCAAATGATCCACCCACCTCGGCCTCCCAAAGTGCTGGGATTAACAGGCATGAGCCACCATGCCTGGCCGATATTTGTATACTTCTGGTGAGTGCAGACTACCAGTGAAATTCTTGGGTCATATGGTTTGCACATAAAGCAGGTCTTTAGAGGAACTGAAGGGAACAGGTGGCTTGAAAGAGGAGGGGGGAACTAATGAGAGGAGGGGTCAAACTTTCTCAAGCACTGTGAACATGGCAAGGAGGCTGATTTTCATGAGATGTGCAGAGGGAGGCCAGGGAGTGACATGCTCCGATGACATTTTAAGATCACCCTGGAGAGTGAGGTTGGAGACCACCATAGCGAACAAGGAAACAGGCAGGTGGTGGTGGAGGGAAACTAAGGGAGAGGTGACCATGACCTGGACCAGGGCGCCGCGGAGATGGAGAGGAGAGGATCGTGCTCTAGTTAGCTAGTACTGCATAATAGAGCTGAGCAGCTTAAAACTAAGCAATGGATTTTCTCCAAGGATTTTGGGGGTTGACTGAGCTCTGCTGGGCAATTCTTGTATGGGATCTCTCACGCTATTGCAGTTAGGTGATAGCTGGGGCTGTAGCCAGGCCAAAAGCTCAGCTGGGCTGAAGATGAGCTCTTGTCCGAGGTGGTTGTTTCACTTACCTGCTTGGCTCCTGGGCTGAGATGGCTGAAGCAGTTGGGGGCTGGTGGGACCTATGTTACCCCATATGCAGCTGACTAGGCTTCCTCATAGCATGGCACTCTCTGATTTATTAAATGGAAGAAGCCTGTGACCGGAGTGAGTGTTCTAAGAGGCTAGGACAGACACTGCAAGGCTTCTTATGACCCAGCCTCAGGGGCCTCCAAATACTGCATCCACTACATTCTCTTAGCCAAGCAAGTCATTAAGTCCAGCTGAGGTGGGAAGCAGGACTCGACTCTGAAGGTGGGGCTCAGATACTGGACCAAACTGAGGACTAGCTGAAACAGGCTGGGACAGAAGCACTTCCCCATAAGACACCCCACCAGTGTGCCATGTGAGTTTACCATTGCTATGGCAACACCTGAAGGTTACCACCCCCTTCCATGGCAATGACCCAGCAATCCAGAGGTTACCACCCTTTTCCTAGAAATTTCTGCATAAACTGCCCGTTAATTTGCAATGTAATTAAAAGTGAGTATAAACACAACTGCAGAACCGCCCCTGAGCTACTATTCTGGGTATGCTGCCCATGGGGTAGCCCTGCTCTGCAAGGAGCAATGCCTTTGCTGCTGCTGTTGTATACTGCTGCTTCAGTAAAAGTTGCTGTTTAACACCACCAGCTCACCCTTGTATTCTTTCCCAGATGAAGCCAAGAACCCTCCCGAGCTAAGCCCCAATTCTGGGCTCATCTGTCTTGCATCACAGTCCGGTTTCCAGGGAGGAGAAATGAGATTCTCCTGTTTCATGTGAAGAGCAACACAGCCCCGTGGGAAGGGAAGGGTTGGTGGAGGTCCTCTTTGGATGACATTGGCTACCAAGGATGGATTTGGACTTTTTGTTGGGTTGGATAAAGGCTTTTCTTTTCTTTTCTTTTTTTGCTTTGTTTTAGAATTTACACATTGAAATCAATTTGAACAGCAGGAAACATACATACTTTTCCAGCATAGCCACAGTGTTTGGGATGCTCAGGGGTCAGAGGCAGAAATGCCCCCAGCATTTCACACAGAAGAAACCTTTCTGCAGAGGGCAATGGAGAGACTTTTTGCTCCTGGCCTAACAGGGAAAACTTGCCCCTTGCGTTCTTGTTTACCTAAGACCAACAATTGACTGAAAGTATTTCTTAGTGAATTTCTAACTTGAATTATTCTCCTCAAAGGTTGCTGCTGCAGAGCAGAAAGATCAGACTTGGTTTCTGCAAAACATCTGGACTCCAGTTCCTTCTTGGCTAACCTAATGACTTATGTGACCTTCGGGACATTACCAAACTTTTTGTCCTTAGTTTCCTCATCAATAAAATCAGGATGATAACAGTACCTCCTTGGAAGAGTTGTTGAGAGCATTAAATGAGATAATACATACAAAGCGCTTGACTCAATCCTTGGGAAACAGTGAGTTCTTGGTCAATGTCAGCCGCACAGTAAGTTAACAGATGCACAACAAATTTGTTGTAACTGAGTTGTCCACGCAAGGAATGTCAGCTTGAAGGGCTGGCTCAAGGATTTTATCTGTGCCACACTTTAGTGTTTGTTTGTTTATTTATTTATTTATTTATTTAGAGATGGAGTCTTGCTCTGTCACCCAGACTGGAGTGCAGTGGCATGATCTTGGCTCTCTGCAACCTCTGCCTTCTGGGCTCAAGCAATTTTCCTGCCTCAGCCTTCCGAGTAGCCAGGATTACAGGTGCTCACCACCATGCCTGCCTAATTTTTGTATTTTTAGTAGAGATGAGGTTTCGCCATGTTGGCCAGGCTGGTCTCAAACTCCTGACTTCAGGTGATCCACCCTCCTTGGCCTCCCAAAGTGCTGGGGTTATAGGTGTGAGCTTCCTGGGACTATCAGCAATAAAGTTTGCTTTTGATTCCAAATGTTAAAAAATTACATATATATATATATTTATATATCTATATAAAATCTGCAATGCTGTTGCAAATACCTCATATACAGTGCTTTCTCTCCCTCCATAGTATCCTATCTCTCTTCACATCTTTACATTGCCAATATCTCACACTTTGTAGGTGGGAAAGTTTATCATTTGCTTCACTGGGAGATGTATACTCTTTAAATAGTGTTCTAATGTCTGCAAAAAAAAAAAAAATTAGCAAAACTGTCTCTAGGGAAGCAGCCTTTGACTGTCCAAACCTGGGAGAAATGAAGGGTTTTGTTTGTGGAAATTGGGGCATCCGGTGCTGTCTACTTAGGGAAGCAGGATTTTTTTAACCACCCACCAACACCTACACACACCCAAAAAATTAATAAAATCTCAGAGACTATATTCATCTTTTACTTATAGGTAATCTCCCAAGTTCAGGGGAAGTTTTTCTTCTGAATGTTGTTCACTCTGTACCATGGAAATGATCTGCATCTTACCAAAGAGTCTCACTGAAACATCTCTTCTCTGTATGCACATCTTTGATCTCACACAATCCTTCCAGGTAGGGACACTGGGCCCCATTTTACAGATGAGAGCACAGAGGCCAAAAGAAAGTAGGAACTTGCCCAAGGTCACACAGCTTGTGAGTAGCCACTTCTGTCTGCTGTCTACTGCGCCACACTGTGCCACCATCCTTTTGCCTGAGCCTGGATTTTTTCTTTTTCTTTTTCTTTCTCTTCTCTTCTCTTCTCTTCTCTTCTCTTCTCTTCTCTTCTCTTCTCTTCTCTTCTCTTCTCTTCTCTTCCTCTTCCTCTTCCTCTTCCTCTTCTCTCTCTCTTACCTTCTCTTCTCTTTTGAGACAGAGTCTCGCTCTGTTGCCAGGCTGGAGTACAGTGGCGCAATCTCGGCTCACTGCAACCTCTGCCTCCCAGGTTCAAGCGATTCTCCTGCCTCAGCCTCCCAAGTAGCTGGGACTACAGGCGCGACCACATCCAGCTAATTTTTGTATTTTTAGTAGAGACAGGGTTTCACCATGTTGGCCAGGCTGGTCTCCATCTCTTGACCTCGTGATCTGTCCGCCTCAGCCTCCCAAAGTGCTGGGATTACAGGCATGAGCCACCGCACCTGGCCGAGCCTGGATTCTTTCTACGTCTCAGCACTCTCTCTGCTACCAGCCTTTGCATTATATCCCACAGGATTCCTGGAGGTAGGCGGCAATGGGTGAGAAAAGTTTAGCGGGAAAACCTCAGCAGACAGGCTGGTGGCCAGCACTCCCAAGGCACAGATGAGACCCTGGCTGTCTTGAGGAGCTTGGCACTCAATGAGCATTAGGAGTTACTGCTTGGTGAAGTTTAAATATTTGTTTATTCATGTATGCAACGAACATTTACTGAGCTCCTACTATGTGCTCAGCATGGTACTGGGCTCTGGTGTTGCACAGATGAGTTAGACAGGTCTGCTTACAAGGCATTCTTGAGGAGTTTGCAGTATAGTGGGTGTAACAGACATACAGAAGTCCTAGAAGCAAAAGCGTATGGACAGGGCGTTGCCAAATTCCTCAGCCAGCCGCCAGGTACTGCTGATTCCACTGTCTGAACAGCTAGAGAATCCACCTTCATGACCACCCCTCTGGCAAAGGCTGCCACTGCCTGACACCCATCTCACCAAGGCCAGCAGGGCCACCTGACAGCCTGCCTCATTCCTCTGATCACTTCTCCACACCACAACTAAAGGGACAATCTGATTCCTGTTTATGTCCTCCAAAGGCTCCTTGATGTCCTTTCCATAAGGTCTAAACTGCAGAGCCAGGCTACACTGTAGAGAGTTGGACTCCCTCCTCACAGGTGGATTCTGGGTCTTATTCACAGTTGGGTGCTAGTACGGGGCCAGACCCTAGGTGACCAATGATTCCAGGGGATCTTTATGATATAGTGCAGCCTGGTGACATCATAATGCAAGCCCCCTGCCCAGGAGATTTTTTGGTCCATGTGAAGGATAATCATTGGTCAGTCTAGCTAGGATCCACTATAATCACTTAATTGGACTTAATTCGAAATTTCTAGAGATTTTTATATGCTGGTGAGCATTCTGATTTGAAGGAGTTAAGACGTTAAAAAAATAGGACATAAACATATGACTAATACCACTTGCTAAGCATCAGTCTGGCCCATAGCAGGAACCTTTATGCAGTCATATTTGGGAGAGATGCGGGTAGGCAGTAAGAGCTACAGGACAAAGACTGGTTTTGCCTTGCTCTGTGATCTTGGGTGGGTTACTTAGCAGCTTTAAGCCCCATGTAAAACTGATCCCTGCCTCCTTGGCCTCATGAAGTCACTGCAAAGACCAGATGAACACTAGCTAAGGGCTGTCCAAACCCTAAAGGGTTGTACACATGTGAGGGCTTGAGGCCATGACCAGAGAAGGTAGCATCCCCCTTGCCAAAGCCCCCAACACACTCCTCTCCTGGAAGTGGCTGGGAGGGTGCACTGGGGTCATCTTCACTGTCCTTTTGTTCCTCAAAGTGGGTCTGGGATGAGGAGATGCAAACCTGTACCTGGGTTTCCTGCCAGAATTGATCAGTTCCCATAAGCAGAGGCAGGAAGACCATTTGGCCATCCATCATGAGACAGGTTGCAGGGAATCTGGACCTGTCTGGACCATGTTTTAGAAGCCCTTACATGGGAAGAGATGCTAGACTTAGTGATCTTTAAGGTTCATTTCGGGGATTCTCTACAATTCTCTGACTTCAAGTCCCTTCCCTCAGCAGAAATCAGTTTTAAACAATGACAAGGATTCTAGCAGGATTGGTCAACTTCTATAAACTCCAGTTTCTGGAAACTCCCAGGAAGCCAAGCCTTCAGGCAGAATACTTCTCCTTCCCCCCAAAAAAGTGCAAAAGAAAAAGAGTACTGTTGATTCATGAAATATGCCAAATACCTAATTCCTTCTGAAAGTCACACACCTTTCTTTCCCAGCCAGAACTCCAGATCCAGGAGGCTGTACACACCCAGAGGAAGGGACATATCATAGATTGTTATGTACCTGGTTCCCAAAAGCAGATGCTTTGCCTACTGCACATACGCAAACTTCTTCTTTATCACCTTTCCAGGAGTGTAGTGGGGCCTTGGACGTGAAGGTCAACTGTGTTTTCACGATGGTCCACTGCTTTCTGGGTTCAGGCCCATAGTGAGAGTCATTAATTCATCCACCCATTTCATGTTGAGACCTGTCCCTGTGCCAGACACACAGCAGTCCTTGTTTTCATGTACTTCACAATTTATTGGGGAAAATCTTCAAGTAAACATAGTTATAGTAACACAATTATGGGGAAACAGAATTGCAGAGTTCGTGGAATATTATGTGATTGTACCTAATATTATGGGAATTGTACAAGACAGGCACCCAGCTGGGCCTAGTGGTGTTGAAGTCTCTGAGGTGCACATCCTTAGGCAGCAGTAAGCTAGGTAAAGGGGAAGTGCAGGGAGCAGGGGAAGGGCGTTTCAAGGGGGCAATTGAGCAAAGGTCTGGAAGTGACTGGATGTGGAAAGGACCTGCGGCAGCTCCACACTGCTGGCTCAAAAAAAGTGTACAGCCAGGATTGAGGGGCACAGATCAATCACAGATGACTTTTGTGACCCACTGAGGGGCCCAGAGACACTGTAGGAGACAGGGGTGATATTGACACATGAGTTCAATGAATAGTCAAGTACCTTTTAGAGGCCAGCCTCATGCTCAATACTGGCTTCTAATGCTTTTTGAAAAACACCTAAAATTCTTTCCACCTTACTGCAAAGCAAAGAAGTTCTTCAGGCTGAGAGTCGTCCAATATCTGGTATACAGTTGGTGCTCAGTCAATGGCGATCATAGTCCCTCCCTGCCAGGGAGCTGTTGCTGCCTGGGTAATGTTCCCTAAATGACGTGGCTGTCCATTCCCAGGATCAGTCATCTTTGCATCATGAAAAATGGCCCATCCCTGTAGCTAACATCCACAGGGCATGTCGCTTAAAGACAGATTCCCCGTGACCTGTCTTAAGATGGAGAACAAGGCTGATTCTTTTAGCTCTTTGCTTTGTAAAGAAAATGGTTTTCAGCACAACTTCACCCCACAGCAATTATGGAAAATAAATTGAAGTGTAAAAACAGGGAGACGGCTAGCAGATGGGGCAAAATTAGCCTGGCTGCTACTACCACACTGG
Source organism: Rhinopithecus roxellana (assembly GCF_007565055.1). Classification (NCBI taxonomy): domain Eukaryota; kingdom Metazoa; phylum Chordata; class Mammalia; order Primates; family Cercopithecidae; genus Rhinopithecus; species Rhinopithecus roxellana. Next base: position 153,872,087 of record NC_044553.1, on the reverse strand, counting down.
CTCCACACGACGCAGAAAGAGATCCTGCTCCCTGGAGTGTGAAATGACCACAAGATTAAGAATCAAGGCAGCGGGGAGGAAGCTTCCGCCTGAAGCCCAAGCACCCAGGAGCCCCTGATGGGGCCTCCACTTCTGTCTCCACAGATGCCACCTTCCCCCACCCAAACTGCTGTCCCAGTGGTGGTTCCTCTCCTCCTTCTGGGCTCAGCTCCAAGGTCAGCCTTTAGAGACCTCTGCTGCCCTCCATCCCCATTCACAGTTCCTTAACCCAAACTGACTTTCTCCTTTCTGGAGTCCACTTTAGAAATCTCCTTCCCTTGTTTAATGGCTACCCGAAGCCCCTGCCCCCATGGATGACTTGAGGGTAGACTCACTCTCCTTCAGGGCCCTGCCTCAAGGGCACAGGTCTGCCCTTCACGGGGACCTCCATAGCTACTGGGTAATGAGTGAGCAGCGGGGTTTCCCAGATTCATTGCTGTGAACAGAGCAGTGATGCAGCTAGGCCCATGTGTTTCAACGCCCAGTGAGCCCTGTTCATTTTTTCCCCCCTCTTGGAACCCTGAATATTTAAAGTCATTGTCTTTGTGGTCTTAGTTGTCACAGAAAGGGACCAAGCGCTGAGCTGGGAGCAGGGGGCTGGGACTTCCTGCTCCTAAGTAATTCCTCAGCCCTGGGCAAATTCGGTAACTGGAGGGTCTCACTTTTAAGGAGTGTAAACCACATGGTGGGCCCCAAACAAGATAAGATCCTGGAATTCTCTAGAGTTCAACAGTGGAGGTGGGGAGGGAGGGGACCGGAAGGCCTGTCCTGGCATTTTCAGTAATTTCCACAGGAAGTTCTGTCCTGGCATTTTCAGTAATTTCAAGTGACCCCAGGGACGGTCACTTGGAGACTCGGTGACCAGAGACCCCACAGCGTACCCCAGCTCTTAGGAGCTGGCCTGCTTCTTGCTCTTTCCTAGAAGCTGGAGTCACATCACTGGACCGGAAAAGGCTCCTGGTATCTAAACCAACGAAGAAGACCCTTCCCCCACAGACCGCCACTTTGGAGACTCCCACAACTTTACCTCTACACTAGTATAACCCCCGACCCAGGCCCTCGACGCTCCCCACGTAGGGCTCCCAGGATTCGGGGATGGGTAGGACTCGGGTCCTGGTCCCTCCAAGTGGGGGTTGCCTCTCGAGAGTGGGCAGGGAACACGGAACCCGCGGACGAGGCGTCTTATCCCGGACAGGAGGGAGGCGTTGCCTCCTAGACCAGGTACTGAGACCCGCGGGCCCACCTCCAGTTGCGTCACCTGGCCCACCGCCTCCTGAGACATCACAATCTGGGGGCCGGGACCCGCCTCATCACCGCCGGTTTGTGACCAAACAATCCAACCAACAAACACCCCGGAAAGAAAAAAAAACAAACTGGCCTGACCCAGCCTCCCGCCCCTGCCCCGCCCCGCCCCGCCCCTCGCCCCCCGGGGTCCCCGCCCCCGCACGGGGGAGTGTGCGCGAGCCGGGCGCCCCGCACCCGCCGCCCCGCGCTCGCTCGCTGCCAGCCCGCGGCGGGGGCGGCCCCGACCGCGCCGCCCGCCCCGCCTGCGCCCCGCCCGCGCCCGCCGCGGCTCCAGCTCCGCGGCGCCCTCGCCGGGTGCGTGCCGCTCGCGCGCCCGCCCGCCAGGCTCTCCGCGCCCGCCGCCCGCGCCGCGCTGGCCCGGGCCCTTCCGCCCGCGCTTCATGGCTGCACACGAGTGGGACTGGTTCCAACGCGAGGAGCTCATCGGGCAGATCAGCGACATCCGAGTGCAGAACCTGCAAGGTAACGCAGCCCAGGCTCGCCCCGGGATCGTCCGGCCGGGCGCTCGAGGAGGCTGGGGCGCAGCTCAGACACTTGGCAACTCCCCCGCGCCGCCCCCGCTCGCCGGCCGCTAGTTGTTCCTGTCACTTGCCTTGGGGTGGGAGGCTGGGGTTGGACACCCGCCCCCAAGCCCCAGGGCGGCCAGCTCCGGCCAGATTTACAGTTGCCCAGGGGGTGGGGCGCTACACGTGTGTGCGTTGAGGGGAGAGGGCTCTCATTTTCATTAGGGGGAGGTCACCACCCCCTCCAGCCACCGCTGCGAGTTTGGAGAAGTTTGTACGTGGGTTGTTGGGGGCGGTGGCCCAGGTCAGGGAGGGGAGGAGACAGTGCGACTCTGTGTGTGTGTGTGTGTGTGTGTGTGTGTGTGTGTGTATGTGTGTGTGTATGTGTGAGTTCGCGCACTTCCTAAGTACCTTCGAGGCAAGGGGAATTGAATGGTGGGCGGCGCCTCGGGGGTGATTTGGGGAGAGGGTGCCAGGGGTGCGGATCGGATCGGCGGGGTCAGGCAAGCACCCAACTCCAGCGGCCTCTTTGCTTAGGGAGCTGCCTCTCCCCTGCAGGATCAGGACTCCAAATGGGGAGAGGGCGAGAGCCCCCCCACCCCCAACTCCGACCCCGCCTGGGCACAGGACATTGGGACCAAGGCGTCTACCTGGGAGGTAGCTGAGAAGAGGTGAAAAAGAAACTCCAGTGCTGGAGAGTGGCTGGGGGTGGCGGTGCCACACATGAAGTGTGTTTCTCTTTCAAAAGAATTTATTCAATGTGGAAACTTAGAAAGCACACAAATATTTGAAGGAAAAAAGTCACCCATAATTTCCCCCCCACAACCTACCTACCCAAAAGAGAACTATTCTTCATGGAGCTGTATCTCCAGCTTCTTTTTTTTTTTTTTTTTAATGTGTGAACTTTGCAGAACTAGACAAAACACCACTTCTGGCCCTTCTTCACCCACATTGACCTGTGCAGGTGAAGTTTCTGTAAGCTGCTTCCCCTGCAGGCTTGGGTTTCTAGAGAGTTCAAGATTAGGAGTGGCTAGGAGCTGGGAGGCCTGGGCAGAGAGGCGATGGGGCTGTGGGTGCCCTCCCCCAGCGAGGGCAGCGACTTTACTGTTGGAGGGCAGGGAGCCCCAGCCGCTGGGGGATGGCCGAGCAGTCAAGTTTAAACATTACACCTGATTGAATGTTTCCTGGGAGCCTAGGTGGATCTGCCCCGTCCCTAGGTTGGGCAAGGACAGCGCTGGCAGAGGTGACCTCAAAAGGAGTGGGGAGCCTCCTGAGGTTAGGACACTGGAAACTGAGTTTGCTCTGTGCCCATCTGATCTCTTCTGGCTGTGATTTGTGTTAAAGGAGGAGGCTTGGGCTGGGGTTGTTGAAAGTGATCTCTTTTGATAATAAGCCAAGTGCCTGGATCCTGTTGCCTGAAAAGAACTGACATCCTCTTTGGGAGTGGGCATTAGTGTTTATTGAGATTCGGTCTTATTTGGACTGTCAGGGTGTGTGTGTACCTGTCTTTCTTAGGCAATCATTGAGTGTTTAATAAGCACATACTAACCAATGCTTGGTGTAACAAGTTCCTGCATTCCTCTAGGATTAGCTCCTGGTTTAGAGAAGATTGACTGTTGTGAAGAGATGCCCCGCAATATAAGCATTAGGTTACAACCAGAACAGTGGGAGGAGGTTTCACAGGATAGGGACAATTTGAGATGGGTCCTGGAGGTTGGGTAGGAGTTCACTGAGTAGGCTCCTCTCCCTCGGCTCCCAGTGAACTGTCCTCACTTTTAGGCAAATGCCAGTTACAACGTAAGCATCAACAGGCTTTGCCATTAAAAAAATAAACTTTTAAATTTATGTATATGTTTAAATGTGCACTTATTCTTAAGTTCAACAAAGCTTTATGTATGGGTACATCTATGTAACAACCACCCAGATCAAGGTGTAGATTTCCAGTAACCTAGATGGTGGTTTCATCTTCTTTCCCAGCTAGTAACACTGCCCCTGACCACCAAGGGAACTAACTTGATCTTCATTACTGAAAATTAGTTTTGCCGCTAGAACCTGATATACAATTGGATCATACAGTGTGTACTCCGGCCTTTTTTGTTTTTCAGCATTGTGCTGGTGTTATTCTTCTGTGCTCTCGCCTGTGTCTGGACTTCCTTTTCTTGCTGAGTGCTATTCCATGGTATGGATGCACCACCGCTTGATGATCCATTCACCTGTTGAGGGTCCTTTGGGTTGTGTGCGTTTTGGGGCTGTTATGAATGAATGAAGCTGTCCGTGTCTTTGGGGGGGGCATTAGCACCGTAGAGTTACCGTGTCGGATTTTGTGCTTTGCTTAGCATTGCTGAGAAGAGGCAGGGAGTGGAGTGGGGCAGGCATCTGTCTTCTCTTGATTTTTCCCTTGGTTAGTCTCTTGACCGAATGCTAATAGGCGTTTTCTCTCTTTGCTCCTGTGGTACTCAGGAAGTCTCAGCCAAAGGGCCAAGTCCAGAAGGTGCTCCACGCCGAGCTTAGAGCATCTGCCATAACTGGCTGTCGGATGTCAGCTGGCCCGAGATGTGCCTGGATGATTGGCTTTGGGGGCCACCAGCAGGGGCCTTGTTCTTCTGAACTCAGTGCAGGGGATAGTCAAGTTAAGGGGGGCAGGAGGAGTCCAGGCAGAGGGGCTGCCATTGAAGCTGTGTGCCTGCTTACAGCACAGGTAGTCGCAGTTGTCGTGGCGATGGAAGGAGGGCTACCGTGGGATCTTAGGGATCTGTAATCATAGGGATTGAGAAGGATTCCTGGCCTCCATCTGCAGGCAGCAGCTGCTATCAGGGTCAGGCATTCCTGATTCTTTTCAGAAAGCTTTGACTCTCTTGGGGCCCTGGGATGGGGTGATCCTGGGGTCATTAATGAGGGGTAGCCCTGAGGTTACAGCCTCTGGGATATTGCATTTCAGGGAAGAACAGTTTCATAATAGAGCTATATCTTTCCATATATCCATATGTTTAAGTTGACTTAGATGTATCTTGGCCTCTGCTCACTTGCTCATCGAGGCTTTTATCTCTCACGCTGAACAGTGGGATTCTGAAATCCATGCAATATGATTGTGATGTCATGGATCATCCCCCAAAAAACATTGGAATGAAGATTTCCAGACCTGTCTTTGGAGGTCAGGGTGAGCTGGGCAGAGTGGTGGCCCCTCCCAAGAGGCCTGCCGCTCACCTTCCTGTGTCTGAGCAGTTGCAGTTCTCATGGATATGTTCACATGCGTAGCTCAAAAAGACCTTTGTCAAGGAGGAGCCCTCTGGCAGAGCATGGACACGTCCCTCTGGGCAGACTGCCTGTGCCACCCTCACAGGGTCTCTTGCAAGGAAACGGGGGTGGTCCAAGCTGTTGACCTTTTTGGAGAGGAGAAGATAGAATTGCAGGATGCTGGCAGCCTCTGCTAGGTGGTCCCCGCTTCCTTGGAGCCATGTGGGAAGGCAGGGACATATTTTCTAGAATTGATGTTAGAGGTGGTGAGTTAATAGGTCTGTGCCTTAGTTCCCTGCCTGGCTGTTGGCTACAAGGGCTCCGGTGTCCTTCCAAAGACAAGCTACTCTGGCTGCCCCCCTCCCTGTTTGCCCGAACCTCGGGGTCCAGCTCAGTATTCCACCAGTTCTGGGGATCACTGTACTGTTGGACAAAAAGGGGTGTCAGGCCAGGATTTAAAGAAGACTCCATTCATGTGGGAAGCCTCCACCACCCAAGAAACCCATAGCCCTTCTCTGAGCAGTTTAGCACATGTGTGTCGAGCACGTAGCATCTTGCAGACATTGGGGAATGAAAGCTGGTTCTAGTCTCTGCCTTTCAGGAGCGTGAAACTGTCATGGGCACCCAGCCAGACTGGAGATTGAATTTTCTGATTCTAGCAGTGCAGAGGTCAGTTCTGCTTTGGGCCATCCCCTGTCGTTCTGGTACTTTTGGGGTTTGATGCTGTAATTCTTGACCTGGACTTTGAAGGCCAAGCAGAAACTTGACTGCAGTAGGCTCTGGGTTGCATAGTGCAGAAGGGAGAGAAATTATTGGAATCCCCTCAAGGCAGGCTCAGAGGCAGGGCAGGGCCCACGTTTTCAGAAGGATCAGCCCCGGCCCATGTGGCCCACTTTCTCCTTTTGTTCCACTGGCTCAGGCCCAGGCGCAGGTGTTCCTCATGCGAGCTTGGACTCCGCAGTGACTGACTTCTTTACTGCTTTCCACCCACCACCCGGCCACTCCAGCATGTTGTTGCTAAAGCCACCAGTAGGTTTTGTGACCTACAGCAGAGCTTCCCAACCCGTGAGCTAAGGGCGACGCAGTGGGGGCCTGGGCAGCTCTTTGGTCCACCCCAGGACAAATAGTAACATGGTCCCATGTCACCATGAGAAGAAGGCTGGGTTGCACTGGCTTACAGGATGAAGTCCAAGCCCCTTGACTGGCTGTTCAAGGTCACCTGTGGCCTGGCTCAGGATGTCATGCCAACCTTCTCTCCCATAACTCCCCAACACTTCCTGCCCCCACAGCCTGCCCCTCCAGTTCCTTATCACCTCATCTTTACCTCCCTATCTCTAGACCCTCCTTTCACACAGCAGTGGAGCACGCAGCGGTGGGATGGGATGCTGTCATGGTCACTGTTATCCAGCAGCCAGAGAAGGGATGAAGCCAGGTGGGGACTGTTTCCATTCCCACCTCTGCCAGGTCTTAGAGGGCACAGCAAGTGCACTGAAGGTTTCTATATAAAAACTCAAAGAAAACCAAATGCACAGGTTTCATGTCAAGGAACTGCCTGCCAGGGCACTACCCCTGGGGCTGTGTGCTTGGTTCTAAGGGATGAATCGTCTTGTAGAAAGTGTCTTTCTGGCTGTGGCTGGGTTCAGGCCACGGGCTTTGAGTTCATTCCTGATTACAGGCAAAAGGCCATGTTCTAGTGCCAGCTCCATCCCTATCTCATGGTGTGGATTTTTCTCGAGGGGCCTTTCCAGGTGGAGCATTGTGCAGCTGGGGAAGCCACAGCCAAGACTCAAAGGCTGAAGGCCTGAGCCAGGGTCCTGGCTTTGTTGCGAACTTGCTGTGAGATTCTGAAAAATCTCTCTGCCTTGCTGTTCCTTAGTTTCCTTATTTGCAAAATGAGAGGGTTGGTTTATCTGGGGCTCAAATCCACCCCTGGGAAGGTGGTCAGGGAGTGGCGGGCCTGGGCAGGTGCCCACCTAAAGCTGTCTGCATTCCATCCCCTGGCATGCATGAGTGATGGCTGGTGTGTGACTCTGGGCTCTAGTAAGCACTGCTGGCTGCATCCTAGATTCTTTTCACTGTGGAGTGCTGGAGATTCACTTCCATCAAGTGTCCCAGGTAGAAAATGCTGCACTTCATAAGCTTTGCTATACAAGCACACATGGTAAATGATGTCTATTCTTGGCTTGTCCTTGGCTGTCAAGTTGAAGTTACCTAGGGAGGTTTAGTGGCCAGCCGGCGATCAGGATGAACAAGGGGCTCCGGACTCCGCCCATGTATGTTTGTACCAAGGAACAAGAGTATTCAGGGGCCAGGTCAAACAGAAGCCCATCTCGCAAATGGCTTTTCAGCAGGGAGAGGGAAGCCCTCAGTCCAGCTGGCAGGAGAGCTAGGAAGAGGTTTCACCACTGAATCACGTGTCAGCAGCCACGACTTTGCATCAGAGCAGCCCAGAGCTGCCTGCTGGCCCTACAGCCTCATGAGAGAGGCGGCTGTCTTACCAGATCTACAGCTCTGGAGAAGCAACCCTTTGCCCAAGAGGCCCAGATTTCATCAACTGCCCTCCCTGACCTGTGGAACACTCTGGCATTTAATTTTTCACTGGAATAGCTGAGGCTCTGGACAAAGTCCCTCTGCCCAACAAGCCGTAGATCACATCTGCCCTATGTCTGAGGGGAAGAGAGAAAAATAAAGTAATTGTCTTTTTTGTGATCGAACCATTAAAAGTGAACTCCCCGTTCCCATGGAAACCTTTTTATAAATTTTTTTTTCTTTCCTCATGCCTCTTTTTTTTTTTTTTGTTTAAACAGTGGTAGATTGCGTTAGTCACAGAAGGAATTAGAGGCAGCATCAGAAATCATTAAGTGCAGCATCAAAAAATCTTGGACTTTTTCTTTCTTTCTAGGTCTTCTTTTCCTACTTTCTTTCTATCAGAGTAGGGATTTGCAAATCATGGCCCACAGGCCAAATCTGGCCCGCAACCTCTTTTTGTGAATAAAGTTTTATTGGCACATAGCCACACCCATTTATTTGCATATTGCCTATGGCTGCTTTTTCAGGACAAGGGAACAGCTGAGTAGTTGAGGCAAAGAAGTACCCACAAAATCAAAACTATGTATCATCCAGCCTAGTGTAGAAAAAGAGGAAGATAGAAATGGAGAAAGTATTAGTAAAATGCTCTCAGCAAAAGAAAAGGGGTATGTGTATGTGTGTTTTTTATTTTTATTTTATTTTTTTGAGACAGAGTTTCACTCTTGTCACCCAGGCTGGAGTGCAATGGCACGGTCTTGAATCACTGCAACCTCCGCCTCTTGGGTTCAAGCAATTCGTCTGCTTCAGCATCTTGAGTAGCTGGGATTACAGGCATGCGCCACCATGCCCGGCTAATTTTTGTATTATTAGTAGAGACAGGGTTTCACCATGTCAGCCAGGCTGGTCTCGAACTCCTGACCTCAGGTGATCCACCCGCCTCGGCCTCCCAAAGTGCTTGGATTACAGGTGTGTCACTGCACCAGGCCGTGTATGTGTATTTTTTGTGTGTATCTGTGTGTGTGTGTGTGTGTGTGTGTGTGTGTGTGTGTCAGAGATGTTTTTGCTAAAGTCAGCTGCTCTGCCTTGGAACAGCAGCCCAGTATGAAAACCATCAAGATGCCCCCACATCCCAGAACTAAGGCGTTGTCTTGGAACCACTGCCACGTGCCTCCCACACTTACCTGGTCATTGTTATCCCACGTCTGGTTCTATCCAGAAGAAAACCCCAACATCTGTGGTACAAGGGATCACTCGTCTTTCCAGCAGCAAGATGTGAATATAGTGGCCTAGGAGGCTGGAATCAGGTTGGTGGGGTGAGGCTGGAGTAGGAAATGTGTCCTTGTCAGCAAGCATCAGGCTGCTATGCAGAATACGGCAATCTGGAAGACTTCCTGTAGGAAGTTAGGAACTGTATTTTCTAAACCTAGACCCAGGGCACGTGACAAGTAGAAGACGCTTCTGGTGATGACAGCAGGAAATGCTTGTTGTATGTGTGACAGCCCAACCTTCTCCAAAGGGTGCCTTTCTGCCTGGGGTACATTTTGAACCTGCTTTAGAAATGGGCTTACCCACTGGAAGCCTGGTCCTTTGGTCAAATAACAGTTGTCGAGTCCTCCTGAAATTCTGGGAGCTGGGGATGGAGGGATGAGTGAATGGGATACGCTAGGAGTTCTCAGTACAGAAAGGACAGGGGTATGGTGAGGTTGAGATCAGCGTGTAGGAACTGTGGGGTCCTGCAGGAGTGTAGGGTGGGGAGGGAGGCCCAGTCCAGCCTTGAGGGGGATATTTGCACAGCTGTACTGCCCTGTAGGTTTCTCTGTAAGTTTGGTGGAGAACAGGATAGTGGCAACAGGCCTGAGCTGAGAGTGTACACACCGGGGCTCTGGTCACGGGGCTGCCACCACCTGACCACAGAACCCTGGGGAGGTTTCCTGACAGAAGGCAGGAGAGTGGGACTCAGGGGAAGGAAGAGGCCCACGTGAGTCACAGACTGTCTACCCAGGAGGCCAGAGAACGTGGTGATGTCATGTCACAGTGGTTGCCTCTATGTTCTGTATCCCTGGGATGAAGAAGGTGGCAGAAGATGGGGCACAGAGGAGAATCTGTCCCATAAACCCACGGGGTAGAGGAGCTTGTGGTGGGGCCATGGGGTCAGGGAGAGTCCCACCAAGCTCCTCAGCAGGACGGAAGCCAGGGTTGGGTCAGGGCATGCAGGATGGTGCGTCCCAGATGGGCCCATGCAGTTGACCTTCACCTTGTATTTCTGTCCCTCTTTTTATTTGGTTCCCTTGTGTTCTCCTGCTTCTTGGAGATTGTGGTCCAGTGTCCCCAAAGCACAGAAAAAGCAAGGAGGATTTGGGGAATTTATAGAAGCCCTGGGGTCATTAAGACTTGGGGAATTTACAGAAGTCCTGAGGTCATTTTGGTGTCGACCAGAACTACTTTCATCTGCAGAGCTGCAGACCTCCGGTCTAACTGGAAGGACCCCAGGGCTCCGATGGTGGAAGTACGCCCCACCCCTGCTTTCCTCTCCTGGGGGGTTCTCCATGCAGCCAGGAGCCTTTGCGATATTTATATCCCTCTCCTTTTTAAAACTATTTTTAATCTTCTATGGTATGACATACTTAAAAGCAGTGTTCTGAGCCCTTCCAGCTGAGAACTGGGGCGGCGGGTGGGGACGGGGGCTCGGAGGTGACCTGCCAATCTGGTGGTGGAGGAACCTGAACCTTCAGATAGCACTGTTCACGCGCCCCTTCCCTGGCCTGCCGTGTCCCGTCACTCCTGGCCCTGAATGTCTGTCACACTTGGGCCCTCCCATGTTTGCCTCCTTTGCACACATTCTCCTTGTTAATTGCCACGACCACTGTCTACCCTACCTCCAGTGCCCCTGTCCTGCTCCAGCCTTGCAACCTGAAGACATTTCTCGCAGCCCATCCATCTCTCCACCAGGGCTCTTTGCCCTCGGGCAGAAGCACTGCTGTGTGCTCTGCCCCCATCTCTCCTGGCCTTCCTTGAAGGAACTGGGCCACAGCTGCACCCAGGTGTCTTCTGGGTTCACCCATAGGCCACGCCCTTTCCCCTTTCCTTTGTCCACACAGTGCTTTCTGCAGAGAATGACTCTGACATGCCCAGAACAGCCTCTTTGGGCCCTGTCTGTGCCCTCCTGGGCAGAACTCACAGTCCTGGGATCTGGACTCCCAGGGGCTTCACAAATGCCCTCTGAGCCCGCCTCTGAGTGGAACCCAGAGTGGAGTGTGTGCATCTTTGTCCTGCCAGCCCCTAACATGGAGCAGGTCTTCAGAACCGTTATAGGCTGGACCATGCCTCCCCCTGCAAGATGTCCACATCCTAATCCCCCAAACGGGTGAATATGTCCTCTTCCTTGGTAAAAGGGACTTGGCAGATGTGATTAAGTGAAGGATCTTGAGATAAGGAGATTATCTTGGATTATCCAAGTGGACCCAACTAATTACAAGCCTCCTTCTAAGAAGGAAGCAGGAGGGTCAGAGAGAGAGGGAGAGAGGAGATGTGATCATGGAAGCAGAGTTGAGAGCGGTGCTACTGCAGGACGGGGCCAGGAGCCAAGGAATGCAGGGGCCTTGTGTTAGGCTGTTTTTGCATTGCTCTAAAGAAATACCTGAGGCTGGGTAATTTATAAAGAAAAGAAGTTTAATTGGCTCACGGTTCTGCAGGCTGTTCAGGAAGTGTGGTGCCAGCATCTGCTTCTGGGGAGGCCTCAGGAAGCTTTCAATCATGGCAGAAGGGAAGGGGAGCCAGCGCAGGGCCCACCTCCAACACTGTGGATCACATTTCAACCTGAGATTTGGAGGGGACACACACCCAAACCATATCAGGCCTCTACAAGCCAGGAGAGGGAACACCTGGATTCCCCTTTAGACTCCAAAAGGAACATAGCCTTGCCTATAACCTTGGTTTTAGCTGGTAAAACCCATTCAGACTTCTGACCTTCAGAACTAGAAGAGAATATATTTGTGTTGTTTTCAGCCACTAAGCGTATGGTAATCTGTCACAGCAGCCATAGGAATCTCATACACAAATAAATAACAAATGGCTGTCAAGCCTTCTCCGCTTCCGTGGAATAGACACATTGGGGAGATATTTGCACAGCTGGACTGCCCTGTACGTTTCTCTGCGAGTTTGGTGGAGACCAGGGTGGGGGCAGCAAGCTTTAGCTGAGAGTGCACAGACCAGGGCTGTGGTCACAGGGCTGCCACCACCTGGCTGGAGAACTCGGGGAGGCTTCCTGACAAAGGGCAGGAGTGGGCTTTAAGAGGAAGGGAGAGGCCAGCGTGAGCCAACCAACTGTTTACCCAGGAGACCAGAGAAGATGGTGGCGTTGTGTCATGGTAGTCTCTCATCTATGCCCTGTGGCCCTGGGACAAAGAGGGTGGCATCATAGTGTCCTCTAGTTGCATACACTGTTGTGTGGATTCTGGGACTGGACATGTTCTGGCAGCAGTAACATCTCTGTTCTAATCCTTGTGTTCTTTTGGAGTGGAGATACATGAACCCTGGAAATGCCGTTACCCCAGAGCAAGCTGAGTCCTGGTTCTGTTGGGTAAGCAATCTTCTATTGATGTGAAATATGTTTGTTTAGAAAACAAGAGAACATCATTAAAATACGGTTCTATAGACAGTTTCCAAGTTTTAGTTTTATTACATCACATATTGAAAGTCCCAGGCTAGACATGTAAGCTACAAGGGACTTCAATTGCCAAATAATGGGAAAAAAGTCCTAATCCTACCTCACTGTTTCAGTGCTGTTGAATGATGTCATCTGTGTTTCCAACCTCCCTGGCCTCCCTCTCCCTCCTTGGCTGAACATGGGATTAGCCCCACAATTTTCATGGCCCCAGTTCCATTGTTGTCTCGTGGTAGGTTTGTGAAACCAGTAATGATCATGGATAACCACACTTCCCATTTTTTTTTCTTCTGTTTCTACTTATTTTTATAAAACAAGGATGAAATGCAATCAGACATTCCAGTAATACTCCAAATATATGGCTGTGCGGCTGAAAAAGCTCCCCCATGCATGCACACGGCTTCTTCCTTGTCAGATCACACTGGGGGAGTTGCAACCTGAGTTATAGAAGACAATCTGTGGTATTGTTGTTGTTGCAATATGTATAATATATAGTACATGCTGTATAAAAATCAATTAAGTCAGGGACTATCTTTATTGATTATAGGGTACTGATGTGATTATGCGGAGTGTGTGCGAGGAGGGGGTTGGTAGGCTGGGGAGAGGTGACCACAGTGCAGGTCCCTGTGCCACGTCCTTGGAAGAACTCTCATGGTGGGCATTATTATCAGCCCCGAGAACTAAGGCTGAGTGAGATTGTCACAGGTTCCAAGCCATTGAGTTAATAAGTGGTAGAACCAAGAATCAGAGGTAAGCCTGGGAAGGTGAAGTCAGGCAGGGGCTGGGTAGTAAGATGAGATTTGAATGTGGGGACATGAGGAGAGACTTGACCAGCATTAGATCAAGGACCAGGTGGAGCTAGAGAGGGCAATTGACTTACTTGGAGCCCAGAAAGAAAACTGCACCCCAGCTAAAGGATGTTGGGCAAGATGTCAACCAGCCTTGCTGCTGAGCCTTATCAGAGTCTGTTCAGTGGCCCAGCTGGTTCTGTTTAGAGTCATTTACACACCAGGTTTCTCGAACTAACAAAGTAAAGGCTGACTTCTTGACTGAAGATTTCTGCCTGGTGATTCCCCGGGGTGGATCTCAAAAGAGTGGAGATAGGGATGCCATCTGAAGAAACTGAGGAGATGAAATTCTCATAACCTTGAATGATGGCAGAAGTGAGCAGAGGCAGCCATGGGAACCACCCTCTCATCCCATGTTGTGTTATGGCAATGGCAGATGATAAAGCAGAGCCATCTCCATTATGTCATTTAACGCTGATGTAAACCTCTAGGGCCCCTACTTCACAGATGCAGACTACAAGGTCAGAGGGGCTCAGTGGCTTTGCCCTGTCCTCAGCGAGTGAGCGGCAGACGTGAGGTTTCACAGCACACTGTGGTATCTCCAGGTATTTGCTGCAGCGTGCTAGACTCACCAGGCCTCTCTGGAGGCCGGTCTACAAAGGCTACTTACTTTCATGTACACAAGCGTGGAGCTCTGTCTCGGAGAGGTGGCCTGGCCTGTGAGCTTCACTGTGATCTAAAACAAACCAAACGTGTTACCTCCCAATTCAAAGCCAAGGGCCTTGGGTGCTGAAAGCAGGAAGTTGCCCTGGCAATGGCCTGTATTGAATTCCCAGGAGTACCATGGTCGAGGGCCATGAAGTAGCATGTGATGGCTGACCCATGGGAGACAGAGATGTCACAATGCCATGAGGTCAGTGAGGGGCTGCGAGTGGGCGAGGAAAGGAAGAGGAACTGCGGGAATCAGATAAGTGCTGTAGTCCTAGGTTGAGGCTGTGTAGGGTAGGCACTTGGATTTGTTGTTAGTGATGGTTTGCCCGGGTAGACCAGAAGCCCTGTTGGGTCAGGTGCTGGAGTCTGCCCTGGCCACCCCTGTGACCCAGGCTTAGAGAGTGCTCAGTTTATATTGTTGAATGCATGAATGTGGAATCAAAGGGAGAGTGTGGATGCTGGGTTTGGCAGAGCTGGGTTTGAGCCTGTTTTCAGTATTGACTGGCTGTGGGTAGCTTGAGCCCGATCCTGTCTTTTTGGTGGAAAGGGATAATAACCCCAACTTCTCCTGGTTGCTAGAACATTCAGTGAGGTCACATGTCTTCATCAATGCCTGTTTCCCCATTCCCTTGCCTTTCCTTTAAGGTTTCTATGGAAAACAGTGACACCCCAGCCCCCTTCCCTGGAGGATATGGCTTGCATTGTTTTTTAAGCTGATGATTTTAGTATTTTCTTCCATGTCTCTAAATAACATGCATGTATTGCTTCATCTTGATTTTTTGGTTCTCAGCTCTGGTTTCTTTCTGTAGAAGGTGAGGATGCAAGACTCCTCTTTACCTCCTTTAACCTCAAATCTGCCCCCTCTCTCAACTTGCTAATATGTTTTCATCGTAATTTTGGTAAGATCAGTAATTGGGGTTAACAGTGTCAGTAGTAGGTCAGTACTCCTCAGAGCTTAGTTGTGTAGTTAATGATGGTCACTTTTCCTTAACCGATCTGCTTTTTGTTTTCTTTGGAATTAAATATTGTCTGCTGTTGCTGTTGGTGGTGGGGTATGGCTTGTTAATTCATCTGAAACTCTCTTACTATTCTAGATATCTCTTTAAGTTGTTTGGGTGCATCAGGTAAAGTGTCTCATTTATCTCTTTTTTTTTTTGTTTGAGATGGAGTCTAGCTCTGTCGCCCAGGTGTGATCACTGTCTCTGTGCAGTGGTGTGATCTCGGCTCACTGCAACCTCCGCCTCTTGGGTTCAAGTAATTCTCCTGCCTCAGCCGCCACTTCCCGAGTAGCTGGGATTACAGGCGTGCACCACCACGCCCAGCTATTTTTTTTTTTTGTATTTTTAGCAGAGATGGGGTTTCACCTTGTAGGCCAGGCTGGTCTTGAACTCCTGACCTCAAGTAATCCGCCTGCCTCCGCTTCCCAAAGTGTTGAGATTACAGGTATGAGCCAACATGCCTGGCTAGTTCTCTCTTCTTGAGCAAGTCTGGGGCGTCTGACTTTCTTCAGTCTGAACTTGTGCTGTCCTCCACACCTGAGGCCCAGCTGTCACCTGGGCTGCCTGTCACTGTCACCTGTGGTCCCCCTCGCTTCTCTCCTGAGTCAGATCTCCTGCTTCGTGCCTTTCTCTGACGGCTTCACTCCTTGAATACAGGAGCACATCCTTCCTGAGAGAGAGTGCCTGGGTGGTAGATTCTCTGAGAATTTGCACTTGGGAAAGTGAACTTACTCTCTATTTCTTGATTGCTACATTAGCTGGGCATCAAATTCCAGATTGGAAATGGTTTTCCTTCAGCGTATTGAAGTGTTCCTGGCTCCACTGTCTGCCTGCTTCTAGGGTAGCTATAGAGAAGCATGAAGTCATCTCTGATCCTCTGTGTGCATCCTGCTTCATGCTGTCTGGAAGCCCACAGGAGCCTTGTTTTGTCCCCAGCAGCCTGAGACTTCAAGGTGACCTACTTTGGTGCTGGTCTCTTTTTATCCATTATGCTGTGCCCTTAGTGAGACCTTTCTGGAAACTGTCCTTCAGTTCTGGGAAATTTTATTGGACAATCCATTATGATTTCTGCTCCTTGGTTTTCTGACCTTCTAGAACTCCTCTTAGTTGGATATCAGTCCTCATGGGCTGATCCTCCAATTCTCTTACTTTTTCTATTTTTTAATCCCTTTGCTTTTTGTTCTGCTTTCTGGGAGATTCCATCAATTTTACGTTCCATATTTTAACCTATCACATTTTAATTTAATTTAATTTAATTTAATTTAATTTCGTTTTTTTTTTTTTTTGAGATGGAATCTGGCTCTGTCGCCCAGGCTGGAGTGCAGTGGCACAATTTCTGCTCACTGCAAGCTCCGCCTCCCGGGTTCACGCCATTCTCCTGCCTCAGCCTCCTGAGTAGCTGGGACTACAGGTGCCCGCCACTGCGCCAGGCTAATTTTTTGTATTTTTTTTTTTTAGTAGAGACGGGGTTTTACCGTGTTAGCCAGGATGGTCTTGATCTCCTGACCTCATGATCCACCCACCTCGGCCTCCCAAAGTGCTGGGATTACAGGCATGAGCCACCATGCCCGGCCTATCTATCACATTTTTAATTTGCGAGAACTCTCTCTTATTCTTCAAAGAAGCCTCTTGTTCACGACTTCAGTATCTTCTCTTACGTGCCGAGGATGGTCATGATGGACGGGGCTGGGGTGGAGCTTTGAGAGGTGGCTCACACAGCGCTCAGTGGCATGGAGCCAAATGGCTAGTTGGGAATCCTGGCTCTGCCACTTACCAGGTTTATGATTTTGGACAAGTTATTTAACCTCTCTCTTTTTCAAAGGCCTCATCTGTACAATGGGAAGAATAATAACTGATGTCTGCTTTGGGAGCTGCGCTACTTGCATGAGTTACTAGAGGTGAAGGTCTTAGAGAGGGCCTGGCGCACACTGGATGTGATGGACCTGTGCACCCTTTCTCTTGGCTTCGCTTGATCTGAAGCTTTCATGTTAGAGGCCTTTCTTTAGCTACCTCATAGTCCTTGGTTGCTTTCTCCTATTGAAGAGTTGGGGACTAATAAGCATTCTGCAGGTTCTGAGCACATGGGCGTCCTTCCTGACTGGAAGCTTCTCCCATAGGTCCCTACTGGACTGTTTCATGGGGACCCCCATGCCAGTATCTTTAGGTCTTTCCTCCCGGGCTGCTTGGACTCCCCACGGAAGGGTCTTACAGTCTCCTATCTGGAGAGTCAAGACCAGGCTGCTGGGGGTGAGGAGTCGGGGGTTTGGGAGCTGCAAGAAGGAAGTGTGCTTGGGGGCACTGGTCCTCTGTATGTAGTATGTATAAAATCACTTAATCTGCCTGTTGTACAGATTGCACAACAATCTGTACAATCAGTACAATTGTACTATACAGATTGTACAGTACAATTTGCATTTTTTCAGCCTCTTTAGAGAATAAATTTCCAGTCCTGTGCCTAATGGGAGAGGGACAGTCACCCAGCTGGGAGACATGGGGGAGGGGATATACGGATCCAGCTGGTTCTTTCATCTCATCCTCTTAGTGTATCCCTGCACTTTAACCCCATTTCCAGAGATACCTGCCACCACTAATTCCCAACCATTTGGGACTTCTGGGTTGTACATTGGCTTGATTTTTATCCTTCCTTGATGTCACTGAGCATGTAGATTCCTTTTTTTCTTTTCTTTTAAGACAGGGTTTCTCTCTGTCACCCAGGCTGCAGGCTGGAGTGCAGTGGCGCCATAATGGCAAACTGCAGCCTTGAACTCCTGGTCTCAATCAAACCCCCTGCCTCAGTCTCCCAAGTAGCTGGGACCACAGGCACCCACCACCATGCCTAATTTTGTTTATTTTTTGTAGAGACAAAGTCTCACTGTGTTGCCCAGGTTGGCATCAAACTCCTGGGTTCAAGTGATCCTCCTGCCTTGGACCCCCGATGTGCTGAGATTACAGGTGTGGGCCGCTACGTCTGGCTGAAGATGTAGATTTCTTTGAATTTGCCAAATCCATGACCACTGGTCCTTCTTGCTACTCCCTAGAATTGTGTTGCTGTCTCCCCTTCTTCTGTTCTTGCCATCGTTGAGGGTTTATTATCTACGTAACGCATACATAAAACAAAGTCCCTTTCCTCTAGGTTTCAATAAAGTTGGGAGATGGACTGAAATTAGAAGCCCAGTTGGGTCCGTCCTCGTCTCTGAGAAATCTCTCCCTTCTTTTCCAAGCGTTTCAGAACAGCCAGATGGGAGGCTGGCAAACAGCCAGAGCGGAGGGTGGCAAATGGATGCTGCCATCGTCCTAGCTTTGGAGATTCCAAGTCTGCAGATCCCTACTGGCTACGTTCATTCCATTTTGACCATTTCCCAGGCTGCAGCTGAATACTGGTTACCAGGAGAAATCGGGGGACTGCAGAGGAGGCATTGGTCACGCCTAATGGCTATTTTCTCAGCCGCACCCTTTGGTTCGTCCGTGGTTGAGGTCCCAAGGCATGAGGGTTGGGGGTCCATATGGGGTGCAGCTGCAGAAGTGGAGGACGTTCTCTAGTGAACTCCCTGCCAAGGTCCTCCCTGGCCTCTGATCGCCCATCAGTGGGCTGAAAGCTCTTTTGAGCTTGGCCTGGCAGGGGTCGGCGTGGGGTTAATTTGACACCCCACTCATCTTTGTGCACTTGTTGTGGTTGCTGCTGTTTTAAAGCTGCAGCCTCTGCTGCATGGGGGGTGCGGTGCATTGGCCCCTTGGGAGAGAAAAGCCACCCCGCTGAGGGAATGAGTTATTTGGTAGAACATGCGTTGTTTGGTGTTGGAGTCCTGCCTGCCTTTATAAAGCCTCCTCAAGCCCCAAACCACAGGCTACCTGAGGGAGAACTGGCTGGTGCCAAATTTGTAAAGTTAAGCTTTTCTTCATGGCAAGATTAAAAGTTATCCTGCTTGAGCCTCTATCAGATACTGACTTGACTTGATCTTCTACATTTTTGAGTGATTTGGATCACCCGGAACTGGGAGCACTGTGGAAACACGCTTTGGAGACTTCAGTAAAGAACAAATCACTGCCTGACCCTCCAGCACTGCTGAAATGATGCCTGTTTATCCTGCAGCCCTTATCTAGTAAACATAGTTGATCAATAAGAACAAAGCCAGAGAAAAGGACAGGCTGCCTGGCCTGTGGTGAAAAGAGAAGGTGTTTGAAGCCAGGCCCAGATTTCAATTTTAGCTTCTTCACTTTACAGCTGCAGTGCCTTGGCCAAATGATAGGCCCTGGTGGTGTGTTGGTCTCTTCTATCTGTAATGTGACTTGAACAAATAGTCAAGCCCTCCCAGGGTTGTTTGGGGGACTCAGTGAAGTCATGAGTGTTAAAAATACCCAATATTAGTAAAGGCTTTTTTGAATGAACTTTTGTTTTTTTTTCCTTTATTTAAAGTAAAAGAGGAATGTGTTTGCTTTGGTGGTCAATCTCATTAATATCTCATTAATTGTTTTAAAATATTACCCAGATGTTGAAACGATAATACTTTGGATATAGTAGATTAATATATATATAGTTAAAATCAATTTCCCCTGTTTCTTTTGACTTTACATATAATAGAGCTACTGGAAAATGTAACATTATATGTGTGGCTCATGTTATATTTCAGTTCATCAGGACTAGGTCTAGGTTAACCCCTTCCTTCCTCCCTCCTTCCCTCCCTACCTCCCTCCTTCCCTGCTTCCTTGTTTCCTTCCTTCCTCTTTCTTTCTTTCTTTTTTTTGAGACAAAGTCACTCTGTTGCCCAGGCTGGAGTGCAGTGGTGCGATCTTGGCTCACTGCAACCTCTGCCTCCCGGGTTCAAGTGATTCTCCTGTCTCAGCCTCCCGAGTAGCTGGGATTACAGGTGCACATCACCATGCCCCACTAATTTTTTCATATTTTTAGTAGAAATGGGGTTTCACTGTGTTGGCCAGGCTGGTCTCAAACTCCTAACCTCAAGTGATCCACCTGCTTCCTTTCTTTTTTCGAGATGGGGTCTTGCCCTATTGTCCAGGCTGGAGTTCAGTGGCACGACCATAGCTCAGTGTTGTCGTGGCCCAACTGAATGAGGTGAATGAATTGGTCACTTAGTCAATCTGTTGGGGTTGTGCTGGGACATGTCAGATTTGGTGTCTGTACTCAGGGACAGACACACAGCAGCAGTTGACAAGTACTAAGTGAATTGTCTGGTTAGAGGTCTGGAATTTTTTGGAGATGGGAGAGATTGTTGGGGTTGAGTGATCCAGGAAAGTTTCCTATAGAAGGACTTTGTGTTGGGCGGAGGCTCAGGTAGGTGGGGCTTGGTGGGGATGGCGTCCAGGTGAGTGAGGAGGTTGGTATGAGCCAGCATGCAAGGACAGGAATGTGCTAGATGTTCTGGAAGGTGACCGGTCCATCCTGGGTGGGCAGCGGACCTGGGGATGAGGGAGTAGGGGTCCTCATGAATAATGATGTGACCTTTTGGACTCATTTTCCCCTGCAGCCATTTCACCCTGTGGACATGGCCTAGGCTGACTTGAGGCCAGCATCCCTCAATGTGTGAGTGTGGGGTGGCCACTCGGCTTTTGGAGCAGGATGGTCCTCTGTGAGTGGGATGTTCCACACATGGCAGGAGGTTTTAACATCCTTGAGTGAGTCCACAAAATGCCGGTCATGTGGCAGTCAAAATTTCCCCCAGCATTTCCACCTGGGAGTGGTACCGCCCATTTGAGAGCTGGTAGGATAATAGGCAAATGAAGGGGGAGCTGTGTTTCTCCAAAGGGCTGTCTCCACTCTCGGACACACAAGAGTTATGGGAACTATGTGTGCCTTCACTCAAAAGACTCTTTGATATGAAGTTACAGCTTCGGGGCCCTTGGAAAATCAATAGTTGATGTAATAGCTGTTCTGTGAATTGTGTCCATTATAACCAGATACTCTCCAGTTGTGGGAAGAATCCAACAAAATGACACAATAGTGCATGACCCTTTTGGAAAGTTACTTCATGGAAAATTACTTAATGCATCAGGTGCAGATGCTGCAACTTTTATTTCTATTTTCCGAAATATTGCCTATTTTCAAGTCAAACCAACCAGAGCCCTTCTGATTTCTGAGTTAACTTCATGCAACAGCAACCTCCTACAAATATTTATTGAGCGTCTGCTTGGTTCCAGGCTTTTCCCCAGGCACTAGGGATACAGAAGTGAGGAGAACAGACTTAGTCTCTGCTCCATGGCAGGGACTCAGTCCCCCTGGTCTCATCAGGATATAATGACGGCTGTGATGGCAGACTACAGGGAGAGTGTCTAACAATGGGACCCTGCATTGTGTTTTATGGAAGGCTGTTCAGAGAAGGTGGTGTTTTTAAGTTGAAATGAGAAGAATACATGGGAGTTAGCCAAATGGGAGGGGGAGGAATATTCCTTGCAGAGGAAACAACTCGCCTAGAAGCCGAGGTAGGCAGCAGCGTGGCTCATGGACATGCTCTATTGCCCTGAGCTAACAAGGTTTCCATTAGAGGTCTCCTTTGATCTGGAGTACGAAATACACAGAGCCCTTGTGCCCCGCCAGGTGAAGATGGTCACATCTTTGCCATTGGAGGCAGGTTCTGGATTTCTTCCATTCAGTGAAGCAATGGACTGGGGCGTTATCAGAGAGTCCAAAAGGTCTGTGATTTGCTTCTTTTATTTTTATTTTTTATTTTTTTTATTTTTGTATTTTTTAGTAGAGACGGGGTTTCACTGTGTTAGCCAGGATGGTCTCGATCTCCTGACCTCGTGATCCACCCGTCTCGGCCTCCCAAAGTGCTGGGATTACAGGCTTGAGCCACCGCGCCCGGCCAATTTGCTTCTTTTAAAACAGGCTCAGCTCCAAAGAGGTTCCACAGGTTGGCTCTGACACCAGCCCACAGAGTTGGGGTGACTTTTGTTTTACTCATCTATGTGCTTTGGGGTGCAGCAGGCCACTGGGGCTCTAGCACCCTGTTGTTGTGTCCTCTACTCTCCCCATGGCCGTCTCTCCCATTTCTTTTTCCTGCCTCTGTCTTTGCCCCCCTGCCGTCTGGTGGGCAGATCTGCCTGGACTAGGACAGGGCATCATTTTTCTGGGTTGGGGATAATTAAAATGCTAAAAAAAAAAAGGTGATGGGAATATATTCACTACCTATATCATCATCATCATCATCATCATCATCATCATCGTGTTCCCATTTATTGAACATCTACTATGTGCCAAGACCCCTGTTGGGTATTTTATGTTTATTTCTCACAACTATATGGTAAGAGAATTATCTCCACTTTCAGGTGGGAAATTGAAGCTCAGAAAGGCCAAATACAAAGTCCATAGGCACACAGCTAGTTAGTGGCAGGGTCAGAATTTGGCCTTGGATCGTTCTCACTCTTCGACCTGTGCTCTTTCCACTAAGCCACACCAATTCGCCACCGAAATTGAGTATGGCTCTGGGAATGACAGGCATGTGGATTCTTGTTCAGTCCTCCATTTCAACCTCGGTTTCTTCCGTGTAAACTGAGGAACCTTAGACCTCCACCGTCCATGATGGTAGGAACCAGTCACGTGTGGCTATGGAGGAACCCTGTTCAGTCCAGATTGAGATGTGCTTTAAGTATGAAACATACATGAAATTTGAAGATGTAATATGAAGCAAGAATGCAAAACATCTCCTTGTTTTAAAATATTACCTAAATGTTGAAATGATAATGCTTTGGATTTCAGTTACATGAAATATGTTGTTGAAATCAATTTCTCATTTCATTTGACTTTCTATAATGGGGATACTTGAACTCCTGGGCTCAGGCGATGCTCCTGTGTCAGCCTCCTAAGTCACTGGGATTACAGGTGTGAGTTCCCATACCCAGAGTATAATTTCTAAGAAACCTTTTAAATTCTCATGCTTAGGATTCTCTTCTTCCTTAATCACGTAGTGTGTTTGAGCTCTTAACCTTTTTCTGAATTACTTGCCCCATTTTATCCCTGACATTCTGCAGTGGGACTCGTACCCTTGACTCCTACTTGACCCTTGACTCCATTGGAGGAAAGAAACTGACCTGTTCTAACGTCACCTGAACAACGTATTTCACCTTTCTGAGTCTCAGAAGCACCATGTATAAAATGGGGTTGGACAACCCCCTCCTTATGACATTATTAAGATAACAGGGTGTGGGTTGGGCACAGTGGTTCAGGCCTGTAATCTCAGCACTTTAGGAGGTTGAGGCAGGTGGATCACCTGAAGTCAGGAGTTTGAGACCAGCCTGGCCAACATGATGAAACCCTGTCTCTACTAATAATACAAAAATTAGCTAGGCGTGGTAGTATGCACCTGTAATCCCTACTACTCAGGAGGCTGAGGCGAGAGAATCGCTTGAACCCGGGAGTTGGAGGTTGCAGTGAGCCGAGATTGCGCCATTGCACTCCAGCCTGGGCAACAAGAGCGAAACTCCACCTCAAAAAAAAAAAAAAAACAAAAACAAAAAACAAAAAACAAAACAAACACAACATAATAGGGTGTGCATAGAGCCTGTACTATGTGCCAAGACTCCTGTTGGGTTTTTCATGTTTAGTTTTCACAACTGTATGAACAGGAAATGATCTCCACTTTTCAGATGGAACTAGTAGGAAGTCCCCTGTTCCGCATTCTGTAGCCGACATGGGCCCCTCTCATGATGGTCGGCAATTGTGTGTGGCATAGTCTCTGCCATCAGTGACGTTCATCTCTTATTAGCAAAGTCCCTTAGTGGTGACCTGCTGCAGAGTCACATCAGCCACCCCATTGATCTTAGCTGGCACCAGGTCAGATGGGGTGGGGGTGCCATTCCATCCTGTGCCCTAGGGGCCAGGGTGGAGTTGGAGGAGGGTGTGGGTTGTAGGCCTGGATTTGCCTTGTACACCTGGTGCAGGGAAATCAGAAGCCTCTGGGCAAATGGGTGAAGTATTTGCCTAGAATCTGCTCTCCAGTGACCATAGATACCCCATGGGCCCATCTGTTCGGGCCTCAAGTAGGCTCAAATCTAGAAACTCTGAGGTTGAAGAGCTGAAATGGTGATGGGGGTGCTGGTGGGAGCAGTTGCAGAACAGAGGGAAAAGGCAGGAGGGAGGCCGCTGCCCTTACAGGGTGGTCTGTCTCAAAACAGAGCCCCCACAGGCGACAGATCCCACGGGGAAGCCAACCATGGGCTCGAGGGCGCGCCCCGACCTCCCTGGCCTGTGTCCTCTTCTGCTGTTGCTGAAATCCAACGTCTGCTGACACGCCCTTAGTAGTAGTGCTCGTGAAGCTCTTGGCCCGGCACAGGTATAATCCTCAAGAGGGTTATCCACTTGGCTAATCATCTGCGGTGGCTACTGTTTCTGTTTTGTGTGGTTATAAAAGTCACATCACCACATTTTTGGGACCTTACCCCAGCACAGCTGCTGCCGGCACTCTCGTGGCATCCCTCCTCATCTGTCTCCATTTGAACATGTGGCTTTTGCACTTGTGTTTCTGGTCTTCTCCCATTTGAGTCCTACTCTTTACTTTGCCTTTGCTGGTGAGTGTCTTGTCCAGTGCCACCTTCCATGTTGTTGGGGGCCCTCCCTGGGCTGTGTGACGCCCCTGGTGCCCTTGGCATTGCATTTCAGCTCTTGCCACTTCATTGTCACACTGTGGTGGCTCCCTCATCGGGTGTGAGCCCTTTGGGGGCAGGATGTAGTCTCAGCCACCTCTGGGAGCCTGGCCCAGAGCTAGCTCAGTGGTGCCCATGGAGTGGCCACACCGTGCCCCACTGAGCGTCTGGGCTGTCTCCACAGTGGGAGACAGGAGGCTGCTTTCCAATCAGAGCTGCCTGATTGAGCATCTTGCTCTGTAGTGGCGTCTCTATGTTGGGGTGAAATTTCCTCATGATAGGTTCCTAGAAAAACAATGATGAGGTCAAACATTTTATGGCCCTTGGTCAACATTTATGCTTGACTGCCATTCTGTTTCTTTCAGGGTATAGGTTTCTGGGTCCCCCCAAACTCCTGTCACTTGGCACCTAGGCAGAAAAATAAAAGAACTATTGAGCTAGTTCTAATGGAAGGCAAGAATGAAAATGAAGAGAAACGGTAACCAAAGGTTGGGCAGGGAAGGGAGAGGGCCAGCGCAGGTCAGATCTGGGAGACTGGATTTAAATGCAGAACAAATCCAGGTGGGAGGTGGTGGCATAGGGTGACAATCACCCAGCTTAGAGCCCACAGCCTGGACCCAAATCTTGACTCTGCCTCTTTGTAGCAGGGTCTCTTCAAACCTCAGAAGCCCTGTTTGCATCCCATCATTTACCTTCTACTCCCTAGTGGGCATGGACAGGTTGCGGTCTCTCCACTGTGTTGTGAGTCCTTGTGGGCAGTGGCTCTGCTCTCATCCTCCTGTGTCTCCAGCACCTGGTGCTGCGCCTGGTGCAGCATAGGCGCTCAGCAAACAGTGGCATGAATGAATGAACGCTGGAAGCCCTGGTGCATGGCCTGTGGGGCTGGAGGAGGGACCTGGCTCTTGGGCAGTGTTCTTGCTCCTTCAGAGTGTCTCCCATTCTGTCATGGATCCAGTGGGGCGTGGACACTGAAGAGCTCAGAATGGTCCTCTGGATCCTGGGTTTTTACGTCTGCTCTCTCCTGACTTGGGTGAGCCTTTTTGGGTAGGGAAAGGGCCTGTGGCCATGGTGGTGGTGGTGGGAGGTGGGGGTAGGCACAGGGAGGACCCTGAGCAGCCCAGTCCCTTTTCTCTTCCCGCTGGCTCTCATTCCCATTAGACCATGTGCTAACAGGACAGGATTTTTGTCTGGTTTAATCACTGAGGCTTCCCTAATGTCAGGCACATAGAGGGCACTCAATAAATGTGTAAATGAATAAACACATGAATGAATAAACATATAAATAAGTGAATGAGTGCTGGAAGTACTGGAAGTGGCTTTCTGTGGGGCACCAAAGTAACTGGAACCTGGTGGTAACATAGATGCTTTTAAAATATTGCTCCCAAAGATACCTTGGAGTCAAGAGAACCTGGATCGAGTCACAAATTGGTCACCCTGGCCTGTGGCCTGAGCAGGTTATGGCGCATCTCTAAACTCCCTTTCTTCCTCTGTAAAATAGGAATGGCAGATGGTACCCTGGATGTTAAGTTAGATATGCTTATTTATGTGCACCTGTCTCCATTTCATGGTTACTTCTGTCTCCCCTGCTGTCTTCCTTTGCAGGTATAGATGTACCTTTTTTTGCAAAGACATGAATATACTCCTGTTATAGGTCCTCCTGGTTTATACTTGGGCCAACGTTCAGATCCAAGATTAACTTAGCCTGGTGGAAAACTTCTTTCTTCCTTATAAAAATTATGTGTTTGGTGGGACAGTTGCTGGCAAGTGAGGAGTCACATTCCTGCGACTGAGGTTACTATCTCTTTAGATGACTGACCCTCTCCTCTTTGGGGTACCTGGACCAGTGGCTGTGTGGCCTCTTGAACCGTCTCTCTGGTTCCTTGCACCAGTTTTGGTCTCCAGGGGTGCAGCCGAGACAAGAGAGAAGCTTCTGGCTAAAGAGGATGCCCTTCTGATGCAGCGGCGGGCTACCCTGGAGAAGCCGAGCAGAACCCACCACTCACCTTCTGGCAGATCTAAGTAATGACAAGGGAGAGAACAGGCTCTTCTTTGTGTTTTGTGATTCACTGGGGTATAAAATCTGTTGGGGGGGAGGGGAAGGGAAGGGAGAGGACTGCAGGCAGGAACCCAGCTCGAATTGGGTGCCATGGTGGCGGCCAGGTGGGGTGGGGTTGAGCGATGATGCCATGGGAGCTGGGAGAGTCAAGAATTCTGTGACTTTACAGCAGGCCCGTCCCAGTGCCGGCAAGGCCCTGGAGCATCTGGAGCTCTCATGTGCTGCTGGGGGAAATGCAAAGTGGTACAGCTGCTCCGGAAAGTGTGGCTAGCAGTTTCTTATCAAGTGAGACATACTCCAATGTACAGCCTCAGATTTCCTCTAAGGTATTTGCCAAGGGAAATGGAAGCATATCCACACACAAAACTATATGCATGGGTGAGCATACATATGCATGCTCTGTGTGTGTGTGTGTGTGTGTGTGTGTGTGTGTGTGTGTGTATGTGTGCCTGCCATATTCATAATAGCCAAAAACTGGGCACAGTCCAAACGTTCCTGTACTGGTGAAGGGATCAACAGATTGTGGCACATCCACGCATTGGAATACTGCTTAGGAGGAAGAAGGAAAGAACTGCTAATGCACACAGCACAGATGAATCTGAAAACCATTCCACTGAGTGAAAGAAGCTAGATGCTAAATGCTCTACAGACTGCATGATTCCATGTATATGACAGCTTGCAGAAGGCAAAATTATCAGGACAAAAAAATGGATGTATGGTTGTCAGGGGCTGGGAGTTGGGGAAGAGGATTGAGTAAAATAGGGCACAAAGGAATTTTGGGGGTAATGGAATATTCTATTTCTTCCATATGGTGGTGGTTACATGGCTTTATTTGTTTGCCAGAACTCACAGAACTGTACACAGGAAAGGCTGAAATATACTGTATATAAATTAGACTTCAATAAATCTGACTTTAAAGAGAGACCACTAGCGCGCTGGGAATCTTCTTATCACAGTTTTTTAATGACACTGGTGTGTCTTTTTAAGCAGGACTGCACAAAGTGGCCGTTTACTGGTGTGTCTGTTTAAGCAGGACTGCACAAAGTGGCCGTTTACTGGTGTGTCTTTTTAAGCAGGACTGCACAAAGTGGCCGTTTACTGGTGTGTCTGTTTAAGCAGGACTGCACAAAGTGGCCATTTACTGGTGTGTCTGTTTAAGCAGGACTGCACAAAGTGGCCATTTTGATTCTGTAAGCACCTTCTAAGTGATTTTTGAAATCCCTTCCTCCTAAAAACCACAGGAACTCCACTGAGCCTCAGGCATTGACTTACTTTGTAAATGAGACTTTACAGACTTCTTTCAAGCCTAGTAAAGTGATATCTGCAGGGAAAGTCACAGATAGGAGTCTGATGGCCACCCTTTCGCTCCCACCCCTGGCAAGCACAGAGCCCAGAGCCCTTTCTGGGAACAGACTAGTTGGCATTTGTTTGCTTTCTCCACCTCCAACAGAAGGTGTTCTCTTATCCCTTCTGATGGGAAGATGAGATTCAAGTGCACAGCCCTGGAGTCAGACAGACCTAGGGGTGACTTTGGATAAGTCTCAATTAGTTTTGGCCATGAATTATAGAAAACCTAAAACAACATTGTTGTAAACCAAAACACATTCCTGTTCAAGCTGGTGTGGCAGCTGTGCATCAGATTATCTGCTGGTTCTCAGGTTCCTCTTAGCTCATTGCACTGCCATCCCACCATGTAGCTCTTGACCTCATGACCCAAGATGGCTGCTAGAGCTCCAGCCATTACATTAATGTTTCAGGCAGCATGACAGAAGGAAGGATAATGAAGAAGAATCAAGGGGCAGATGCTAGCTCTCTGTTAATGGACATTTCAAGAAACTACCTGATAGCATTTCTGCTGACATCTTATTGGTCAGCACTTAGTCACTGGGTTGCGATTAACTGCACAGGAAACTGGGAAATAAAGCCTGTGGTGCTTGCCTAAGAACAAGAGGTTCTGATTCTATGGAGGAAGGAGAGAATGGTTATTTGGGGTGGGGAAGGCAACCAACAGTCTGTACTATAACTTCCAGTTTTGCTGTGTTTTTACAGCAGGGCTTTTGATCAGTCTTTATAATTACGTCATAAGGGCTCTGCCCTGATGAATGGATTAGTGTCATTATTGAGGGAGTGGGTTAGTTATCACAGGAGGTGGTCTCTGATAAAATGGTACGTTCAGCCCCCTTCCTCTCTGTCTTGTGTAGTCTCTTGCCCTTTTGCCTTCCACTCTGGGATGACACAGTACGATGGCCCTCACCAGATTCCAGTGTCATGTTCTTGGACTTCCCAGCCTCTAGAAATGTGAGCCAAAATTCTGTCCAGCATAAACTACCCAGTCTGTGGCATTCTGTTATAACAACATAAAACAGACTAAGACAACGCACTTTCCCCCTGGAACCTCCAGAGGGAATAGCGCCTTGATTTTTGCCCAGTGAGGCTCTTTTGGTCTCTGACCTCCAGACCTATAAGTTTGAGTCGTTTTCAGCCACCACATTTGTGGTGATTTGTTACAACAAGGGAAACCAAGGAAGCTACTCGTGGTCAGGGGGAGCCTCTCTGAGGAGATGAATAATGAATAGTAGGTGACGCCATGCAAAGGTTTGGGTGCACAGTACTTTGGACAGAGAAGACAGCAAGTGCAAAGGTCCTGAGGTAGGACTGAACTTGACTTGTTTGTGGGTCACTCATCTGTCATTGGCCAGCCATCACTTTAAGTGGCCTAGTCCTTTGGTCAACATGAGAACACTGACCTTCGTCCCAATGCGCCTCTCCCACCCCTTTGTTTTTGTGTATGTTTTCCCTTTTGCTCTAAGTGCTCTTTTAGCCCAGAAAACTGCATTCAAAGAGGGCTAGTCCAGTGTCCCTTCTTCTGAGTCCTCTCCTGACACCACCCCCCAGGCAGACTGACAGAGTTTCTTCTTGCCGTTCTCAGCTCTTACCATACGTGTCCCCTGTGCAGCAGCCACTTGTTCATACAGTACATCTACTGCCTCTACTGGGCTATCCCGGGAGAGCCTGCGTCTTACCTCTCTGTTCTTACCACCTGGCACAATGCCTGGTATGCAGGAGGCACAACGGTTGTTGAGTGAGTGATAGCTCTGACGTCACAACCAGTGGCTCTGAAGTCTCCTGCTTACCCTTTCCAGTGGCTACTCTCTTCGATTAGATTGAACTAACCAGCTTGTGAGCATTGCAGTCTGAACACATTTTTCCCAGGAGGAGTGGCCTCCATCCTGTAATCGTGACTAAAATTGCATCGAGCTTATTGTAGGGCCGTATGAGGCAGGAGCCCAGTAGGAAACTCAAAAGGGGTGAGTCCAGAGGGTTTGGTGCAGAGGCTGTTTACAGAGGTGGGGCAGGAAAAGGGCACCAGCAAGGGCTGGTGCAGCACCCAGTGACTCCCAGCAGCAGGGAGCCTGTTACCATTGCCAGGCCTGATGGGCAAGAAGAGGGGGCTGAATTATAGGAGCCCGACAAAGCCATCACCTGGTGAGGGGCGCTCTGGCTGGAGCTGGGGGCCCAGGTGGAAGAATGCAGCCCTGGCCAAAACCACAGCTAGGGAGCAGGGGCAAGAGTAGGAGGCAGCAGAGGAATAAGTAATGTGACCCCTTCACCCCACATGGTCCTGCCAGCACCTCCCATTGGCCAAACCCAGTGAGTGGCTGGAAGACCAGGGTGCCCAGTGACACAACCTGTAGAGGACCTTCCTCCCAGGACACAGGGTGGGGAGAGAAAGGAAGATGAAGTAGGAGGAGGGGCGTGCAAAGGAGACTAGCACAGGGATTTATCCTAATCCTCAACATCACACTTGAAAATAAGTGCCCTTTTCTACAAGGTGGACACCCAAGATCATGTGACTAGGAAGGGACAGATGAGGGAGGGGGAGCCGGAATGTGGACACAGGTCTGTCTCCAGGGCCTTTCTGCTGGGCAGGCTCCTTCCCCGTGGATGCCTCTGGGCTCAGACCGAGTGCAAGGCCTGCCCCGTGCATGCCAGACAAGCACATGTTCTGCCCCCAGCCCTGCTCCTTCCAGAGGTGCCCTAGGAGTGAGTTTGTGTCCTGAAACCCAGCTTTCTTCTGCTTCATTGCAGCAATCTTAACTGTAATTCTGCTGTTGTGCTTTATTGGTTAAATTTTATCTTCCCCATGGAAGCAGGGGCCATGCCCGTTCCTCATCTTTGTAGTCTATCTAGTAGGTGCTTAGCGAATACTTCTAGAAATATAAGTGAATCCAGCCCACTCCGCCACCCGTTCTTTGGCAGACAGGCTGACTGCACGCACTCTTCTGGCTGTTCAGGGTGAGGTAGGTAGGAAGAGGTTTGCCTGGGGAGGGGGGAAGCCCTCCAGCCAGATTTCTGGCCCCCTCCTCCTCCTCTTTGGCGCCACCCTCCAGCCAGGGAGTGGGGCTGGCACCTTCCCTGCCAGCCTTCCTTGGGTAAGTTTTAGCTGGAATGCTGACTGAGAGACTGAGGAGGGAGTGGGAGGGAGTTTTGCCTTGTTTTCTACTTCATGTTGCCTCGTTCCATACCATGTAGAACAACACCGGGCATGGTTTCTAGAGACTGCAGGTTTGTGTGATGGTCCCGAGACCCTTGGGAAAGGAAGGAGCCTGGACCCCATTCTCAGCCTCACAGGACAGCTCAGCCAGGGGATGTGTTGTTGCCTCAGACTTCTTTTTCCATTTCCCAAAGCAGAGAGGGCTGTGGGGCGGGGGTGGGTGGGAAACAGGGGGTGGAGTACACCCATGTGTCTCTGTCCTTATCCTCTAGTGCTGGGGTCTGCGCAGCTCGTTCCTGCCTGCCAGGAGCAGGTGCACAGAGCCCATTCCCCTGGCCTTGGATCCAGAGAGAATGACAGTGAATATCAGAGGCTGACACATTGCCTGGGGAGGCCTCAAGATATGTATAGTTATTTGATTTGATTTAAAAACAAGTCAGAGAAAACTTGAAAATAGAAAATAGGGAGGAAGGAAGGAGGTAAGGAAAGAAGGAAGGAAGGAAGGAGGGAGGGAAAAAAGGAGGATAGGAAGGAAGGAGGGAGGGAAGGAAGGAGGATAGGAAGGAAGGAGGGTAGGAAGGAGGGAAGGAAAGAAGGAGGGTAGGAAGGAAGGAGGGTAGGCAGGAAGGAGGGTAGGAAGGAAGGAAGGAAGGAGGGTAGGGAGGAAGGAGGGTAGGAAGGAAGGAAGGAAGGAAGGAGGGTGAGAAGGAAGGAGGCTGTGAAGGAAGGCAGGTGGGAAGGAAGGAGGGTGGGAAGGAAGAAAGGTGGGAAGGAAGGAGGGAGGGAAGGAAGGAGGGTGGAAAGGAAGGAGGGAAGGAAGGAGGGAGGGAAGGAAGGAAGGAAAGAGGGAGGGAAGGAAGGAGGGTGGGAAGGAAGGAGGGAGGGAAGGAAGGAGGATAGGAAGGAAGGAGGGTAGGAAGGAGGGAAGGAAAGAAGGAGGGTAGGAAGGAAGGAGGGTAGGCAGGAAGGAGGGTAGGAAGGAAGGAAGGAAGGAGGGTGAGAAGGAAGGAGGCTGTGAAGGAAGGCAGGTGGGAAGGAAGGAGGGTGGGAAGGAAGAAAGGTAAGAAGGAAGGAGGGAGGGAAGGAAGGAAGGAGGGAGGGAAGGAAGGAAGGAGGGAGGGAAGGAAGGAAGGAGGGAGGGAAGGAAGGAAGGAGGGAGGGAAGGAAGGAAGGAGGGAGGGAAGGAAGGAAGGAGGGAGGGAAGGAAGGAAGGAGGGAGGGAAGGAAGGAAGGAGGGAGGGAGGGAAGGAAGGAAGGAGGGAGGGAAGGAAGGAAGGAGGGAGGGAAGGAAGGAAAGAGGGAGGGAAGGAAGGAAAGAGGGTGGGAAGGAAGGAGGAAGGGAAGGAAGGAAGGAGGGTAGGAAGGAGGGAAGGGAGGGGAGGGGAGGGGGAGGGGAGGGATTTTCCATCCCATTTACCCTGACATAGTTATTGTCATTTTAATTGTTTTATTTGTAACTATCTCCCAAATACATTCCTAGTGGTTCTCATGGCCATGGACGGCTATGTGCAAAATTGCATTCTGCTCTGTGTCACCCACTTCTTTCTCCTGCTCCTTGGTTGTTCATGGCTGGTTGGATGTGCTGGGGTGGAATTAGCCATGTTCCTGGAGGAGCACACCCACACTGGGCACCCGTGCTCTCATAGGCCTGCGCTTTTGGAGCGTCGTGTTGCCCTCCCTGAGCTGGTTCATGTTACTTTAATCAGGCTATGCTGATTTCTCTCCAGCTCCCAGCAAATCCTAGCTCATGGCAAAGCTGGTGTTTTTAGTGGGGGCACAAGCATAATGGCCCCTACCCTCCCCTACCACCAGCCTGGGAGTCTGCAGAGCAGTTGAGGTCAGAGGGTACCCTCTGTCCCCGTGAGTGTGCAGGGGAGAGCTGTGCTCAGGCTTTTGACCTGAAGTTATTTAAAGTCGAGGACGTTGTCTTAGAGGAAGGACAAAAATCAGTAAGGGAGAGAGTAAGGCTTTTCCTTACACCTCCTGGAGGGCCAAGGAGCCTGTGATCCAAGATGCACGGGGTGGAGGTGGGGGTGGGGGACCCTTGGGGGGCAGATCTCTCATTACTGGTGTTTGTGTTGTTATTTTAAACCATTCTAGGGGAGCTTATGAAATCTCTGGAGACTTTTAAAAATAGCATAGTTTCTGGTTTTAAAAGTAGTACATGTCCACTGTATAAAATATGGAAAAATACAAAATGTTCCAAATGATACCACCCGGAAATGCCTACCATTTACCTTTTGACGCATTTTCTTTTTGAGCTTTGTCCCTGTAAATATGTCGAGTTTTAACATAAATAGTGTAGAAGGTGTTAAGGACGTGTAGTT
This sequence comes from Rhinopithecus roxellana, assembly GCF_007565055.1. Lineage (NCBI taxonomy): Eukaryota > Metazoa > Chordata > Mammalia > Primates > Cercopithecidae > Rhinopithecus > Rhinopithecus roxellana. Next base: position 153,838,845 of record NC_044553.1, on the reverse strand, counting down.
GTGTGGAGCACGCTGCTGAATTCTCTCCATGCCTCAGTCCCCCTATCTGTGAAATAGGCCGAAAAGTCAGACCTTCCTCACAGGCTTGCAGCGAGGCCAAATGAGGACATGGGAACATGTTAACCCTTGGCACAGTGCCAGGAACACCGTCAGTGCTCAATAGATGCTTGTCATTGCCATTTGCAATTTCAGTCCACCATATATATAATTTTGGATCCTATTTTTTTTACTTTGTGTTCTGACTTCAGAATTTTCCCATGTTTTAAATGTTGGGTAACCAGCATTTTCGGGGCTGCACACGCATTCTTTCTGTGGCTGACTTAACTGCTGTTGGCCATCCAGGGCTTCTCCAGCTTTGCATGCTTTTTGGTACCTCCTGCTGTGATGAACCTCCTTGCACGTTCATTCTTGTCCTCATTTCTGGTGATCTTAGAGGACAGATACCTAGATGTGGAAATATTGGGTCACAGGCTATGAGAATTTTATCTATGGGGCTCTGGATAATGCACGCTCAACTCGCTTTTAAGGAGGAGGATAGGGCTCCCCATTCCCCAGTGAGGCTTGCTGGGGCCAGTCTGACCCCGCCTCTCCCAGAGCATTCACCTGGGCTTGGTGTTTATTTGCAGAAGTGATAATCCCCAGCTGCACCTGCAACCTGGAGCTCTGGGGATGAGAAACAGCTCCCGTGGCCAGTGATATTTCCAGGGGGATGTGAGTGTCTGGGTTTTTTTTTTTTTTTTTTTGGCACAGGCAGCATGCAGCCCCAGGTATTAGCCAGCCCCAAGACTCAGGAGCTGCAGGGATGCGGCTCCACGTGGGCGGGACAAATCTGTTTACAGGCCATTGCCATGGCTAGGCTGCCTGACTCCCATTTCACAAGCGCCTGCAACAGGTGGTTTCCTGGATGGCGAGCCAAGCCCCAGGCAGACAGGAAACCTCACACCCAGGCTCAGCTCGGTGGGCGAGTGTTGTCATCAGTAACAAGGGACGCTGTCACAGCCCTGGTTCCACTCTAGCCAGCTAAAGCTTTTTCCAAGGTGGTTTCTTTTTAAATTGTTCTTGCTCTTTGAGGAAGGAAGAAATTAAGAATTCGACAGAAGACCGTGGTCAGGTCGGAGCCCAGAAGGTGCCTAGGAGGATATTAATAACGACAACAGCATCGGCATCTGTGCTCCTGGCAAGCACGTGTTTGCGTCATCTCTGCTTCTTGGTATTCCTAGTTACTCTGCGTTGGTATCCCTAGGCTGTCACCCTTCATAGAACCAGCATTCATTGAGCACCTACTGCATACCACAGCACTAGGGTGGGGATGGGAATACTGAGAAGCTATTCTGACGCTCAGGAGCTGAAAGCACCATAAAGAGGCCCGTGGGTTTCCTAGGGCTGCTGTGACAAACTAACATGAAGTGAGCACTCTCAAGCGATGCATGTGCACCATCTTACAGTTCTGGAGGCCAGAAACCTGATGCATTCTCACTGGGCTAAATTCAAGGCACTGGTAATGCTGCGTTCCTTCTGGAGGCTCCAGGACAGAAACTGTTGACTTGCCTGTTTTAGTTTCCAGAGGCCCCTCGTATCTGTTGGCTTGTGGCCTGTTCCCTCCATCTTCAAAGTCAGAAGTGTCTCATCTCTCTCTGACTCTTTTCCCATCAACTGCCTCTTCTCTTCTGTCTTCAGGATCACATCTCCCTCTGTCTTCCGCTTATAAAGACCCTTGTGATAACATTTAAGGCCCTCACCAAGAATCCAGGAAAACTTCTCCATCTCAAGATCCTTAACACATCTGCAAAGTCTGTGTTTGCTCCATAAAGGCAACACACAGACTCCAGGGATTGGGATCTGGACATCTTTGGGGGAGCAGCAAAGTGTGACAGAGTCACGAAGCACCACCACCCAAGAAAGAAGAGTGGGCAGGGTGGACCCAGGCTGTCATGGTGAGAGGGTTTAGCACTAGGACCCATCGCACCTGAGTGGCTTTGCGCCCTGTGAAGGGCTCTGCAGGTGTCAATGAGAAACAGCCTTGACTGGAGGCAATTTGTCTTTCATGTGAGGATTAAGGAGCTTTTCTTTTTTGAAGGTTATATTATTTTGAAGGTAGAATCCCCGAAAGACCTCCCCCAAAGAATGGAAACTTTGCCTTGAAATGTTATAGCTGTTGTGTTTGATTCTTGCACGCTTTTAAACCCGTCTTAGGTGGCGATTGCATGCAATGAGGCTAACCCCCTGGTTGGGGAGGTGACAAGCTGGCCCCTGAGCAAGAAGACCGTGGAATACTTGGTACAGTAGGCCAAGGCAACCAGCAGAGATTTTGGCATGACTGGGTCATAATATGAATGGCCAGCTCTTACGAGGATGGGAATTGGACATAAAAGGGAACAGAGAGGACAACAACCCAGAGGACTAGGCTGGTGGAGAAAGTGGGCAGCTCAGGAATGGGGCTGGGGGATTGGGGAGGGAGGAGCCTGATTCTTTTCCCTGGTTTGAAGGCTTCAATGCCCCACCCTGCACCTCTCCCCCGGTCTTTGTTTTGAACACTTTTCTCCTTTTAGCATTTTAAAAAATTGAGGTATAGTATACATATGATAAGGATGTAGAACAACAGTTTTTTGTTTTTTGAGACAGAGTCTTGCTCTGTCACCCAGGTTGCAACCTCTGCCTCCCAGATTCAAGCAAATCTCATGCCTCAGCCTCCCATGTAGCCGGGACTGCAGGCATGCAGCACCACACCTGGCTAATTTTTTGTGTTTTTTTAGCAGAGACGGAGTTTTGCCATGTTGCCCAGGCTGGTCTTGAATTCCTGAACTCAGGCAATCTCTCTGCGTCGGCCTCTCAAGTGCTGGGATTATAGGCATGAGCCACCATGCGCAGCCTGACCAATGGGATTTCTATGAAGTGTAGCAGTAAAGTGTAGCGTGCCCTAACCTTAGGTGTATGTGATGTGTGCACACACCCACGGCACCGCCACTCAGGTGCAGGCAGAGGCCACGTCTGGAACTCAAGCAGCTCTCTGTGTGCCCCTTCCAGCCATACCTACCTCCAGCGGTAACCCCTATCATGATTCCCAGCACCATGCTGAATGTTGCTCGTTTGGGAACTTTGTATAAATGGATCCTGCAATGTGGATTCTTTTGTGTCTTGGCTTCTTTTGCCTGTTACTTTGCGAGATCCACAGATCCATACAGGTTGTGAGTTCATTCTTTTTCATTGCCGTGTAGTTTTCCTTTGTGCGACTGTACCATGTCTGTTCTCCTGTTGATGGACAAGTGGATCGATCCCAGTTTTTGGCTGTTATGAATAGTGCTGTTAAGAACACTCTTGGGCGTGTCTTTTGGTGGACACAAGCACTTGTTTCTTCTGGCTTCTACACAGGGTGGAATTGTTGAATCAAAGGGTCAGCATGTTTTAGTTTTTGTGGATGCTGCCAAACAGTTTTGAAAGTGGCACCAATTTACAGCCTGCCAGCCAGCAATGCATTGATGTGAGCTCAAACTTCTTGATGTGTTTTGTGAGATGCTTAAGCATAGGATATGCCAATCTCTTCAGCCTTGTCCTTCGTCACCTAGCAGAACCCTGTGCTCCAGCTGCTGTAGTTTCTGTTGTTCAGATGTGCCTGATCTGTCTTACCTCTTGGCCTTTGCATCTGCTGTTCCCTCTGCCTAGCGCACTGTTCTTTCCCCAGCCCTGCCTTCTCACTGGCTCACTCCTCTTTTAAGACTTCTCTTAGACTTATCTCTTTCAAAAGCCTACTCTGATCCCAAAACCTCATTAGCTGCCCTCCTAGGGCACCTCAGTCCCCTGGATCAGCCACATCATAGCTGTTGCGACTCTGGTTTGCAGGTGTTCATGTAAGTCCTCTAAGAGCAGGACTTTGTGATAAGGCCCCTGCCTTAGGATATGGGGCTTCTGTGCGGGATACCACTGTGGCAGTATAGAAATCGTATGGGGTTTAGAAGTAGGAGGCCCAGGTCCTCTTCCAGGCCCCACTATACTGTGGTTGTGAGATCTTAGACAGGTTACTTGACTATCCTGATTCTGTGTTCTCTGCTGCAAAATAGGCATAAAACCTGTCTAAGTCACAGACTAATGAACTAATGAACCACAAACTAATGAACAGGAAACGCTTGTACTCTGGTAGGTGATGCCTTGGTGTGCACTGAGAATCCTGATAGCCAGTAATTACGGTGGGTTGGTTGAGAGCCTAGGGAGGGAAATGCAGAGAGCTAGCTAGGAGCTTCTCTGCCCTCCAGAAACAGGGCTGTGTGGAGAGAGGCTGACAACCTTGGACTAGAGGCTGCAGGATCCCAAGAAAGACCCGGAATCCCAGGGTATCTCCTCCCTGCAAACCAGTGTTGTCTGAGCTTTATGGACATCTTACGATGCTAAACCACTGAAGCTGCCATTCTCAAAGTGAGCTTCCCGGCCAGCAGCATCAGCATCACCCAGGACCTTGTTGCGACTGCAGATTCTCAGGCCCCACCTCAGCCTACTGCATCAGAAACTCTGGATGTGGGGCCTGGTGCTTCTGATGGGTACTCAAGTTTAACAACCATGGCACTGCAGGAAGGGTGCTGCCCTCAGACCCTCCTCTCTCCCTCTCCAAGTAAGTGGCAAATAGGGATCCAGCTGCTGCCTGCTACAGCATCCAGCATCCCAGAGAGGCCTGAACATCGCACCATGCTGAGAAGGGTGGGCAGGTTGAGGCAGGCCCAGCATAGTTGACTCTGTAGTTTGCATGTTGCATGTGGCCTCCATGGAGCCTGGCCATGGAGCTGGGCTAGAAAGTGACAGGGACAGTTCCCATCAGACAGAGGGTTTGTGCACAGAGAGGGCTAGCAGGAGTGGGAAGGTCTTTGTTTATTTGTATAGATGTAGGCTTTGATGCTCAAATCATACAATTTCCCTGGTTTGCAAAATCAGACCATTAGACTTGGCCCTCCTCTCTGCAAATTCACAGGAGGGAAGATAGGAGGCAAGGCACAAGGGGCCATTCAGGCAAGGCTGGGATTCTAGCGAAGATGACAGAAACAAAATGTGGTAGCCTTGGGGGGATGAAATGACCTGGGAGGCAGCTTACGTGTGGCAGCTGGCCTTTTTCTGTTAGTTGTTGGTTCTCCCTTCCAAATCATAGATGCCACCTTTCACAGTCAGGGTCTGCCTGTCTGCAAAGCTGCATGCAAACTTTCTGTGGGGTCACGTGGTGAGCAGAGGCTGGCACACACAGTTGTTGAGTGAGACCCTGATGATCCCTGAATGATCTGCCGTGAGACACGTGCTCTCCCTTCAGAGCCTCTGAACTTACTGTTCTCTCTGCCTCATGGAAGGGCAGTCCCCTCCCTCCAGACTCTTGGTCTTTATGTCTTCAACTCCCATTAATTTTATAATTTTTTTTTTTTTTGGTAAAACAGCATTTTTATTTTGGGTGAAAATATTTTTTAACTGAGCTGAAAATCACACTACGTGAAATTAACCATTTTGAAATGTGTAATTCAGTAAGATTTGGTACATTCAGAGTGTACAACCATTATCACTATCTTGTTCCAAAAGTTTCATCACCCCCAAAGAAGACCCAACACATTAAGGAGTCAGTCCCCATTTATCATCCCTCTGTCTCCTGGAAACCACTAAACTGCTTTCTGTCCCTGTGGATTTACTTATTCTAGATACTTCATTTAAATGGAAGCAGATAATATATAATCTTCTGTGCCTGGCTTCTTAGCATAATGTTTTTGGGGTTCATCCATGTTGTAGCATGCATCAATGCTTCATTCCTCTTTATGGCTAAATAATATTCCATTGTATGGTTATTACGTCTTGCCTCTCCATCTTCCCACTTCATTGTCTAGGACTTACTATTGAAGTAAATTTCAGATGTTGTTCCATTTCATCCATAAATATTTTAGTATTTTTCTTTAAAAGATAAGGACTTTTAAAAGAGCATAACCACACTTCCATGATCACACCTGAAATAATTAATAATATCCTTAATATCATCAAATAGCCAGAGGAAGAAGTTTTTCAGCCTGACATTTGATGCCCAAGCTTGCTTCATCTCTACTCTTCTTCTCCTCTTCCTCCTCCTCCTCCACTTCCCATAGGTCAGAGATGATCTTGCATACACTTTACCATGTGTTCCTATGTGAATCAATTGTTGGTGGCTGCCTGGAGTGCTGAGTGCAGGAGGATTTTGAGGTGAAGTCTGGAATGGGTGGAAAAGAGTGCCGTGGTTGATTAGCAATGCCTGCTGTGGACATGGGTAGAGGGTGTGGCCGCACCGTGGAGCTTATACCTTATCCACATATCCCAGTGATCTCACCTGTTACATACCCAGCTCAAATGTCCACCTCACCCTGGAGCATATGCCTTAGCCACATATCCCAGTGATCTCACCTGTGATATACCCAGTGCAAATGTCCACTCTTCTAAAAGATTTTCTCAGATCCTCCAGTCATGGTTAGTCTTTTCCTTTATGGGACTCTGTGGGGCCTGTCATGTGTGTCTAGGGGAGGAAGGTATGTTCTACAATTTACCCAGTGTTTCCCTAGCTCATGTGTCAACAGCACAGAAGACAGCACTGCTTCTCCAGAGACCCAGACAGCGTTCAGATGCAGGCCCTACCTTCCTGGGCCCAGATTCTGTCTCCCACATACATTTAAATTTCATATTCTCCTTTCCTGAAGAGAATTTGATGACCTAAAAGATTGATTCTAATGGGTATATTTCCAGGTACTAGTTGGGGATGAGTGGTTTCAGGTTTAATTTTTCTTCCTGTTCCAAATCAAGCATGGAAAGCCACATGTATTAGCCCATCTTTCATGCTGCTGATAAAGGCATACCCATGACTGGGAAGAAAAAGAAGTTTAATTGGACTTCCAGTTCGACATGGCTGAGGAGGCCTCAGAATCATGGTGGGAGACGAAAGGCACTTCTTATATGGCGGTGGCAAGAGAAAATGAGAAAAAACAAAAGCGTAAACCTCTGATAAACCCATCAAATCTCATGAGACTTAATCACTATCATGAGAATAGCATGAGAAAGACCGGCCCCCCACGATTCAATTACCTCCTCCTGGGTCCCTCCCACATGTGGAAATCCTGGGAGATACAATTCAAGTGGAGATTTGGGTGGGGACACAGCCAAACCATATCATTCCACTCATGGCCCCTCCCAAATCTTATATTATCACGCTTCAAAACCTATTATGCCTTCCCAACAGTTCCCCAAAGCCTTAACTGCTTTTAGCATTAACCCCAAAATCCACAGTCCAAAGTCTTACCTGAGACAAGGCAAGTCCCTTCTACCTATGAGTCTGCAAAACCAAAAGCAAGCTAGTTACTTCCTAGATACAGTGGGGGTACAGGTACTGGGTAAATACAGCCATTCCAAATGGGAGAAATTGGCCAAAAAAAGGGGTTACAGGGCCCATGCAAGTCCGAAATCCGGGGCATGGTGGGGCGGGGAGGGCAGTCAAATTTTAAAGCTCCAAAATGATCTTTGACTCCAGGTCATGCTGATGCAAGAGGTGGGTTGCTATGGTCTTAGGCAGCTCCACCCCTGTGGCTTTGCAGGGTACAGCCTGCATCCCAGCTGTTTTCACATGCTGGTGTTGAGTGTCTGTGTTTTTTCCAGGCACATGGTGCAAGCTGTCAGTGGATCTACCATTCCAGGTTCTGGAGGCCAGTGGCCTTCTTTTTATAGCTCCACTAGGCAGTGCCCCAGTAGGGACTCTGTATGGGGGCTCTGACCCCACATTTCCCTTCTGCACTGCCCCAGTGGAGGTTTTCCATGAGGGCCCTGCCCGTGCAGCAAACTTTTGCCTGCACATCCAGGCATTTCCGTATATCTGAAATCTAGGCGGAGGTTCCCAAACCTCAATTCTTGACTTCCCTGCACCCACAGACTCAACACCACATGGAAGCTCCCAAGGCTTGGGGCTTTCACCCTCTGAAGCCACAGCCCGTGCTGTACATTGGCCCCTTTCAGCCACAACTGGAGCGGCTGGGATACAGCACCAAGTCCTTAGGCTGCACACAGCACGGGGACCCTGGGTCTGGCCCACAAAACCATTTTTTCCACCTGGGCCTCAGGGCCTGTAATGGGAGGGGCTGCCGTGAAGGTCTCTGACATGGCCTGGAGACATTTTCCCCATGGCCTCGGGGATTCCCATTAGGTTCCTTGCTACTTACGCACTTTTCGGCAGCCAGCTTGAGTTTCTCCCCTGAAAATGGGTTTTTCTTTTCTATTGCATAGGCAGGCTGCAAATTTTCCAAACTTTTATGCTCTGCTTCCCTTATAAAACTGAATGCCTTTAACAGTGCCCAAGTCACCTCTTGAACGCTTTGCTACTTAGAAATTTCTTCCACTAGATACCTAAATCATCTTTCTCAAGTTCAAAGTTCCAAAAATCTCTAGGGCAGGGGCAAAATGCCACCAGTAGCTTTGCTCCAGTTTCCAACAAGTTCGTCATCTCATTGTCCATGTTGCTATCAGCATTTTGCGCAAAACCGTTCAACAGGTCTCTAGGAAGTTCCAAACGTTCCTACGTTTTCCTGTCTTCTTTGGAGCTCTCCAAAGTGTTCCAACCTCTGCCTGTTACCCAGTTCCAAAGTCACTTCCACATTTTTGGGTTTCTTTTCAGCAGTGCTCCACTCTACTGGTACCAATTTACTGTATTAGTTCATTTTTCACACTGCTGATAAAGACATACCCGAGATGGGGAAGAAAAAGAGGTTTAATTGGACTTACAGTTCCACATGGCTGGGGAGGCCTCAGGATCATGGTGGAAGGGGAAAGGCATTTCTTACATGGCCGCAGCAAGAGAAAATGAGAAAGAAGCAAAAGCAGAAACCCCTGATAAACCCTTCAGATCGCATGGGACTATCACAATCTCTTACTCACTGTCACAAGAATAGCATGGGAAATACAGGCCGCCATGACTCAGTTTACCTCCCACTGGGTCTCTCTCACAACATGTAGGAATTCTGGGAGATACAATTCAAGTTGAGATTTGGGTGGGGACACAACCAAACCATATCACCACAGCATCATGCCATGGAGCACAGGGCTGGGGCTGAAGCCCTGAGATCTGCCCCAGCCCCACTGCCCTGTGACCTTAGGTGAGTCCCTCCCCCTCCCCAGTCCTCTGTGTCCTCCTCTGTGTAAAAAGAGTGTGGGCTTCATGATTGTGGTCCTTTTTCCTGCTCCTGCATCTGACAGGCTCCAGTTCTGCTCCTGCAAAGAATGTGCTGGTCCTGCTGACTTGAGGCTCTAAGCCAGTGGGAGCAGGGAGGCTGTTAGAACTTGCTGCTGCTTTCCCCTTCAGGCCCTGGTTCTGACCTTCTCTCTGACTGGCTGCTCTTTGTCCAGGGGTAATATAAAGGCTTCTTGGGCTGAGGTGGGAAGTGCCTTGGAGATCTGTCCTTGACTCTTTGTCCCTGTTGGTTTTGCCTGCCCTCCGCATAGGTGAGGTCCCCAGGGGCCGTTGCAATGTTTGTTTGGCCTTTGCATACTGGATTCAGCTGCCCCTTTCTGGCCACTCATTTCTCACTTGGGCCTGAACCAGCTCAGCCTGCATTGCCTCTGGTTCGTCTGAACAAATTGGCAGGTCCTTTCTCTCCTGATATTGCTCTGATCTGACACTTTCTATATCACCCCCCAGCTCCTGCTCCTATCCAAGCCTCCATCACACATGCCTAGACTAAGAAAACTTCTTGGCCTATACTTGCCTCTCTTTCCAATATCCTTTCCATATGCTGCCAGAGAGATGTTCTTAAAAATGAAGCCTGGTTTTGCCACTCTCCACGGTTCCCTGGAGGTGCAAATCTTAGTGCAAGAAGAATTGGTCAAGATCTGGCATTTGCCTCCTGCCCCATCCTCTGCTCCTGTAAAACCAAACTGCTCATTCTTTTGGTACATGGTGTTCCCTGGACATTCTCTTCTCCAGCAACTGTGACTGATGAACTCCTACTCATCCTTCAGTACCCAATTCATATGTTCTTACTTACTTGTAAAGCTGATGCTCTGAGGAAAATTACCAACCATAACCAGAGACACACAGCCAAATCCAACAAGTGTGGCCCACAGTAGAGGAAAATAGCACAGTTCTTTGGTGAATTGAAGGGTGGTGGATCCCCCCCCAAGCCTCTACTATCTTTCTGCCTTCATCTGCCTGCGTGGTACAGCCCTTCTTGGTACCAGAAAACAGAAAGAACTATGAGTTCCGACAATAGATGACGCTATCTGAAAGATTTAATAAGTGTTTAAGAAAACGTTGAGTAAGCTTATGTTGCAATTCTACACGAGGAGTACAATAGCAATATATTCCACAACAGTAAAGCAAAATAAGTAATATTACCCCAAGTAACTAAACAAGAAGGCTTTCCTTGAACTGGGTGATTGTTGGAACCAAGCTGATATGGAGTTGTTAGCCAATTCCAATATGTGCCCAGAATTAGAAAATCAATCCAGATTTTTATATTACCTATCCCTTGTTTCTCCTGAGCAGTAGCCAGCGATCACTGGTTGGTTCACAGGAATAAGCAGTGTCAGTCTAAATTGCAGAAAAAAACTCAAAAACAATGAATGGGACTAGAATCTAATAACAGGTGTACCATAGTTTTTGAAACATAATTTTTCTCTTTCCAGGTTCCCCTTTTTATTAAAAAGAAGTCACAGTAGGATCGACGTGTTTGCAAAATGACTTTTAGTTTTGTTATACTTGCCCTGATTATCTGCATAACATGCAGCAAGAACAATTATTTGCCATATAGCCTTCTTTTTTAAAATTGGCTTTGATGGAACTTTGTTCCATAAGCAGTGTCAGGTTAGACTTTTTACAGCCTTGAGCCCAGCCATGGATTTATTTAACTGTGTCCATAAATACTTGTATGAGTTTGATAAATTTTTCTCATTTCAAGGTCTCAAGATAATTTGGGGCTCCTGGGCCTATCAGAACTTTTATTAGTTCTGTCTATACAATTGATTCCTGTTTGGGCTGGTATTTATGAATATATTAGTTTTCCAAAAGAGACTTGGAAGTTTATTTTTCCTCTCTGCATTTAAGAGTGCTTGTCAAAGTTCTATAGCTGATTGTATACCACCTTTTAAAGAGGACTGAAACATGACAACAATTGTCTGTGGATGACGAAAAGTCTTAGGGCAGCCACAGTCAAAGACACAATTTACAAGGAAATTTGGTTACTTTTGTGGCACATAATAATTTTACATAACCATTGTAATTATTACTGTGATAACGTACCACTAAGTCAGATCAAAATTATGGGAGTTTCCCCTAATTTTGGAACACATACCGATAACATATTTATACAAATATAACCCAATAAAAGTAAACACCATGTCATATTTGACAGTGCTTCCTGTATGATTTTAATATACCAAATAAGCCAAATAGTTTTGGACTTTAGGAGATCTAATATCTAAAAGGATTAATCAGGTCAGAAAAAGACTTAATTTAGAATTAGATTTTGGAAAGTTTGTCAAATATCAAAGGTTTAAAACACTGTAAGAGAACATCCCAGGTTACCGCAAGTCATTGATTTAGCCAAAATGATAACTCAAAGATTTTTAAAAAGCGAAAACCTTTATTCATTGACAGAGGGAAGACTTAGCTTTCTAAACAGTCTGTCTCTTGTATTTCCCTTCTTTTTCCTGTATTTAAAAGGCAAATAAAACTCTTTCATTATCTTTTAATGTTACTTGAAAATCTTGTTCAAGAGAAAGCCAAATTTTACCTTTGCATTAGTGTCCTATTAACATCAAATCCAAGTTTTGGTAAAACCTTATAGACAAATTTATCCAACTTTAATCAGTTTGACCATAAGGTAAGATTTTCATAAACTGTTTATAACCCTTTAGAATTTTTTGTTAAAGAGCAGACCAATGCTCTAAGAAAATCCTGTTGTGCTTTTATTCCAATGTTCAATTTATGGAAAAACTAAATAATACCTCTTTAACTTTAGCCAATATGTTCACACGCAGAATTTCTTTTACAAGATTAATCTTTCATAGACCTTCCACAACTTGCTCAAACCTTCAGCTTTAGCCTATCTGACTTAATATAATCCTTTAACCCTCTATACTGGGCAAAAAACAAAACAAAACAAAACAAAAAAACATATTCTGATGCCTTCTTACAATCTTGTACCAAAAACACATTCTACATGCCTTATATACCTTGCATGTAAAACTGTTTCTTTAGTAGTCTCAATCACATGTTACAGTGTTAACTCTTAGCAACTTTTATTTTTGGTGAAAAAGTCAGTAAGTAAGGGATTTATTTTTTATTTATTTATTTATTTATTTTTGAGACGGAGTCTCGCTCTGTCGCCCAGGCTGGAGTGCAGTGGTGTGATCTCACTCACTGCAAGCTCTGCCTCCCGGGTTCATGCCATTCTCCCGCCTCAGCCTCCCAAGTAACTGGGACCACAGGTGCCCGCCACCACGCCTGGCTAATTTTTTGTATTTTTAGTAGAGACAGGGTCTCACCATGTTAGCCAGGAAGGTCTCGATCTCCTGACCTCGTGATCCACCCGCCTCAGCCTCCCAAAGTGCTAGGATTACAGGCGTGAGCCACCGCGCCTGGCCAGTAAGTGATTTTAATTATGTACCAGGTGTGGAGCCTGGGACACTAGACAGAAGTGCAGATGAGGTTTGACTCTTTCCAGCATAGCCAGAGGTCATGGCTAACTCCGTATGTCCCCAGGCCTTATCTAGAATCTGATGTCTCCAAAGTAGGTAAGTTGAACAATTATCAAGTCATAGAAGCGTTCAGAGCTTAAAGCATTTAACAAACCTAATATCTGACCTGCATAATTTAGATCAAATATCTACATTTTGAAGACATTTTTATTTTACCAATAACCTTTAAAGCTATCTTTATTTCCCAAAGATTACCCAAGTGATATGAACTAAAAGGTATTAAAGTTTTTATTTTTCTGACAAAATATTTGATTTAAGCACTTAATTTTCTTTAAGCCAATTAAATAGAGCTCTTTTATATAAACATCACACACAGAACACATATAAATACACACAGACAGAAGAAGATCCAGTAGTTGTAAGATTTTTCATTTGCCAGTTTTTAAGTTTAATTAGATTACTGGCTTCAGGGTGCAGTCCTTCAAGGAATAGGGCCAGGAAAGCATGCAGTTTTTAGGGCCTAATAAGCAGGCACAGCTGGAAGACAAAACAGATCCCCAAAATATTAAGGGTCCCATTTTTATACTGGATCCTGGATCTCAAAAGGGAATCAGCACATCCCCCATAGGAGTCTTATTTCTCAGTGGGGTAGAGATGTTTCCATAGCTTCTAGCAGCGAAGAACGTGCTTCTCTGATCCAAATATGCAAAGAGAGTATCTCCCCATTACTGCCATTAGCCATCCCTAAAAGTATATTTTCTACCTATATCAAGGCTATATCTCTCATAGTGCATACTAATTTCTGATACCCTCAAAAGTCAAAAAAGTTCAGGTAACACAATGTAAAACAGAACAAAGCCTTAGAATTTGAGAGGGATCAATATATCTACTTTCAATTTCTGGGATTCCACCAGGAAAACAGAGTTTTCCCCAAATGGGGTCAGTGGCATCTTCTCCCTTTTTTGCCAGGAGTCCCAGGCTGTTAGAAATTATCTTGTGTCCTCTCATATGGGCATCAAGAGTGGCAAGAAGATAAGATGGAGAAAAACGACTCAGTTCACCAAGAAGAAAAAACTTTTTCAGAAAAATAAGATCCAAGAAGAGAAAAAACTTAAAGGCCTTTTAAATATATATATAGCCTGGATATCCATTTTTAAATAAGCTGATTTTTAACCAAATCTCTAATTCCCAAACTCTAGCCAGGACAAGCACCTGATATTTCTGGCTTTTGAACTTTAGCAAAGGTAACCGCCCAGGTGAAACCAATATTCCTTAACTAATGTGATGACTTAACTATGGGTGTATGAGGTACTTTCAAAAAGGTGTAAGCAGGTTTTTTAAAATGAGATTTAGAATCTTCAAAGGTAGGTCAGAGAAAGGAACTTCAAGATGGCAAGTCAGAAGTTGTTCATGGAGAGGGAAAGAATCAGTAAATGGCAAAGGTCACTCAAATATCAAACCAGAAAATACTTATTCCCTAGGCTGAGATTGAACCCAGGCTGCAATTGTGAGAAGACAAAAGTCTGGCCAGGCGCAGTGACTCACGCCTGTAATCCCAACACTTTGGGAGGCCAAGGTGGGTGGATCACCTGAGGTTAGGAGTTCGGGACCAGCCTGACCAATACGGTGAAACCCTATCTCTACTAAAAATACAAAAATTAGCCGGGCGTGGTGGTGGGCACCTGTAGTCCCAGCTACTCTGGAGGCTGAGACGGAAGAATTGCTTGATCCTGGGAGGTGGAGGTTGCAGTGAACTGAGATCTTGCCACTGCACTCTGGCCTGGGTGACAGAGAGAGACTCTGTCTCCAAAAAAAAAGGAAGAAGAAAAAGACAAAGCCTTAGCTGCTAAGCTACAGCATTGGGCAGTCTCCACTGACCTCCCCAGAAGGAGCCTCGAGCAATCAACTTTGAGCTTGCAAAGCCTTTTAACTGCTCAAGATAATTTTTAGAGCTAACTATGACATGAATTCCCAAAATTCCCACCCTTCAGATGGCAGAAACCAAGAGATAGTACTGCCACATGTTTACAAAGTCAAGCTCCCAAGGACATAAAACACGATGAGAGGGAAACTTCATCCAGTTTTTGTTTCAGGGACCTGCAGCAGCAAAGTTTATAGCTGATCAGTGCTGGGTCAGCTCAAATAGCAGACTTACAGGGGTCCTAGGCCTGCATTATATCCTATGGCACACCTTTTAATGACAGAATGACACACAAAGACAAATTCATAGCACAGAATTCACCAAATTCGCTGCAGCCTAAGACTAGCCTCACAAGTCCTTTTTCCCATTATCAAAACTTTGCAGAGGAGACAATGGTTTTTACCATTCCTTTAACCAGTTTGCACAGAGAGAGACTGGAGCCTGACTGGTAAGAAACTCTTGCCCTTTTGCCAGTGTGCCAGGTTTCTGGGTTCCCCTTCTCTGAGTGGCTTTGGTGGCCCTGCTCGCTGTGCCATAGCTATGAGGGCCAAGCCATGTTACCAAAAAAGACAAACAAAAAAACAAACATCTTTTTCACTTTTATGGAAGCAGAGGCAAAAACCTCTCAGTTTTGCAAGATGCCACACCAGGGGCTGCATGGGGGAACTGAATCAACATTTTCCAGTTTGACCAGAGCAAAATATGCATGACAAAACACAGACATGAGCCACCCAGCTCAGTGTCCAGTATCCACCTGGCAAGGCCCAAATTCACCTCCGTTGGCCCCTGTTATCTTTAATCCAATCAAAGTGGGGTGCAGTGACCTCCGACCAGGAGTTTGAACATGTGGTTTCTGGGAAAGATGGAAAAGTGGACAGTTGCCCTGAGTGACAGAAAAGATAGGAAAGGGAAAGGAGAGAAAGACAGAGAAAAGTATTGCCTGCAGCGGGGTGAGGAAGGCAAGGAACTCATGGAGGCCAGAGAAAGACCCACCCATCGTATCAACACCGAATCAAAAGTTCAGCCAGTCACTCATCAGTCACCAAAGGATCTTTTCCAGCAGTCCCATCAGCTCTCAAGTTTCCACCTTTGGGGAGAAAAAAAAGCTCCCCATGTCCCATGATCCTGTGCACACATAATCCTATCACCCACAGACGACAGCAAAGAGCGCAAGGCACATTAATCCCAAGAGGATAGTGGCTAACTGCTAAATCCAGTTTTCCTTACCGAGGAACTTCACCAAGGGGACCTCTCGTCCCCTGTGTCTCAGGAGTCCCAGCTCAATTCCATCCTTTCCCCAGGATAAAATACCTCTAACTCAATTCTGCCCTTTCCCCAGGGTAAAATACCCAACCACTTACCCAAAGTTGGCCAATTGGTACTGCAGTCGATTTCCTTTGAATCAAGACTCCCCTCAGTATCGCCCCTTCACCGTTTGCCAGGAAGATGTTACTGGAAAAAGGGGTCCCAATTCAGACCCCAAGGGAGAGTTCTTGGATCTCATGCAAGAAAGACTTCAGGGTGAGTTCATTGAGTAAAGTGAAGCAAGTTTATTAAGAAAGTAAAGGAAAAAGGCCTGGCATAGTGGCTCATGCCTATAATCCCAGCACTTTGGGAGGCCAAGGTGGGCGGATCGCTTGAGCTCAGGTGTTCGAGACCATCCTGGGCCATGTGGCAAATCCCCATCTCTACAAAAAATACAAAAAGTAGTCGGGCATGGTGGCACGCGCCTGTAATTCCAGCTACTCAGGAGGCTGAGGCAGGAGAATCACTTGAGCCTGGGAGGCAGAGGTTCCAATGAGCCGATGTCACGCCACTGCACTGCAGCCTAGGTGATGAGAGTGAAACCATTTCAGAAAGAAAGTAAAGGAATAAACAAACGGCTTCTCCAACAGGCAGTGCGGTCCAGAGGACTGCGGGTTGGCGATTTTTATGGTTATTTATTGATTATATACTAAAGAAGGGGTGGATGGTTTATGAGTTTTCAGGAAAGTGTGGGCAGTTCCCGGAACAGAGGGTTCCTCCCCTTTCTAGACCATATAGGGTAACTTCCAGATGTTGTCATGGCATTTGTAAACTGTCATGGCGCTGATGGGAGTGTCTTGTAGCATACTAATGCATTATAATTAGCATCTAATGAGCAGTCAGGACGACCAAAGGCCACTTTCCTTGTCATTTTAGTTTGGGGAGGTTTTGGCCAGCCCCTTGACAGCATCCTGTTATCAGTGGGATCTTGGTGACCGGTATCTTGCACCGGCCTCCTATCTTATCCTGTGGCTAAGAATGCCTAACCTCGGGAATGCAGCCCGGTAGGTCTCAGCCTAGTTTTATCCAGCCCCTATTCAAGATGGAATTGCTCTGGTTTGAAGGCCTCTGACATGTATCTTCATACCAGACTGCAAGTGCCCTGAGTCTGGGATTTTTGTCTGTGTCATCTGTGAGATGCCTGTCTTGGGTGTATGTGTCCCCAGGACTAGACCACTATCTAGCCCATAGTAGGGGTCAGTAAATATTTGTTGAAGGAATGAGTACTATATTTTTTTCTTTTTTGAGACAGAGTGTTGCTCTGTCGTCAGGCTGGAGTGCAGTGGCGCTATCTCGGCTCACTGCAACCTCTGCCCCCCCCGGGTTCAAGTGATTCTCCTGCCTCGGCCTCCCGAGTAACTGGGACTACAGGCGCCCGCCACCACGCCCAGCTAATTTTTGTATTTTTAGTAGAGACAGGGTTTCACCATGTGATCCGCCCACTTTGGCCTCCCGAAGTGCTGGGATTACAGGCGTGAGCCACCGCACCCAGCCGTGACTATCATATAATAAAACTGTAAGACACACACAGGAATGAGAAGGCAGTCAGGGTCTCCCCTTCAACGAGCCACACAGGGTTTAGAGATGTTCTTACGAGGCAGCGTGCAGGGTGTGAGCTTTGGGGATGCTTCCCTTCTATCCGGTGATGAGGGCCAGGTGCCAGGAACCTGATGGGGAGTGATACCTGTGGCTGTGCTGGGCAGAGGGATCACAGCTCTCCAGGGCTGTGTTTGCTACCTGACCACAATTAACATGATGACAGCTGACACACGACAGCCTGTGGCTGCTGTGCCTGGGCAGGGGTGGTAGTAAGAACACCTCCTGACTTCATGTGCTGGATGCCACGTAGCCCTGGGAAGTTCATAACGTATGGTTAGACCATATGTGGTCTGATGGGGAAAGAGAAAAGACAGGCATTTCCAAGCAGAGCAATGGAAACAAAAACCAGAGGAGAGACAGGGGACTCTGGGTGTGCGGAGACCTCATGGCTAAACACGTTCGGGAGAAACTGAGTGGGAGCAAAGAGAGTAACGGGAAGGTCTGGATGGCAAATTAGGGAAAGTAAAATGGTAATAGCTGAGAAATATAAAAATCACAATAAAACATGGGAAACCTATTGATAAGCCAGATCCCGGGTACTGACACTGAGAACTACATAGGGAAAGGACCTGTTCTTTTTTTTTTTTTTTTTTTGAGATGGAGTCTCGCTCTGTCTCCCGGGCTGGAGTGCAGTGGCCGGATCTCAGCTCACTGCAAGCTCCGCCTCCCGGGTTCACGCCATTCTCCTGCCTCAGCCTCCCGAGTAGCTGGGACTACAGGCGCCTGCCACCTCGCCCGGCTAGTTTTTTGTATTTTTTTAGTAGAGACGGGGTTTCACCGTGTTAGCCAGGATGGTCTCGATCTCCTGACCTCGTGATCCACCCGTCTCGGCCTCCCAACGTGCTGGGATTACAGGCTTGAGCCACCGCGCCCGGCCAGGACCTGTTCTTTTTTTAACAGCCAAAGGGGATGCCACGTTTAGAATCAGACAGCTGAGTTGAGCGTGACCCAGCATTGTGAGTTTCCAAGGGCAGGCTGCACTGGCTGGGAGGAGGGTGTGGTAGATCTGAATGAGGTTCATGAGGATTGTGTACAATGGGTTTATCTATAGGATTGGCTTTGGCAAGCAGGGAGGCCTTAAGAGTGTATAGCTTTTATTGTTGACCTAAAGTGTGTCATCAAAGTGGAGACACTCAGGCACGGAAGGGCAGAGGGCAGGCTTTGCAGAGCTATAGGTGAAATACTCACTCACATTCACCCACCTTCTTTCTTCACCTCTCCTAATGGCGGGGGTAAGATATTCAACGTTATTAAATTCCCTGGACGTTGCTGCAGGGACCGGGTGCAGAATAAGTCTGTGGTTATTATGGCACCATCACAAGCACTGATGAGCCTTTCAGGGCCTTTCCTGAACATGGCTTATTGCATTGGGAGTAGTGTTTATTTAGGGGTAAGCCTGCCTCAGATTGGAGTGTTAGGCCCTATCAGATGACGGAAGTTGGCTGTGCAGCATCATAAGTGAACTATAGCCTCATAAACTCTTCCTTCTCCTTCTCTTCCCTGTCAGGAATCCTCCAGGGTAGGAGTGAATAGGGAGGAGCCCTTCTTGTTGTGAGGCCTCTGGAGAGGGGTGGGTAGTGGATCCATTGACTCACCCCAGGCCTGGCCTCTGAGGAGCAGGAATCTCCCCAGAGTGGTCCTGAGCCAGACAGTCCAACTCTCCACACTGTCGCCTCTAAGCCTTCTGAATATCCTCTGGGGCTTCTCACCTGCTTGTATCTCTTTCTGGAATGTTCTTTCCATCACAATTTGCAGGGCTGACTCATCCTCACTGTCCAGGGATCAGCCCTTTAGAGCATGCTAAATATTATGTTGGGGAGGGTGTAGGCACGCATATGCATTTTGTTCGTAGAAGTCTAAAATATTTCATTAAGGACTCACACAACCACTACTGCATTGTTTGTGTTGGGGAAGGGAAAGTGGCCGGATGCAGAGAGGGATGGAAGGGAGACATCACTGCTTTCCCTTTTATTGCAGTTTTGGAATTTTGAACCATGCAAGTGTTTGTCTATTCAACAATAATAAATGTACAAGGGAGGTTTTCAATATCTTGGCCCCAGCATTTTCCCTTGGGAGCCCATAGGAACAACTTACAATTATTTTATTAATCAGCTTGAGTTTGGTCTTCCTTCTGTTCCACTACACCATGAACTCCGTGCAGGCAGGAGCCAGGTTCACCTTGCTTCTTAGCATCTAGTCAAGAGCTTGGCACACAGCTGGACTCAACTTTGGTTAAATTAAGGAAGAATGAAGCACTCACAACATCTGGCTGCTGTATTGTCATACTAAATGTGAATCTATATCCAAACTTCAAACTTTGATCGTTACTCCAGATGTCACAATTGTCCAGTGAGTTCACTGCCTGAATGCTCTAGGTTCCAGGCCCCTGGCATAGGGCCTGGTGCATAGTAGGTGTGCAGGAGAGATCTGTTGAGCATGTGAATGAATGGCTGACTTCATCTCTGGGTGTTCTGGAACTTCTCTCCCACCCCATTCTGTTCCCAGTGAGGTTTGGGGCTTTTCTGTTACAGCAGCCAGGATCCCTCTAATACTCTCCTCATCCTCTTCCTGGAGTGCCCTCCTCCCCTCTCCACTTCCAGCTCCCCAGCCCACACCCTCCTGGCAGGCTCCTCCTCTGGCTCACTGTCTGCCTTTCTCCAGAGCCTGCTCCAGCCTTCTACTTGTCCTTCCTCCATTTTGCCACCAGCAGGCTGAGGGCCTCGCCCTACCGATGGACGAAACCTCTTGTACGCTCTGACATTTTTCTTTTCACATTTTTTCCATTCAAATGTTTATATTTTTCTCTGGGACAGGATGCATGCCCATCAACAGGAGAAGGGATAGATTAATTGCATAATAGTCACACTGTGGAATAATTCATAGCAATAAAAAGACCAACCTGTTAATACACACAGTAACACAGATGAGTCTCAAAATTGTTAATGGAACAAAACCGACAGATACAAACTGTGTAGTTCTGTGTATATGAAGTTCAGGAACAGGTACATTTAATCTATGATGATAGAAGTCAAAATAGTGCATACCTTTGGTAGGCACAGGGTGGAGACAGACTGGAAAGAGGCAAAGAGAACATTCTGGGGTGATGCAGATGTTATGCTGATAGATATACAGGCTAAAATTCATTGAGCGAGACACTTAACTTTACACGTTTTATAGCACTGAATCATGCCTCAACTCAGGGAAATTAAAAAGACAGGCCTTATACGCTACACACTACTCTGTTCCCTTGTCCTTTTACTTTATTTAAACCTGCTGCCAGTTGGTAGATCTGCGTGGTAATTTTAGTGGCTGCGTAGTATTTCATTCTGTGGTCATCATTTGTATCTTCAGACCAACGTTGTTCCCTGGTAGAAAACCCTTCTGAAATGAGGTAAAAGGAGAGGGGACCCCAGGGCCTTTGGTGCTGTCTTTGTGGCTCTCAGGCCTGTGGCCTCTCTAGACAGGTTGGGAGAACACGGCTGCTGTTCTGGGACTGGATTGTTCAGAATAATTTGGCTTATCGGGAATAGTTGAATCAGGTTTCATCAAAATTAAAAACTCTTGTGCTTCAAAGGATATCATCACAAAAGTAAAATGATAACCCACAGACTGAGATAAAATATTTGCAAATTGTGCATTTGATAAGGGACTGTATCCAGAATGTATAAAGAACGCTTGCATCTCCATAGTAGATAAACAACCCAGTTTAAAAATGGGCAAAGATTTGAGTAGATATTTCTTCAAAGAAGATACGCAAATAACCAGTAAGCATACGAAAAATGTTGAACGTCATTAGTCATCATGGAAATGAAATCCCACTTAATAATGATATGCCGTTTCACAACCACAAGTAATGGCTAAAATAAAAAAGACCATTACAAGTGTTAAGGATGTGGAAAAATTAGAACCCCAGTGCACCGCTAGAGGGAATATAAAAGTTTCTTTTAGAAAACAGTCTGTCCGTTTCTCAAAATGCCACACATACCGTTACTATAGAATCCAGAAATTCTACTCCTAGGTGTATACCCAGGGGAAATGAAAACAGACCTCCATGTAAAAAAGAAAAAAAAAAATGTAGGCAAATGTTTATCGCAGCATGACAAAATTATTCATAGTAGCCAAAATGTGGATGCAACCCAATATCTATCAACTGGTGGATGAATAAAGAAAATGTGGTATATTCATGCTGTGGAATATTATTCTGCAGTAAAAAGGAATGAAGTACTGATGCATGCTCTAACATGGATAAACCTTGAAAACATCCTATAACATGGATGAACCTTGAAAACATGATGCTAAAAGAAGCCAGTCCAGAAAGCCACATATTGTATGATTCCATTTCTCTGAAATGTTCTAGATCAATGGAGCTAGAAGGTATATTAGTGTTTGCCTGAAGCTGGTGAGTGGAAGGTGGAGAATGGAGAATGACTGCTAGTGGCTAATCAAGTATATTTTTGGTGAATGTGTTCTAAAATTAGATTGTGGTATGGTTATACAACTCTGTGCATAGACTAGAAACCACTGAGCTATGGGCTTTAAGTAGGTATATTATGTTGCATGTGAATTATATCTTGAAAAAATGAGTGAGGCCCTTGGCTTGGGAAATAAGTTATTTTTAATTGAATTGCCTTTAAAACATTGAGTGAGGTGATGGGTGGGGAAATGGTCAGCAAAGACAGCTTGAAGTGGACCATAGCTTGGCAGGCAGACGTGGCACATCGTGGGAGGAGATTCCCTGCTGAGTGCACGAGTCCTGGCTTTGGCTCTTCCGCTCCCTGGCTGTCTGACTCTGGCCAAGCCGTCCTACCTTCTTAGGTTCTGTTTTCTTATTCCTAAAATGGAATTGTGTTGTTAAGGGAGCACTAGCGGAGTCTCCGAATCGCAGTGGTTTAACATAGTAGAAGTTAATTTTCTCACTCATGAAGTCCACTGCAGGGGCATGCAGGGACAGGCACCAACCTCCAGCCTGTGGCTTGGGGTGGGGGAAGAGCTCATGTGAGGTGCAGGGGCCAGGCTGGAGAGGACACACACCCCTTACCTCCCATTCCAGTGTCCAGAATTCATCATGTGATCCACCTAGAGCCAGGGCCCTGGAGATATGGTTACCTCCCAGCAATGTCTCTGTACTGTGGGGGACAGTGGGAGCCTTTGGTGCCAGGCAGCGGGGTCAGCCAGACTGATGCTGGGGCTTGGGCATCCAGGAGGGAGCCTGGTGGGGTTCAGGTTGGCAGAGCCTATGGGCCACAACCAAGGGGTCAATTACCGTCGAGCAGGAGTCCGTTGAGACTCAAAAGGCCAAATATGAACACAAAGCACGATGACCTTATCACAGCTCACGAGTTGGGGAAAGTCCTTTTGGCTGTGACTTGGGTCTGGCCATCTGACCACCTTTCCGTAGATCTCCCAGTCAGAGGGGAAGCATATTATTTTCCCATTTGAAGAACAATGATATTATACTCGTATTGAATATCATATAAAAAATAAATGAGGTAAAGATAGAAATGTGAAAATACATGAAGATATTTTACATGTAATTGTTTAACACCTTCATGTATAATGCAGTAGAAATCATAAAATAAGATTTTTTGTCGTAATGCTCATAAGGCATTAAGAATACAAAAAGGATGTTATGTCTGACAGTAACTAAAGCTAAATATAAGCACAGGCATATATTTGATTAATGTCTAGGTGGATGAAGAATTTTTATTATTTCTAACCTCTCATTTTGAGATTATTGTTGATTTACATTTGGTTATAAGACGTAGCTGGGTGCGGTGGCTTGCACTCGTAATCCCAGCACTTTGGGAGGCCGAGGCGGCGGGATCACGAGGTCAGGAGTTCAAGACCAGCCTGGCCAATATGGTGAAACCCTGTCTCTACTAAAAATGCAAAAATTAGCACGTGCCTGTAGTCCCAGCTACTCAGGAGGCTGGGGCAGGAGAATCACTTGAACCTAGGAGGCGGAGGTTGCAGCGAGCCGAGATTGTGCCACTGCACTGCAGCCTGGGCAACAGAGCGAGACTGTCAAAAAAAGGAAAAAAAAAAAAAGAGAGAGAGAGAGAGAAAGAGGTCCTAGTAAACCCTCACTAGTTTCCCCAGTGGTAACCTCTTTCATAGCTACAGTGCAGTATCACAGCCAGGAGAAAGAACTGGATGCAATCCCTCAAGCTTGTTCAGATGTCACCAGCTGCATATGGACTCATCTGTGCTTTTGTGTATTTAGTTCTAGGAAATCTTAGCACCTGTATAGATTTGTGTGACCACCATGGCAGTCAAGGTGAAGAAAGTTCCATCAAAAGGATTAGTTGTGGTTCGCTTTTATAGCCATACCCCGACCCTTCCTTCTCAGTCACTACCCCAGCAACTCCGAATCCACTTTCCACCTCCAGAATTCTGTCGTTTCAAGAATGTTGTATCAGTAAGAATCATCGTGGTGTAATCATTTGAGATTGGCTTTTTAAAATATAGCATAATTCCCTTCAGATACATCCAAGGTATTGCACATACAGATAGTTCATTTATTTTGACAAAATTGTTACATAAACAATACACATATTTTCAGGGTATGTGCAATATTTTCATATATTCATATAATGTATAATAAACCAGGGTGATTGGGGTATCCATCACCTCAAACATTTATCTTCTCTTCATGCTTCACATTTTTCTCTTCTAGCTAGTTTGAAATAAATAAGAGATTATTATCAACCATAGTCACTGTACTGAACTGTTGAACACTAGGTCTTACTTGTTTTATCTAACTGAATTGTTATACCCATTAATCAACTTCTCTTCATCCCCTCTTCCCTCTCTGCTTCCTGGCCTCTGATAACCATAAATTCGTTTTCTATTTTCATGAGATCCTTTTTTAGCTTCCACACATGAGTGAGAACATGTGATATTTGTATTTTTATGCCTGGTTGTTTAACTTAACATAATGACCTCCAGTTTCATCCATATTGCTGCAAGCGACAGGATTTCTTTTTTTATGGCTGAATAATATTTCATTGTGTGTATATACAGCACATTTTCTTTTCTTTCTTTTTTTTTTTTTTTTTTTTGAGACGGAGTTGTGCTCTGTTGCCCACCCAGGCTGGAGTGCAGTGGTACAGTCTCGGCTCACTGCAAGCTCCACCTTCCAGGTTGACACCATTCTCCTGCCTCAGCCTTCCAAGTAGCTGGGACTACAGGCGCCCGCCACCACGCCTGGCTAATTTTTTTGTATTTTTAGTAGAGATGGGGTTTCACCATGTTAGCCAGCATGGTCTCGATCTCCTGACCTCGTGATCCGCCCGCCTCGGCCTCCCAAAGTGCTGGGATTATAGGCGTGAGCATATAGCACATTGTCTTTATTCACTTATCTGTGGATAGGCACTTAGGTTGATTCCATATTTTGGCTGTTGTGAATAGTGCTGAAATAAATATGAGTGTAGATATTTCTTTGATACATTGGTCTTCTTTGTTTTGGATATTTACCCAGTTGTGGGATTGCTGGATCATAAGGTAGTTCTATTTTCAGTTTTTTGAGGAATCTCCGTACTGTTCTTTATAGTGGCTGTGTTAATTTACATTCTACCAACAGTGTGTGGGGGTTCCCCTTTCTCCACATTCTCACCAGCATCCATTATTTCCTGTCTTTCAATTAAGAGCCATTTTAACTGGGGTGAGATGATATCTCATTGTGGTTTTGATTTGCGTTTCCCTGATGATTACTGATGTTGAGCATCTTATTCATGTTCCTGTTGGCCGTTTGTATGTATTCTCTTAAGAAATGTCTACTCATGTAATTGGATTACGTGGGGGTTTCTTTTTCTATTGAGGTGTTTGACTTCCTTGCATATTCTTGTTATTAATCGCTTATCAGATGGATGGTTTGCAAATATTTTCTCCCATTCTGTATGTCGTCTCTTCACTTTGTTGATTGTTTCCTTTGCTGTGAAGAAGCTTTTTCGCTTGATGTGATCCCATTGGTCTATTTTTGCTTTTGTTCCCTGTGCTTTTAAGGTCTTACTCAAAAAACCTTTGCCCAAACCAATGCCCTGGAGCGTTTCTTCAGTGTTTTCTTTTAGTAGGTTCATAGTTTCAGGTGTTAAAGTCTTTAGTTCATTTTGATTTGATTTTTGTATGCTCAGAGATAGGAGTCTAGCTTTATTCTTTGGCATATGGTTATGCAATTTTCCCAGCACCACTTATAAAAGAGACTGCCCTTTCCCCAGTTTTGGCCTCTTTGTCAGAAATAAGTTGGCTGTAAATTCATGATTTATTTCTGGGTTCTCTATTCTGTTTCATTGGTCTTCGTGTCTTTTTTTATGCCAGTACCATGCTGTTTTGGTTACTTGGCTTTGTACTGTATTTTGAAGTCAGATAGTGTGATGGCCCCAACCGTGTTCTTTTTGCTTAAGATTGCATTGGCTATTCAGGGTCTTTTGTGAATTTTTAGAAATTTTAGAATTTTAAAAAATATTTCCATGTAGAAAGTCATTGGTATTTTGATAGGGATTGCATTGAGTCTGTAAATCACTTTGGGTAGTCTTCACATTTTAATATATTAATTCTTCCAATCCATGAACATGGAATATCTTTCCATCGTTTAGTCTTCTTCAATTTCTTTCGTCAATGTTTTATAGTTTTCCTTGTAGCCATCTTTCACTGGTAAAATGTGTACCTACGTATTTTATATTTTTATAGCTATTGTAAATGGGATTGCTTTCTTGGTTTCTTTTTCAGATTGTTTGCTTTTGTCATATAAATGCTACTGATTTTTGTATGTTGGTTTTGTATTCTACAACTTTACTGAATTTATCAGTTCTAACTTTGTTTTTTTTTTGGTGGAGTCTTTAGGTTTTTCTAAATGCAAGATTATGTTGTTTTATATTTAAAGACAAGGATAATTTGACTTCCTTTTCCATTTAGATGCCCTTCATTTCTTTCTCTTGCCTAATTACTCTGGCTAGGACTTCCAGTACTACACTGAATAAAAGTAGTGACAATGGGCATCCTTGTCTCGTTCCAGATCTTAGAGGAAGGACTTTCAATTCAGGGGAAGCATGCTTTTAGATAAGCATTTGTAAATTCCCAAATCAAAGGACTATGGCACTACCTGCTTACTCCCACTCAAATGTAAAGCTGATGACCAGGTGGGGTAGTCCCATCCTCCAGCATCTTGTGCCTCGACGGCGGCTTCTCCAGTGGCCCGCGTGTGAGATGTCCGGTTTCATCAGGAGATGGCTGGTTGTTGCAGCTGCCAAGAGGATTGTGTTGTGGAGCTGTTGCTATAGAGAAAATCTGATTACATTCAAACTCAAGCTCATTAAATCAGAATTTTCTTTTTCCTCAAGGCTGGAGAATGTCACTAGGAGGCCCTTCCTCTTTCTGCCTTCTTCAGGAAGGTAAATGTTCAACAGGGCTCTGTCTGAGCATGAAAAGAATGCCTTGTTCCTTCTGATCCCAGCTAGCTGCTCGGAAGATGACTCACCAGGAAGTCAAAGTGAGAAATTGATATGGTTGGGGCAAGTGCAAATACTCGCAGACAGTCTGATTCACAGGTAGTGCCTTCTCCTTTTTGTAGCACTCACTGTGCCACGAGTCATACCTATGCATATTAGTCAGGGGTCTCCAGAGAAACAGCCAAGAGGATGAGTCTACATACAGAGAAAGACACTTATTTTAGGGAATTGGTTTATGCAATTGCGGAGTTTGGCAAGATCAAAGTCAGTAAGGTAGGTCAGCAGGCTGGAGACCCAAGGCAGAGTCGCAGTTTAAGTCTGAAGGCCACCTGCTGGCAGAATTCCTTCTTGCTCAGAGGAGGTCAGGCTTTGTTCTGTTAAGACTTTAACTGATTAGATGGGACCCACCCACATTTGATGGAGGGCAGTCTGTTTTACTACAAAGTCAGCTGGGGAGTATTTTTTTTTTTTGAGACAGAGTCTCACTCTTTCACCCAGGCTGCAGTGCAGTGACGCAGTCTCGGCTCACTGCAACCTCTGCCTCCCAGGCTGAGATCCTCTCGGCCTCAGCCTCCCAGAGCAGCTGGGACTACAGGCATGCACCACCATGCCTGGCTAATTTTTGTATTTTTTTGTAGAGACAGAGTTTTGGCATGTGGTGGTCTCAAACTCATGGGCTCAAGCAGTCCTCCTGCCTTGGACTCCCAAAGTGCTAGGATTATAGGCATGAGCCACCACAACCACACCAGGCTAATTATCTATCTATCTATCTATCTATCTATCTATCTATCTATCTATCTATCTATTTTGGTAGAGACGGGGTTTCACCGTGTTGCCCAGACTGGTCTCAAACTCCTGGATTCAAGTGATCCTCCTGCCTTGCTCTCGCAGAGCTGGTATTATAGGTGTGAGCCGCTGTGCCCAGCCTTCAGAGTGTGATTTAGATGTTAATCTTACCTAAAAAACGACTTCACAGAAACATCTAGAATAATGTTTGACCAAATCTCTGGGTGTCATGGCCTGGTCACGTCGACACATAAAAATAACCATCACACTGTGTTTGTGCTAAACATGCTCACAGCAGTGCGGGCTTTCCTGTGAAGGGCATGGACCCTGGGAGGCCTGGACACGAGTCTTTCCTCCTTCATTTTCTAGGAGTGTAACCTTAGCTTC
Organism: Rhinopithecus roxellana; assembly: GCF_007565055.1. Taxonomy (NCBI): domain Eukaryota; kingdom Metazoa; phylum Chordata; class Mammalia; order Primates; family Cercopithecidae; genus Rhinopithecus; species Rhinopithecus roxellana. The sequence continues at coordinate 153,810,747 of NC_044553.1, read as the reverse complement.
TGCACGCCTCTGTGGTCTTGTAAACACACTAGCCATTTATCGAGCCCTCTGTCTGTACTGAGCATGGTGGATTTGTGATTCTCCCTGAGCTTAAAGACAGGATGTTTTATGGGACTAACCCAGGGTTGTACAGCTGCTAAGTGGGGCCTTGAATCCAGTTCTGGCACTCCGAGGTCACAAGGCTGGCTGAGGATTTATTAAAATAAGATGCAGTGGTCCGGCACAGTGGCTCATGCCTGTAATCTCAGCACTTTGGGAGGCCAAGGCAGGCAGATCGCATGAGCCCAAGAGTTCCAGACCAGCCTGGGCAACATAGTGAAACCCCAGCTCTACAAAAAATACAAAAATTAGCCAGGTGTATTGATGCATGCCTGTAGTTCCAGCTAGTCAGGAGGCTAAGGTGGGAGGATCGCTGGAGCCCAGGAGGTCAGGGCTGTAGTGTGAGCTGAGATGGTGCCACTGCAGTCCAGCCTGGGTGACAGAGTGAGACTGTGTCTCAAATAAATAAATAAATAAGGTGCAGGTGTGTTGAATACCAAGTTGGGAATGGTGGTAATGAATCCAGACTCAGAGGGTCTAAGGTCATGATGATGGTAGTGACAATGACCATAACCGACACTCACTGGGCATTTGCTGTGCCAGTCAGTTGTCTGAGTTCTTCACAGGCACTAACTCATTTAATCCTCACAACAACCCCCCAAGGTGAGCACTGCCGTTATCCTCATTTTCCTGAAAATTGAGGCACAACTTACAAAATGTATCCGAGGTTTCCTTTCTTCTCCCAGCCACCCCCACCTCATCTCTTTGGCTGCTCTAGGCTCTGCAAAGCCTGTCTCATGCCCTTCCAGCTGGAATATCCATTTATGCTACCTGTGAGTTCATATTCCAAGTAAGGTTAGGGCTCCATGGCCAAACTCCTGCATTGAGGTGAAGTGGGCAGATACCTCCCTCTCCTTTTCCTGGGTCACATCAGAACCCTTTTGCTGGGTGGATGTGGCTACTTCATTGTCTCATCAGTGTCTGGATCTTTCAGGCTTGTAGGGGCCAGGCCACAGTGAGTGATACGGTTTGGCTGCGTCACCACCCAAATCTCATCTTGATTTGTAGTTCCCATAATCCCCAGGTGTTGTGGGACGAACCTGGCAGGAGGTAATTGAATCATGGGAGCAGTTACCCCCATGCTGTTCTCCTGATAGTGAGTGAGTTCTCATGAGATCTGATGGTTTCATAAGGGGGTCTTTTACCCTTTGTTTGGCACTTCTCCTTGCTGCCGCCAGTGTGAAGAAGGACATGTTTGCTTCTCCTTCATCTTCCACCATGATTGTAAGTTTCCTGAGGCCTCCCCAGCCATGCTGAACTGTGAGTCAATTAAACGTATTTCCTTTATAAATTACCCAGTCTTGGGTATGTCTTTATTAGCAGCATGAAAACAGACTAATACAGGGAGCCACACATGCACTGGGCAGTTGGTTTGGGTGGCACAGGCTGAGCCTGGGAGCCGCAGTCACTGCATGGTGGTTAAGAGTTGTGCTCGGAGACCATGGCCTAGTTTTGCTCCCGCCTCCCAGAAGAACAAGATGCATGACCTTGGACACATGACTTGACTCTCTGAGGGCAACTTTCTGATCCAGAAAATGGGGAGGCTGGGCACGGTAGCTCATGCCTGAATCCCCAGTACTTCGGAGGTCAAGGCAGGAGGATTGCTTGAATCCAGGAGTTTGAGACCAGCCTGGGCAACAGAGGGAGACCTTGTTTCTAGAAAAAACACAAAAATTAGCCAGGCATGGTGGCACATACCTGTAGTCCCAGCTACTCGGAAGGCTGAGGTGGAAGGATCACTTGAGCCTGGAGAGGTTGAGGCTGCAGTAGGCCATGATCACACCACTGCACTCCAGCCTGGACAACAGAGTAAGATCCTGTCTTGAAAATAAATAAATAAATAAATAGGGAAAAGAGTAGGCCCTACCTTGAACTTACCAAGATTGGATAAGATACTGTCTCTAAAGCTCTAAGCACAGTGCCTGCCTGACACATAACCAGTGCTCCAAAAATGGTAGCTATTTTTATTAGGCATTTCATAAATGCCACATGGATATCTTTTGGCTGACTCTGCTTGTTCTAGATTATTTTTCAGGTCGCTGCTTGCTGAGTTGTCCTCTGGTCACTGGGAATATATTTATTTTGTTGTTCTTCTGTTGAACAGAACAGCTGGCAGAATGGTTTTCAGTAGCCAGGCCAAAAACTCAGTGAACCCCAGCACAGGTACAGGGCTCTGAGAATGTCGGCTCAAAGAGAGTGCCCTGGAGCCCAGCTCTGAGAATAGCATTAATGCTTTTGAACAGGCGATGACATTGGGTTGCTGGCTCTCCAAACGATGTGGGGAGACACGTGGAGAGTTCAGATTGATTTGCCAAGATGTTTGGGAGCATTTGGGAACACAGGCGCGGACGCTGGCCCAGCCCCAGCGCCTGTCAGCCAAGCACAGCCAGGCCTTTGATGAGGGCCCTCCTGAGCCCAGAGCCAAGCTGCTGCTTGGAGGAGAAATTCCCAGGACAGGCATCTGGGGGAGAAAGCTGCTCGCAGGTTGTCAGGACTCATTCCCTCTGAGTGAGACTGATGGATACTCATAGAGGCCAGGGCCACAGAAGCCGGTGATGACTTCCAGGTTCTTGCTGCAGGGAGGCATGGGCTGTGGGGATCCCCATGTCGTCTGGGGCGCAGCTGCCCAATGGGCAGATGGGAGGAGCGGGTGGACCTGCGGGCAGCTTGCGAAGGCCAGGCTTGGAAGAGCCACCCTGCCCGACAGCAGTTGTGTGATCTCCGCGTCGCAATGCAGAGGCACAGGTCCTCTAAGACTGGTGACTCTCACACTGTTGAGAGGGACTGTTCATTCCATTCCATTCCCTGACACGTGTATTTTCTCTGCAGGGAATATCGCAGCCTTTCTGCACTTCAGCACCATGCCTGAGGGCCGTTTTAGATGGCAAGATGACCAGGAGAAACTACAAAAAAGCAAAAACCATGGCAGTAACATGACATTTGTAGCTACAAATCTACTTTAGAGAGTAGAGCAGTTCACAGAGACAGAATCTGGGAATTCACCCACTCTCTGAAATGTATTTGTATGTCCAGAATCAGTGCTCGTCTTTCGTGGAGGTGCCCAAAGCGGCATCAAGTCTGAGCAGCTGGACGTGCACGTTCCCAGCGGAGGTGAAACGAGGCAATGGGTCTCGGCCTTCTGCTTCAGTTCTCAAACTATAAATAAGTGTCCTTTCTGCAGCCTACTTAGTGTCCCTTTTTTTTTTTTTTTTTTTTTTTTTTTTTGCATTTGTGTGCTTTCTCTCAGTGATCTTGCCATTTAAAACAACCTCTAAGTAGAGTCTGGAAGTGGAGAAAGGCTGTGATGTTCCTTGCGGAGAAAATACATGTGTTCAGTAAGCTTCGTTCGGGGATGAGTTACAGTGCTGTTGGCTATGAGTTCAGTGTTAGTGAGTCATCAATGCCTATTCAGTAAAGTGTCCTTAGACAGAAACACACATGAAACAAGGGTCAAGGGTTACTGGTTGGTTGGCAAAAATTTGTAACCAGAGGTTTGCAGGAACCTAACCCTGTATTTCCCCAAAAAGCAATGATTCATTATTCACTAATTCGGTGTTGACCACAACTTCATAGAATACCATACTGTGAATGAAGAGAATCAACTGTATTTCATTTGGACAATGGGGATAAACTGGGTTGTGTAGTCACTCAAGACCTGACTCAAAGACACTTCCACCAGGAAGCCTCCCATGGTCACACCAGCCTCCAAGGATCATTTCCCACCCATACCACCTCACCCCACAATATGTATTGTGTTTACCATTAGTTTCACATTTGACATGGACTGCAAGATATTAGTCACACTTCCCATAGGCCTTCTGTTATTGTGTGTCAATACCACAAGTTCCCTGAAGACTGAGGATATGTCTAAGATAATGTCTCCACTCATAGCAGGCAATATTGTAAGTGCTTGATTCTTTGAACAAACATTTTATTCAGTAACGTGTTTGTTGGATCATTTTTTTTTTTTGAGACAGAGTCTGGCTCTGTCACCCAGGCTGGAGTGCAGTGGCACCATCTCAGCTCACTGCAAGCTCTGCTTCCTGGGTTCATGCCATTCTCCTGCCTCAGCCTCCTGAGTAGCTGGGACTACAGGCGCCCGCCATCACGCCCAGCTAATTTCTTTTTTTAGACGGAGTCTCGCTCTGTCGCCCAGGCTGGAGTGCAGTGGCATGATCTGGGCTCACTGCAAGCTCTTCCTCCCGGGTTCACGCCATCCTCCTGCCTCAGCCTCCCGAGTAGCTGGGACTACAGATGCATGCCACCACACCGCTAATTTTTTGTGTTGTTAGTAGAGATGGGGTTTCACCGTGTTAGCCAGGATGGTCTCGATCTCCTGACCTCGTAATCCGCCTGCCTTGGCCTCCCAAAGTGCTGGGATTACAAGTGTGAGCCACCACACCCGGCTGTTGGATCCATTCTTTTAGTGAACCAATATGCAGAACTGAATGAGTGAATGAATGATGTGCTTACCGAACACCTGCCATGTGCCAGATGCCCACAGGAGGATGCAGAGTTGTGGGTGCTGCAATAGCAGGGAGTGGAAAGGAGGTGCCACCCCTATCTGAGGGAGGGCAGCCAGAGGAATTTGACGAGCAATTGGAAAAGTGCAGGGAGAGCATGCCAGGCAGCAGGAACAGTGCGTGCAGAGGCCTGGAGCCCCAGGCAAGCAGGCATATTCAGGAGCCACCAAGTGCAAGGGGTGAGCCGTCCAGGTGGGTGTGGGGAGAGGAAACACAGGTGCAGCTGGCCATGCATTTTCATGCTGAAGAGTCCCAAGTGAAGAAGAACCTTTGAGGGGGCCATGCATGCCGTGGTTTTGAGTTTGCACTTCAGACTTTTGTGCTCAGTGAACTCAACAGCAGATGCCCGTAGTTCAGAACAGGTATCTGCTCTGTGCTGGCCCCACCTGGGAGTGGGGGTGGGCCCTGGGCAAGTGATCTCCTCTCCCAGCCCCCAGCCAGGCACAAAAACAGGATTCCCAAACAGATCAACATCTCGTTTTCCTGGCCTGCTCCCAGCAGCTCTGTGGGAACTACAGTCTGTCTCGTTTCCTCCCAGATGTTTCTTGAAACTCCAGGAGGGGCCCAGGAAGAGGTGGGTGGGGGTGTCCTCCGTGTCCTCGTAAAGTGCACATTCTGTCACCCCGGAGGTTTGTCCATGCCCATTTCCTCCTCTGCTCTGGCGCCCAAGGTCATGCCTGGTGATGGGGAGCCAGTGGACTTCCAGGGTCCTAGTCTGCTGTCAGCTCTGTCGCGTCTCCCAGCCAAACAAATGTGTTCACCCCTCCATTCCCGCTGACACTGGGGAGGAGCAGTGGTTGTCTGTACCACTGACGCTAGGAGGCCAGCCCACCACTTTCCCAGCCTTGCTGGCCGGCGCAGCCCCCCGCTCCAACCTGCCATGCAGCACCATCCCCCTGAGTGCACACCCCACACACAGATGTACACAGCACACCACACCACACATAAACACACACAACACATCACACATACATACAAATACACCCTCCACACACACACACCACACCACACACCATACACACAAACACATCCTCAACACACTCACAGACCACACATACACACATATCCTCCACATGCACATACACCCTCCAGACACACACCACACACCATACATACATACCCTCCACACACCACAGATACATACATATACCATACACAAACACACTCTCCACACACAACCACACCACACATACAAACACATCCACACCACACAGACCACACACATACACACCCTCCACACACACACCACATACCACACATACACACTCTCCACACACAAACACACACCACATACCACACAGACCACATATACACACCTTCCACACACACCAGCACCTACACGTACACTCTCCACACACAAACACCACACCACACACCATACACACAAACACACCCTCCACACACTCACAAACCACACGTACACACATATCCTCCACATACACATACACTGTCCACACACAAACACCACACATACATGTACACTCTCCACACACACACCATAGATACATACACCACACACAAACACACTCTCCACACACAACCACACTATACATACAAACACATCCACACCACACAGACCACACACACATACCACACATACACATATACACCGTCCACACACACACACCACAGATACACACCTATACCACACACACTCTCCACACACAACCACACCACACATACAAACACATCCATACCACACAGACCACACACACATACCACACATACACATACACACACCCCTACACCAACATACCATACACCACACACCACACATATCCTCCACACAAACACACACCACATACCACACAGACCACATACACATACACACCCTCCACGCCACACACCACACATACACACACCACACACAAACACACACCACACATACAAACACACCCTCCACACACCACACATACACATACACACCCCCCACACACACTACACACCACACAAGCACACACTCCACACACAAACACACACCACACATACACACAAACACACCCTCCACACACCACACATACATACAAACACACCCTCCACACACACATCATCCACCATACATTCACACACATCCTCCACACACAAACACAACATACACCATACAGAGCACCCACATATACCACACATACACATACACACACCCCACACACAAACACATACACCACACATACACACACCCCACATGTCACAGATACATATACATCATACATATATACCCACCATGCACACCACACACACCACATCATATGCACTATGCACGCATATGCACACACCCCACATACACATAACACTATGTGCATATCATATCCCCACACAAACACACATACACACTGCACATGTGCTGCACACACTTCCCCACACCCCACATAAGCACACACACCTCACTCATACCACCTAGTCTGCACACTCGCACCACACTCATGCACACAGTCCCCACATGTACACACACCACACACTCACACACACCACACCCCCGTGCACAGCACATGGCCTGCACACTCACAGGAGGTGTGCTCTGCTGCTGGGCTGTCGCGCACCCCCATGCTCCTCATGGCAGAGCGGTCTCCTGGCAGGGCTGTCCTTTCGGCTCCTGCCCTCTTTGCCAGAGGTCACTTGGCCTGAGACTCAGGGTCAGGCCGGAGGAGGTCCTGACCAGCGCTGGTGGATGTCAGCCACACGGGCAACCTCCATGTTCGCAGCCTCCCCTTCCCCCCACATTGGGCTCTTCAGGGGGGTCCAGTGAACCAAGCCCACTTCCATTCCCTCTTTTCTTGGGGGTGCTGATGCCCGGGAGCCTCTCAGCCCCTGGCGTGTAGAGACCTGGGTGGCTTCTCCCACTGGCCCTTCAGACAGGGCTTTCCTGTGGGTGGAACAGTCTGTTAGGGAAAATGGAGTCATGTCATCTGCTCTTGGAAGAGGGTTTTCAGGAGACAGCGGGCTTCCGGGAGGGATGAGCAGAGAGCGGAGATGCTTCTGCAGGTCTTGGGCAGCGTGATGATGAGAACACGTGAAGCGGCTGTCACGGAAGGCAGGTCGATGGCTCTGTGGTCCCATCCTCACCACAGCGCCTCGGGCCATGGGCATCGCCGCATTCTACGGGTGAGAAGAGGGAGTGCCAGGGCGCCTCTTCATTTACTTGAGCTGCTGTGGCCAAGCACCCCAGACTGGGGGCCTTTCTTGACAGATGTTGACTTCCTCCCGGTTCTGGAGGCAGGAAGTCTAAAATCAAGGTGTTGGCAGGGTTGCTTTTTTCTGAGGCTGTGAGGGAAGGACCTGTCCTGGGCCTCTGTCCGTGGCATGTAGCTTGCCGCCTTCTCTCTGTCTTCACTTGAACTTTCCTCTGGGTATGTCTGTGTCCTATTCTCTTCTTACAAGAACACCAGTCCTATTGGGTAGGACCCACCCTGATGACCCTGCTTTAACTTGATCACCTCTGTAAAGACCCTGTCTCCTCACGGTCTGAGGTTCTGTGGGTTAGGGCTTCAGCATATGAATTTTGGTGGGGTGGAGGGGGCATGATTCAGTTTGCAACAGAGAGGTCAAGTGATTTACCCTTGACTGCACAGCTGGATGGTGGAGCTGAGAGAAGAGCCGATTTCTGCAGGACTCCAAAGAGTGAGCAGGGCCAGGGCAGCCTCCCGTCTGCAGCCTTCCTGGAGGGGTTGTCTCCACGGCCCTTTGCTCCTGTGGGTGTGGTTGCGGGGAGGCACTTGATGGGAAAGGATGGGATAGAGCAGAACCCTCCCATCCCTGCAGATTCGGCTTATCCTTAGCTCCGGGAATACTCCATGTTCCAATCAGAAGGACAGGTAGTGCCAGGGAGACTATTCTTTCTGCTAAACATACTTGAAGGTTGATATTGAAAACAAAGAAATTTGGGGGTCAGGTTCTAGTTCTGAAACTTCTTAGCAGTCTGGTCCTCAGCACATGCCCCGAACCTCTTTTTTTTTATGGTGAGATGGGAAAAATAATGCCTGTCTGTTGGGCTTCTTGGTGGCAAGTGACAGAAACCTAACTGGAACTAACCTTAGCACAGAGGGGACTAAGCTGCTTATGGCCTTCGAGGAAGAGAGATGGAACACGCCACTGGCTGGTCAGGAATGCAGCTGGCCCCAGTGGTAAAAAAAGTAATAATAATAATAACCAGGGCCTTGGGCACTGCTGACTCTTGTACTCTTGCCTCTGCCCCTCTCTACAGTCTGTCCAGTTCTCTCTTATTCTCTCAACCTACTTTCTCTACCAAGTGGGAAATGAGGCCTCCTTTAACCCCAAGTTCTCGTCTCATGGCTTCAGTTGTGCGAGAGATTCCTGAGTCCAGATCTCTCAGGGAAGGAGCTCATTGGCTCAGCATGGGTCCTGCCTCCTCTAAGTCAGTCCAGCTGGGACTGGGAGGGCCGGGGTGCTGAGATGCGGCAGAGACAAGGCCTAAGACTTGGAAGTCTTACTAGGACATGGTAGCTCCACATCCCAGATAGCCACGTGGGAGCAAAGAGGCAGGCTGCAAAAGGAAGGGAGTTTGAACACGCTATCATTGAAAGAATTAAACCAGGTGTGTGCCTGAGCACCTGTAGCCCACTGCCTGGCTTCAGAAATGCAAGCTTCCTTGCCCTCCCACCCATGCCCTTAAATAATACGTGTTAATTGAAAGAGATTAATTTGAATTAATGAGATTCTATTAAAATATTTTTAACAGTTAAGTAGATAATTATTCTACGAACAAAACAAATGGCTCCTGCAGGGCTCTATGTCAATGAATAGACACCTTCATTTACAGTTGGGATCCTTCACCTCCAAGAGAATGATGTAAATCTATTATTTGCAGAGGATTAATTAAGAGGGAAATGAATAAAAACAGTAACAAACAGGTCCTCGTCTAGATGCAGCAGGCAGTTGACAGCAGGCACTGGACAGTTGTTTCGATGCAAAGTGTAAATAATGTATTTTGCCCTTGCCTTTGCCTTCTCAGACTCTGACGCATGCAAACGTCAACCCAGGATGAAAGATCACACATTCTGATTTAACAGAGCTTTATGAATAATGGCCTCATTGTATTAAATATATTTGGTCCGAAGAAACCGCTGGGTGACATTTAAGGCTCTCTCATCAAAGCACCCCTCCCTCATCTGTGTCCCCCTCTTCTCTGTCAAGGAGCCTGGGCTTAACCAGCCTCAGAACACATCATTCATCATTAGATGCCCCCCAGCCTTTGCCCTTGCTGTTCCCAACATGGAGAATGCTCTTTCTCCCCTTCCCTATCGCTAACACCGCACGGGGCCTTCAAGCTCCTGCTCCGATTCTGCCCTTGACCCAGGAGGCTTAGTGGCTCTGTCCACTGACAGCCCTTCTCCTGCCATCCCCAGTTTTCCCATGTCTGTTTTCCCAGCATGATGTGAACCAGGGCCCTACATTTGGCAATTTCTCTCCCATCCCAGCCTAGACACACGCCATGTTCAGTTTCGTTTTGAAATGAGCAAATGAAGGACTCTAGCCAGGTGTCACCTGGTCTTTCTGATCAGGTAAGCGTCTTGCACAGTTCCATGTGGGGTGGATATTGACGAGACGGTTGTGCAGAGCCTCGCTCAGCATGCTGGTGGCAGTTACCCTGGCGTGGGCCCAGCAGCAGGTGGGAGGTACTCCAGGAGGCCACCTCTTTCACAGGGAGCAAACTGTGTCAAAACTGTGTTCACAAAGAAGGTGTTACAGTGCTTCTTAGTGTCAAGTACAGTGCTTCTTAGTGTCAAGCACTGCAATTATCTGTTGAGTCACAGAGTCACTGGTAGCAATTTCAGCAGCCAAGATTCATTGTTGCTGACAAAACAAGGAGGATTCCATCCCATTAAACATTCATGAAGCCTGATCAGTCTGTGCTCTTTTGTGAATAGAACTGGGTTTTAAATGACGCGGGGAGTGCTGTGAAGTCCTTCCCAACTGGGGGCCCAGGAGTGGGTGGCGGGCCTCGGTTTGGGGTGCCCGTGGTGAGGACAGTGTGGGGGCCATTGTTTCCCATATGCTCACCCATGTAACTACCCTGCTTAAATTACCCCAGTTCTGAACTTACCCATATTCTGCCCACTTCTAGCTATATGACTGCAGGCAAGTTTCTTAACCTTTCTGTGTCTCAGTTTCTTCATTTGTAAAATGAGGATAAGGATAGTAGCTGCCTCGTAGGGTTAAAAGAATGTGGATAAAAGGAATTAATTTAGGCAAAGAGCTTATACTGGTACTGTCAGTTCTGCTATAACATGGCACGTGTGCTCCTAAACATCGCCACACTCGTACACAAAAATAAGGGAAAATAGCACTGGAGTGCAGCACTCAAAAACTTCATGAGGGACGCATTAAAAAAAGATGGGAACCTAGTAAAAACAATAGAACTGTTGAGTGGTTAAGAAATGCATCAGTGCTACACTAAAAATGGCACTGACTTGAGGAAGGGCCTGAAGCTTGCTCCTGAAGTGGGCGTGGGAGGGGTGTGGCTTGTGAATTGTGAAAGGGTGGAAGGAAGGTAACCCGATAGAAATCAGACAGAAAGCTGTGTATTCATTTGCTAAGGCTGCTGGAACAAGTACCATACTGCCTCCTTCTCTGCAGGGCATGCATTCCAAGAGCCCCCAGGGATGCCTGAAACTGCAGATAGTGCAGAACCCTATATATACTATGCTTTTTCCTGTATACATATGTATGATGAAGTTTAATTTATAAATTAGGCACAGTGAGATTAACAGCAACGACTAATGAAATCAAACAATGATAACAAGACACTGTACTAAAAGTCAGGTGAATGTGCTCACCCTCTCTCTCAGAACATCTTGTAGTACCATACTCACCTATTTTCAGACCCCAGATGACTGCTAGCAACTGAAATCATAGAAATAGAAACTGCAGGTGGGAGGAACTACTGTACCCCAGGTTGGGTGGCTTAAACAACAGAAATGTATTTTCCCATAGCTCTGGAGGCTGGAAGTCCAAAATCAAGGTGACAGCAGGAGGCTTCCTCTGGAGTGCTCTCCTTGGCTTGCAGATGGCCTTCCCCTGCCCGTCCTCTCATGGTCATCCCTCTCTGTGCATGCACCCCTGGTGTTTCCTTGCGTGTTCAATTGTCCTCTTCTTATAAGAACACTGTCAGGTTGAATTAGAGCAAATGTGAAAGGTCTGGTTTTAACTTAATCACCTCTTTAAAGATTCTGTTTCCAGGCCAGGTGGGGTGGCTCCATCCCAGCACTGTGGGAGGCCAAGGTGGGAGGATCACTTGAGCCCAGGAGTTCAAAACCAGCCTAGTCAACATAGTGAGACCCTGTCTCTACAAAAGAAAATATTTTAAATTAGCCAGGCATAGTGGCACACACCTGGCTACTGGGGAGGCTGAGTCCAGAGGATCACTTGAGCCCTGGGAAGTTGAGGCTGCAGTGAGCCATAATCGCACCACTGCACTCCAGCCCGAGTAACAGAGCAAGACTCCGTCTCAAAAAATTTTTACAAAGATCCTATCTTGAGTAGTATTGTCACAGTCTGGCTCCTTGGGTTAGGACTTGAACATCTGGATTGTGGGAAGGTGGGGGAGGACACCGTTTAGCCCATAACACGTCACAGGATTTGATGTGGATGGAGTGCCTCATAATACACACAGGGAACCAAGAGGGCTGGTGGACGTGCAAGTGCGTGTGGACGAGGCTGTGGTGTGTTAGGAGCAGGGTGTATTCCTACACAGCTCCCCTCTGCTCATCAGCTGGGTGCAGAGCTTTATGAATTCTATGCCCATCTAGTGTTTCTCAGGGATGAAATTGTACATCAGCAAATGCCAAGTTTATGTCATGCTTAAATTTTTCCCTACTATGTCAATTGCTTTGGAACTAGTTTGCATTTTCTTTTTTTTTCTTTTTTTTTTTTTTTTTGAGACGGAGTCTTGCTCTGTTGCCCAGGCTGGAGTGCAGTGGCGTGATCTCGGCTCACTGCAAGCTCCACCTCCTGGGTTCACGCCATTCTCCCGCCTCAGCCTCCCAAGTAGCTGGGACTACAGGCGCCCGCCACCACACCCGGCTAATTTTTTGTATTTTTAGTAGAGACGGGGTTTCACCGTGTTAGCCAGGATGGTCTCAATCTCCTGACCTCATGATCCACCCGTCTCGGCCTCCCAAAGTGCTGGGATTACAGGTGTGAACCACTGCGCCGGGCCTCAATTTACATTTTCTACCAAGTGTCCTAGCAGAACTGGCTGCGCCTGCTGCCTAGTGAGTGCTGTACACTGCTGATCTTGCGGGGTGGCCTTGGCTCCTGGGTCACGGGTGGGGCTGGGTCTGCCCCAAGCACATCATCCTCACAGCGGCACGATGGGTGAGAAAGGACAGCTGGGATCATGACCCCCATTGCGTAGATGGGGACAAAGGTCCAGACCTGAGACTCTGAGACTCACACAACAGTGCTGCTGCTAGGAGGGGACCCCAGGCCCTTTCCATCTTGACAGGGGTTCTCAGATCTGCCCGTGGGTAGAAATGGCCCACAGTGAGCTATTAAACATACAGATTCCCAGGCTTCTCCAGTTGGCATTAGGATCTTGTCAGTCAGGGCCTGGGCCTAAAAAATTGTGTTAATGAGTTCTCTAGGTCATTCTTATGACATGACTGGGCCATGTTAGGTGACATTGTCCTCCATCTCCCTGCATGCGAGACTTGATCCATATGCATAATTGTGATGCTAAAGATGTATGAAATGTGATTTCCTGTGTGAATGAGCCATCCTTCCTGAGGGGGGAATGTCTCACCACCAAGCTGACCTTAGCCCCTGGCAGGTTATGTGGACCGTGCACAGTGCTTGGGCCGTGGAGTGAAACTCTGTACTCTTGCTCCCTGACTGTAAGATCTTGGGCAAGTCACAACCTGGAGGGGTAAGAGCTTTGAGTCCGATTTTACAGATGTGTAAACTGAGGCATCCATGAGCTAATTTATAGAAAGCACGCCACTTCGTGCAGGCGCAAGCTTCCTTCCTGAGTCTCTTTGTCCTTTCCAATGTGGGTGGTCAGGGGCCACAGTGGGCATGGAGCTCAGGAGGGTTTTTGGAGGGAAAGTTGCCTGGAGTTTGCCAAACTGCCAAGGTCCACACAAGACCACTCTTGTTTCTGGCGCCAACTGCAAGTCCAGGGGGTTCCTAAAATCACCCTCAGGTTCGATCATTCCATCAGAAGTACTCAGTGAACTCACTGAACGCTGTTATATTCACAGTTACAGCTTATTCCAGGGCACGGATTCAGATTAAAATCAATGCAAGCAAGAGATGCGTAGGGCGAGGCTGGGAGGGTTCCCGATGCAAAGCTCCCTTTGTGTCCTCCCCATGGGGGCAGGATGCGTTACCCTGCTGGCATCGCACGTGACAGCACTCACTGAATATTGCCAACTGGGGAGGCTCCCTTGGGTTTCCACTGGAGCTTCGTTACAGAGTCATGACTGATGATTGATTGATTGCGTGGGTGGTTGAACTCAGTCTCCAGGACTCCTGAGACTGTGTGACCTTAAAACCTCCACCCTAAATCACAGGGCAGGTCTTTCTGGATTGGCGGCCAGTTCCCACCCTAAGCCTGTTGGGTGTAGTCATTCCCACACTAAGGTCCTTTGTAGTCAGAACTCTTCTCAGATATGACATAAATTACCCCCCAGAAGCCAAGGGCACAGACCAGATGTCTCTCAGCTACTCATAAGCAGTAAGACCTGCTTAGACTGATGAGTGAACGTTCAAGGTGATCATTCGGCTGCAGGGCTGGCTCCGTCCAATCTCTGTTCACTGCCACGTGTCAGATTCCAAGCACTTTGTAAATACCGGCTCTCATTTTATCTTCAAGGCAATGCTGCAATGCTGTGGGCTCTCCTTATCCCCACTTTCTGTATGGGGACAGTGAGGGGGAGCAGCCTGCCCACCCTCTCAGAGCTGGTAAGTGGTCGAGGCCAGGCAGCCTGGTTCTGAGGGCCTGCACTTGACCCCTGTCTGCTTTGGTTTTTAAACTTTTAAAACATTAATTAGTTGCTGCCTGACTTCAGTTGGCACACTCGGCACCCCCTGGTGCTCTTTTGGTAATTTCCGGCCCCTCGGAGAAGGAAGGACCACCCCGAGTCCACGGTCTTGGGCCCAGACCCAACAGGACTGGAAGGAAGAGGTGCACAGCCATAAAGTGGTCTGCAGGGAAGTTATTTTTCAATCAAGTTGGGCTTTGCCTCGCTAATCCATCTCCTCCATGGGGGCCGAGGGCAGAAAACTCATCTCTGCATAAAGAGACCCCAGGCCTGGCTCGGGTCCTTGGACCCAAGTTTAGAATCTGTGCCTGGAAATATGAGAATAAGTAAAAGGAAGGGAATGTGTCTCAGAAAACCACTAGGCTCTGAGGAGCTCCGGCACTCCTACAAAAGAGACAGTTGAACAATGGGAAGAAGTGCTGTTCACCAGCAAAGGCTCCACAGTTCTCCCTGTGACCCTGCCTGCTCCCAGAATTAGAGCCAATCTTTCTAAGACATTTAGAATATCATTGTTGTGTATGTGACCCTGAGCATAAAATTCCTTTCCATTTCTGAGCCTCAGTTTCCTCCTCTACAAAACAGAGATAATCATACCTGTCTCTAAGTGCCCAGAGCCGGGCACAGAGCTCAATAAATACAGGCTCCTAGTTTTCACAATCAAGGGTATACAATGACCTTTTTGTTTCCGATACGAGGTTCTCCTTGTTCTGTAACAAAATAATTGTATTTATACAATTGAAGACATTCAGAATCAGACAAGTAGGGAACAAATGTGTTTTAAAGAGTGCAAAGACCACTTGACTAGGAGACGAGTCCCTTTTACTACATCTCTGATTTTATAGGGTTGGCTGGTGAGAATATGGGATTCGATTCACAGCCAGAGTGATTGGCTCCCATCCACAAAACGAATATCACATGCAGAGGCACAAAGCTTTCTCAGAACGTAGGATGGTGGGTGGTGGTTTTATCATCATCGTCTAAGAACCAAGAAGATGGACGTTGCCTTTGGCCTTGCGACACCCACCCCCCATTACACACACACATGAGATCATTGAGTGCAGACGCCAAATGCATGTTCCATACCACATGGGAAATAAAAAGAGCACTCAGGAAATCCAGAGGTTAGAGGAGGTGATGTTTGGCTCCAGGTGGTCCCTGGAGCAGATTTCCTGTACTGTCGTTAAGAACCAGCCGTCTCCTAATACCTTTGCAAGATCTCCTAGTCCTTGCCACCTTTTCTAGTGCTTGTCCTTTCCATTCTCCTCCCCTCCCAGCTCCCACATGCAAACATGTAGCTTGTCACCTTGAGGCTTTGGGCCAGTCCCCCTATGTTTTTCAGAGTCCCCAAGCAATATACAGTATTCACGAGCCCTTGTTTATGCCTTAGTCACCTGCATTCGTTGATTCTTTGTACCTGAAGTAAGAGACAGGCCTTCCTGACTTAACCGGGTGACCTCCAATAGAGTTAATCTGCAGGGTTTTAGAACCTGGGTGACACGCTCTGTAGCTCTTCAGGATGTATAATTGTTTTGCATTTCTTGCTTTTGGCCCAGCAGCCAATATTTATTAACACTGCATGGCTTTTTATGCAGAAGTTAGATGTGGGGCAACATAACAGAGGGAAGAACAGGTCCCAGAGAGCCTGTTGCCTGTGATTTGTCTGCAGAGCCATCTTATTTTGAATTGTTTTCCTCTCGCTTCATGAGAGAATGGAGTTGGAAGAGTTTTGCAGATTGTAAAGCGCTATAGAATTGCAAGTACCCACGGGCATTTATGCATAAAATGCTTATTACTGAAGTATGTATAGCAGCAGGAAAAAACCATTGGAACTAGCTGAACTATCCAACAGTTGGGATATGGTTGAGTAAGCATTCTGTTTACCGTCACACATGATGGGTTTGTAATAATACAAGGATGTCTATTTTATCTCTTAGGATTGTGTTCAGCTGCAAGTAACAAAAACTTGACTTACAATGGCTTCATCAAAGAGGATTTATTGATCATATACAAATAAGCCCAGAGACAGACAGCCTGACCCGGTTCTGGGGCCCAATAGGGCCGTTCAGGAACCAGCTACTTCTGTTCACTGCTCAGTCATTCTTAGCAGTGGCAATTGTGTAGTCCAGCTTTGCACCTTTGTTTCAGGAAGGCAGAAGATTAAAGGAATGGGAACATGGGAACAGGGACACACACCAGCGTTATCTTCTGCCCCCCCCCCCTTTTTTTTTTGGAGAAAAAAAAAAACTGTCGCCCAGGCTGGAGTGCAGTGGCCAGATCTCAGCTCACTGCAAGCTCTGCCTCCCGGGTTCACGCCATTCTCCTGCCTCAGCCTCCCGAGTAGCTGGGACTACAGGCGCCCACCACCTCACCCAGCTAGTTTTTTGTATTTTTTTTAGTAGAGACGGGGTTTCACCGTGTTAGCCAGGATGGTCTCGATCTCCTGACCTCGTGATCCGCCCGTCTAGGCCTCCCAAAGTGCTGGGATTACAGGTTTGAGCCACCGCGCCCGGCCATTATCTGCCCCTTTTTGAAAAGCATTCCTGGAACCCCCACTCCCTGAGTTCCACTCCCACTTCCTTGGCCAAACTTTGTTACATGGCTACCTCTGACTGCAAGAAGGCTGGGAAATGCTTGTTTCTAAACCAGGAAGATTGCGAACTTGAAACTGGGATTCTGGGTGGGCGGATCACAAAGTCGGGAGATAAAGACCATCCTGGCTCACACAGTGAAACCCTGTCTCTACTAAAAATACAGAAACAAATTAGCTGGCATGATGGCACGAGCCTGTAGTCCCAGCTACTGAGGAGGCTGAGGCAGGAGAATCGCTTGAATCCAGAAGGCGGAGGTTGCATTGAGCCAAGATTGCACCACTACACTCCAGCCTGGGTGACAGAGGGAGATTCTGTCTCAAAAGAAAAAAAAAAAGAAAAAAGAAATTGGGATTCTGTTAGTTAGAAAGAAGGGGAAAATGGATATTGGGGAGGCAACCAGCAGCATCTGTCTCCATCCACCCCATTAGCTTCCCGAGATATTTGTACATACCCTTTTCCAATACACAGACGTGGCTCACCTTCTTCCCAAGGGAGAGGGCTACAAAGTTTCATTGTGTCATTGCAGCTAGGGTGCAAAGTCCAGGATTGGGCAGGACTATGCCAGTTTCCCACCAGGTTTGAATGTGTTTGGTTCCATGTGCTAATAAACTAAAATACACGCTATCTGCCCAATATGCAGTGATGAAGAGGAAGCAAGATAAATAGTAGTGACAACAGCTACCATTCAGGAGAGGCAAGAAAAGATATTGGGCAGGCAGCCAGCCGTGTCCACTATGCAGTGTACCACACTGGTGCACACACAGTGTGGTCAAAATAGTGTTTAAGCCATCAAAAATTCAGCCAACATAGAAGGAAGAACGAAAGGAAATCATTTGTCGTAGAATGATTTAATCCATGTGGCTTTTTTTCTGTTGTAATTTTCAGTTTTGTTCTACCGTAGATACCCATTTGTTTTGTACAAAGAAAATGTCTTTGTCAAGTATAGCATTTGTAAATAATTCCCCCAATTGGTATTGAAGAAAGAAGATCAGAAATGCTGCACTGTGTACAGGGTACATAGTAATTTTTCGTAAACAAAACATAACATTTTTATCAAATATATACCCGTGGTAGAAAAAATATACAGGCAAGCTTATGATAAAAAGAAGTTGTTTCCTATTCCAGTTCCCCCCACTGCAGGCTTGTTTATGCAGGGAAGCCCTTTTATGGCATTTAGACTCTGAAGACAGGATTCTTCCCTTGCAGAAGGGAAGAACGGACTGAAATATTTGAAATTGCAAATAACCACCAAAAGCACGCATCGGTCTGCAGAGGAACCCTCCAAGGTGGCAGGCAGCATTGCAGGGGGTGGTGACGTAATTTGGAAGGACTTGGAATACTTCTGCTAATGATTTCCTCCTGGTTTACTGGGATGTGCTATGAGTGACATCTGGTGTCCTGGTCAGGGATGAGGTCAGCGGACAGTACTGTGTAATGGTTAGGGATGTGAGCTTTGGGGCCAGGTCTGGGGTTCAAACCTGGCTCTGTCATTTCTTCGATGGGTAACCTAACTTCTCTCTGCCTTGGTTAGCACAGCTGCAAGATGGGGATCAGAAATATTTGAGCCAAGGACTCTATGTTGCTGTTTTTAACATTCATTGGTTTATTTAAAATTTCCCAATTCTTCTTGCCCTAATTTTGTCATTTTATATTTTCTTAAGAATTTTAGTTATGTTTTCAAACTTTCAGAATACAGTGATTTTTAAAAATATTTTTTAAAATTGTCCAAATCAAAGCCCATACATTGCAATGAGCTGGTGTGTCTCTTAAGCCTCTCTTGACAAGTTTCTTTTCCCCTCTTTCCTCTTTTTTTGTTTTTTCACTTGCAATTTGCTTGTTGAAGAGATTAGTTGGGATGCTTTTAATTGTAACCAATAGAAACACATAAGAGCACCGCTGAAAAGTTGGATTTACTTTAAGAGTAGCAGAGTTGCAGAAACCCAAGGGTTAGGGTATAGTGGGGCCCCAGGAACTGGCCAGAACAGATCTCTCTTTTGCATGCTTTCTCTCTCTCATCTTCTTTCTCTTTTTCTCTCTCTCCTCATCTCTCATCTCTGTGTCTTGCTTTTTCTTACTTCCTCACTGGTCTGTGCTGTCCAGTCCATGTAGCAGCTAATGGCCTCCACACCCCCACTTTGATTCAAAGGACCAGTCAGTTGGAGGCCAGAATCATAGTCCCATTCTGAATTTCCAAGGAATGGATTCAGGTGCAACCCTGATCCATTGACCACGTTGTTGGCTGCCATGGTCCCAGTGCCCTTACCACGTGGATCAGTGGTAAGGGAGGAGACATCCCCATACGAAAGTGGGTCTGCAGACCCTTCTGGCGTGCACACCATAATGATAGTGCCCATCCAAAATACATGGAGCTGTGAAGCAGAGATCCGACAACCAACAACCTCTGGACTCAGGGAGGATTCCTTCATGCCTGATGGCACCATGCGGCACAGCACCTCTTTTCTTCCCAGGGGTCAATCAGATGCAGCACCTTAATCGACCATTTAAGTGCCAAGATGGCTGAACCCTGGCCAAGCATGTGTGCATCTGCTGCTCATTATGTAGCCAGGGAAGTCCCGTGGATACCTGAACTTAGGCATAGAAAATGCTGATCTGGGTGAAATCCTTTCACAGTGGCTCAGTGCCAGAACAGCACCATGTGTGGGCTTCATTCCAGGTCAGAATTCCACCGATATAGTCATGGTGACCCATGCAATCAAGGATGGATGTTCAGAAGGTGGCTTGGGCCGGCACACTGCAGAGCTGGGTCCCACACTGATTCCTGAGTACCTTCACCTAGGCTGTCATGGTTCTGTCCTGTGA